>NC_137069.1:41687657-41710157 GCF_032717465.1 Coenobita brevimanus
GTTTGCCAAGGTTTTGATGGTACTGGGTACTGCAATATAGGAGCAGGTTGACAGGTTGTCCCCTTGTGATGGGCACATGATAAACATGCATCGCAGTGTGCTTCTATATCCTTTCGTATAGTGGACCAATAATATGACAGACGTGCTTGCCGTAAGCTTCTGTCTTTGCCAGGGTGTGATGCATGAGGGGTGTTGTGGATTAAATGGAGGGCAGCAGGAATTAGGTCTGTTGGAATGACTAGTTGCTTAACTTCGCGATGAGGTACGTTGTTACCTTTCATGCTGAGTTTTTATAGAGCAATTCATTGTTGAGGAAGAAATCAGATACAGGGACTGGTAACTTTGGCAGGGAAGAATCATTGCCTGACTCTAGGAAATATATGACCTGTGACCATACGGGGTCCTCATGCTGGAACCTGTGTAGTGTGTTATAACTGAACACCAAGTTTACGTTGCAACCGGTTGAGACTGTGGCAACATGCCGCAAGAGGGCATTGGCTACGACATTGGATTTTCCAGGAACGTATTCAAATGTCTGATTATAGTCAGTCACAGTGACTGCCCAACGTGCGAGTTGACCGGTAAGGTTACGTCCTCGAAACAAGTCACATAAGGGAAGATGGTCTGTTTGGATGTGAACAGGGTATCCGTAAATGATGTCGCGGAAATGTTTTAAGGACCAGACCACGGCAAGGGCTTCCCAGTGAGTTACACTATAATTCTTTTCCGCGGAGTTTAGCACACAGCTAGCATAGGCAATGACACGTTTCTTTCCTTCGGAGTCATATTGAATGAAAACGGCACCTAGGCCTACTCTGGAAGCATCAGTACAGAGAAGAAATGGTTTAGAATAATCAGAGAATGCCAAAACAGGTGATTTTGCTAGAACAGTTTTCAGTGTTGTGAATGCGGTTGCCTGTTCATCAGCCCACACAAAAAACACATCGTTCTTTAGCAATATTGTTAACGGCGCAGCTATCTGGGCGTACTCTTTAATGAACCTTCTATAATACCCACTGAGACTGAGGAAACTACGTACAGCGTTGGTGTTGGTTGGAGTTGGTAAATTCGTGACGGCTCTAATCTTGTCATCTGATGTATGAATTCCGTGAGCGTCAACAACATGTCCTAGGAATTGGAGTTTCTTACATAAAATGTCACACTTTGATAGTTTGATCTTAAATCCAGCTTGTGTGAGTCTAGTGAACACTTCGGCCAATTTTTGTAAGTGTTCCTCCACCGAGTGACTAACGATTATGACATCAACTAGATAAGCAAAAACTGAGTGACCTACCATGCCGGCGAAAACTGTATGAGTTAGTCGTATGAACGCTGAAGGTGCATTTCTCAAACCGAATGGAAGTCTACAGAATTGGTAATGTCCGGATGGAGTACTGAAGGCAGTGATAGGACGAGATGATTCTTCCATGTCGACTTGCCAGTAACCACTTAAAAGATCTAGGGAGGTAAAAACACAATTGTTTTCACCTAAGGATTCCAGCAAATTAGTAAGTACAGGAATTGGAAATCTGTCCGGGATAGTCAGTGCATTCACGCATCTGTAACCTATGACTGGTCGTAACTCACCACCTTTCTTTGGAACCAGAAATAGTGGGCTGTTCCACGGGCTATCAGAGTGTTCAATGACCTCATTATCCAACATGTCCTGAATATGACGATTGGCTTGTTGACGTTGGCTATGTGGTAAACGGTAGGCAGGTATATATACTGGCTGAGCACCTGGCTGTAATGTAATATTATACTTTACCAAATTTGTCTTGTCCATATTCTTACCGGGTAGGGCTACTACATCGCTATAGTCTCACAAGAGATTAATTAATTGATGTCGGTGTTCCGGGAAATCACTTTGTTTCACATGAGATTCAAGATTAGATGGAATATTGGTGGACTGAACAACTGAGCACACATCAGCAACAGGGTGTGGGAATTCCTGGCACACACGTACGGCCGCTGGGTATACCAAGAAATCGCCAATCTGTGTTCCCGTTCGTAAGGTGTAAGCGGCGTTTGCTGTGTTTGCAATGTACAAGTAGCATAAACCATCCTCCAGCACCTTACACAATGCCGACTCATAAGCTAACCCATTCATACAACACATCTCAAGTAAGGTTAGTACATCCACTCCTGCTTTCGCACCCACAATACCAGAGACTTTGGTAAACTTGTGTGGCAACAAAATTACTCACTGATGTGTTACTGCACGTCTTATCTCTGCGTGTTGTAAAACATCAATCACACTATCTGAGGTAGTTAAATGAGACGTGTCTGAGTCTGCGAGTGTGCCTCTGTCAGAGGGGTTGATACGATCTATAATTGAATGCTCGGAGGATGTAGTACTAGATGGTAGTGTACCTGGTTGTTCAGGTAATGGCGTGTGTATTTGGTTACTCTTGACTACTGTTGGAATCATGTGAGACTTAATAACTGAGTCAGTTTGGGAAAGTGCTGGACGTGGATATTCCATACTAGATATTGGGAAACCATTGACATGTACACAACGAGAAGCAGGGAGGAGACCAATGGCTTCTTGGGCCATTGTCGAAAAGCCAATGAGAGTGTCCGCTGGATACCTAAGATCATTAGTGACATGAAACTCTACGTCAAAAGGTCTTAAGGCTTTATCAAGTTTTACTTCTAGTGTGATCTTTCCTTTGACCTGAAATTCTGAGCCATCCACACCGCATAGGCGAATGTCAGGTGGTTCGAGGAGCCCAACTCTTATAGTTATTTTCCTGATGTTGTTTAAAGAGGTATCTGAGATTAGATTTACCATAGATCCACTGTCCATAAAGAAAGATCTTTGTACCCCTTCACTCCATCCTAGAATGACTAAGCCTGAAGATGTTATAAGTCCTACCTGACGAATGGGGAGTTGATTTTCTGTTGCCTTATTTTCAGACACCGGCGGATCTTCTACTGTTAGGTTACACATCTCCAATCCGAGCGCTTGTCTTCCCCCGACTAACGGCTCTTAAGGTAACGACACTCGTCCATGGAGTGAGTTGTGCTACTCTTATGGTACTTGCAAGTTAGACGTTGGGACCGCGAAGGTGCGCACGGGCGTTCCCGTGAGCGAAAACGTCTTTCTTTGCTTTCACAGCTAGATTCTCGATGACCTACATTACCGCAGTGCCAGCACACAAATGAATATTGTTTGCTTCGTCGCAGAGTTGAATTGTCACAACCACTAGAAGGTGAATGATAGTGTGAGTGAGACCGATTACTAGGTTTGGTTCTTGTTGTTGGCCATGAACAAGAGGAATCAGATGAAGTAATGCTGGTGTGTAGTACTCTCGCAGTACCGCCTGCAGAGGGAGAGGGTGAACTGTAAGAATCGACCTGGCGAGTGAAGTCTGTTCCTGACCTTTCAACGATTGCCTTACTAATATCCATTATTTTGTCTCCTGGGTTAAAGCCAACTTGTAGTGCTATTTGTTTCTGGGAGTCTGAAAGCCAATTGAGAAATCTAAAGTAACCGAATAAGTTAACAAAATTATTTAATGTAATCATGATCTCCCCATTGTGTTGTGTTACCCATTGAGTACCATGGAATAATTGGCGCAACTCTGAACTCGTCGCCCTCATAGTAGCGGCTGCCTCAATTACTTTTGCGTGTTGGGGGGGTACCTTCATGTCCTCCTGCATTTGCTTGAGGAGATTAATTAATCCTATAAGAGATGCAGAATTGGAATGTTGGCAACAGTAATGAATAAGCCATTGGCGAAACGTGTCAAACGTTTGGCAATCTTCGAAGTGCCCCGCACAAATAGCAGCTCCTATTAATGATCTGCCATGATGGAGTCGACTGAGAAGATATGAAACTTTCAAGGGTTCAGTTACGATCTGGCGATTATGAATGTCGTTTTCGACCTCTCTGAGGAAATCGTAAATCGAAACAGTACTATCCTTTCCTGTAAATTTGGGTCTATTCACATCATCTAAATATATGGATTGGGGAGGTGGAGGGTTCTGAGTCGTCATTGTTAGAAGAGGGTGAGACCGCGAAGGTGAGGAAGTAGGCACGGTAGTGAACTGAGACGGTGTGTGGGAAGGAAGAGTCGTGGCGGTAGTGGTGTGTGCATGTGTAGTAGTAGGGAGGGATAAAGACTGTGGAGAAGACTGAGTGGTTTCAGGAGAATCAGTTAGAGAAGATGATAGAGTATCTGAAGTTAATATGTCTGGATTTAGGGTAGGAGTAACAGGTGTAGTAGAAACAGGTAGGGAACTTACGGTTGGTCTGGTATAAGATCTGCCACTGCGAAGATTTACATTATCACTACATACAGCGTTATCTGTGTTACCGTGAGGTTCAATAGGTGAGAGATCTACCCTTTTAAAAAGGACATTAACAGAGCAGGAAGTAAGCAAATGAAACTAAATGAACAAATGGATGAATAAATGAGAGAATAAATAAATTAAAATATTTGTACTCTGTAAAGAAATTATTTTTATACAATGAATATGAGTGCAAATGAATGCGTTATTTACAGCTGAGTATGAGTGGGAGAAAATGGGATGAAGTAGGAGTGAATGAACGAAAAATTCTGACTGAATGAAAAATGAGGGATGAAAATGCAATGAATGGATGAGAGTAAATGGTGAAAATATCACAATCTATAGAGACAGCTTGGCTTCTCTGTAGAAAGGGATTAATCAATGTGATGGAATGAGGAATTGCTTGAAAATGCAGGTAGGAAATACTTCTAGTGAGATGCAGTCAGTCCCAAGGCTGGAGAAAAAGTGAGGCTCTCGTCTCCTCGTGATTGGGTGGAAATGTCTGTGACGTCACTGGGTGGTAGCTCTCCACTGGGCGGAACGAGAAGCTGATAGGAGCAGGAGACTGTGACGTAGCTCGGTGTGACTGGCCACGCTCCCTGGGTGACGTCGGTGTGTGGTGGGTGGGGAAAACTATGATGTAACGGCGTCAGGCGGCGGTTGGGGGCTGCTTCCTGGAGTGGGGTCTGGGATGGAGTTTGTGGGGGCTGAAACTAACCCGTACAGCAGGACTGACAGGAATACAGGCAGGCAGGCAAAGGCAGGTTGTAGGTTGATAGGAGCAGGAGCCTTACGTGGCTCACTGGCTGTAGTGGCGTGGTGATAGGTGGGGTGTTGATGTGGAGGAAATTCCCAAAATTACATCAAAACTGCCAGAACGATTCCACACCAAGACTGCAAACAGGGCTGGAGGCTAGGGCGGAGATAGACCGTGTGTCGTCGTGGGAAGAACAGCAGTGACAGTAGCATGGGAAGACAGACACAGCTAAGCCGGCCCACAGAAGACGTAATTCACTATTATCCCACTCGCTTTCCACCAAATGTTAATGCTGTCAATGTCCCCCTTTACGTCACTTGCAGGTGAAGGCAAAGTCTTGTAGTAGTTTTCTGACAATATATTAAACACCGTCTTGAATCAATATACAGCGATACCAGACAAACTCTGTGTCCATCCCCAGACCCGTACAGACAGCTACTGATCGCCGGCTCTCATCCGGCTAGGGCAGTGGTCCCGATCACAGAGGCATGAATCACTCAAGGTAGACACAATAATCCGCTCATCATAAACATAACACTGGGCGTTGATGCCCTACTTGGATTCTACTTATAACTACTTACATACTATATTTACATACTATATAATATTTACAAAAAAGTTACAAACATACTTAGTTTTCCTAATTCTTCCAATAAGTTTCGCATTCATTAAATCCCTCCTATTATTTATAGATCGATTTTTAGAAATATCTCAACTATGTACATTTTTTTAACCCGTCACGTCCTGAGGTTTTCAGCACCTCCGACATCCCCCAGTCCCGAGGTATTTTCGATTTTTTTTTTTTTTTGGCTAAAACCTCCACTTTTGGTGAGAAACATCGAAAATTCATAGAGAAATCGCTCACCTGAGGTTTAAAATACTCAGTCCAGGTAGGAGTTCCTCCTTACCTGACTGGGTTTTCTAACATGCTGGCACCAAAGAAAACGAGTTCTATGGGAGGGTAACTATTTTATCCACTCATAAACAGTATTTATTTATTTACTTCGTACGAATTTATATGTAGTATGAGAGTATATTGGTTTTCAAGCAGTAATATAGGCATTATAAGCATTGTTTCACTCACTAACTAATCACCATTCATGACCTTTTTTTTCCCACATTACCTGATCATCATTTCTGACTCTTTCTTCCTCTAATGCTATGTAAACTTTGTCCTCCACATTGTCATCGATTGGGGAATCAATCTGGCCCTGAATGTCTTTATTGGCCAGGTCACTGGTAACAGGTGAATTGCTGAGACAATGGTGTGAGGGGGGAGGGGGGAGGTTATGCAGTGTAAGGCATTGTCCCTGCTTGGCATCTTGTAGAGGAATAGAGGAAGGTGTCCCGTGTATACATACGAAACATCACGCGCGAAAATTGAAAATTGTGCAAATTAGGGATCTTGCAATTGCACGATGTACCGGTACGTCGCCAGGACTGGCAAATGCAAATCGTTGCAATGTACCCATACGTCGACGGGACGGGGCGGGTTAAAATCCCGTCCTGAGGTGGAGGGATAGAGTGCAGAGGTATAAGAACTGGGTAGATGAGAGTGGGAGGGAGGGCGGCGTGATGGCAGAGACTAGGGTGACATGGGTGAGATATTTTTGCCGCCACGGTAGCCAAGGGATTAATGTTGTTAGCCAGGAAGTTGTGGACCTGATAGCGCCAGGGTTGGAATCCAGGTGCGGCCAGCTGACCCCACTGAACCCCGGTGTCCAGCCAGCCTTTGTGGCTTGGCAAGTAGAACCAGTAACCAGGGTAACTCTTAGGCAGGTAACTGTGGTAACCTGGGGGATGCAGTAACCTTGTATCTCAGTATAATGTGTGACTGACCCGCCACAAGCTCAAAGGCCTAAGTTACGTAGATGAGCACCATAGCTAAGCGCTTCATGGTGTCTTCCCCCACCTTTATCTTACCTTCACCACCACCTCTGGCATTAAGGGCTCTAATTTTATAGAATCCAGCTTTCATATAGTAGTAGTAGTAGTAGACGCAGTAGTAGTAGTAGTGATAATAGCAGTAGTAGTACTGTAGTAGTAGTAGTAGTAGTAGTCGTAGTAGCAGCACACCCAAGTTCATCTGAAAAGTGATCCAGGTGGACTGTAGGCTTAACTTCCCCTTTTGCAGTCCACCATCCTCCTTTGGGGGGATAGGGAAGTAGTAGAGGGATGTTTGTATAACCAGGCAGTGGAGCCGCCCAGTTATATCAGTGTCAGCACGTGAAAGCATTCCTCTCCACCTTTCCTGCGGAGAGAGAGAGAGAGAGAGAGAGAGAGAGAGAGAGAGAGAGAGAGAGAGAGAGAGAGAGAGTCTGAAATTGTCTGAAACTTCCCCGGGTTAAGTGGATCAAGTTTCATTTTTCGGAAGTCTCGTTTCTTCATTATTTATTTATTTATTTATTTATTTATTTATTTTTTGAAGTGGGTGTAATTAAATAGCAAAATGGAATGTACACTCAGTCCATTATTTTATATCCTGGTGATCGATGGTTTAGGAATGAGCGCTGTTGTTTTTCTGTAGTAGATTCGTTTTCGTCTAATAGAACTTGGCCACTGTCCCTGCATGAAATTCGACGATCCTTAGGCATGGGGTAAGAATGAGTCTCCTTGGTTACTAGTCAAACTCACCTTTTAATCTGACTACACCTGGCCATAGGTTTGATATCTTTGTCAGGTAAAAAAAAAAAAAGTGCCATAGAAAAAGTGTAGGTGCGGAACTTCTAACTCCTGCCTGTTTACTGCCAAAAAGCAGCAATGATTTTTATTTCACATATGACCGTATTATTACAACTGAGTGCGCGAGAGTGCGTGCAGACCCCTTATATACTGTATACATTGCGCCTTTTAACGGAACACCTGGAGTAGTTTGATATGACCAGCTTGCATTCAAACACTGCAGAGCGTAGTTTGCAATATGGCAGAAAATTCAGACTATACTTGTCACATCCTTCAGAAATTATAATAAAATATCGCCCCACATTTATATATATTATGGCTTAGTGGTAGCAAGGATTTAACGAAAGAGAGTTCCTTGGGCTGAAAGGGTTAGGGTTGTTTGGTCTCAGAGGTGTATACTTACTGTTCATTCAGTCAATTATTCATTCAGTCAGTCAGTCACACATCATCATCATCATCATCATCATCTTCATCATCATTACTACCACCACCATCAGCACTGTCATAACCATGATTAACAAAATGTCTTACTTGTTTCTAATAACTCTTTCTCTTACAGGTAAGAATAAGATGACACAAGCAGCTACTGAGGCAAAATTAGTTACTGCCTTCGGATATTCCGTAGGTGTGTGTGTGTGTGTGTGTGTGTGTGTGTGTGTGTGTGTGTGTGAGAGAGAGAGAGAAAGAGAATGATCTGTATCCCTGTTCACTGGTTTCTGACAATTTCCGACACACTGATTAAACCATTAGTGGAGAGAGAGAGAGAGAGAGAGAGAGAGAGAGAGAGTAAGAATACAGAGAAAGAGAAAAAAAGAGACAAAATACTTTTATTGCAGGCGTAATTTTCCAGCGTAAGAAAAAAAAAATAATAGCAGTGTCAAAAAATCTGCCACACCCAAAGGCCTGAAAATTGAACGCTTACCATCACAGGAAAAAAACACGAAAAAGTGATAAAAACGATAAAAAATGAAAAAACGAAACTGATTCTCTTTTCCATCTGTAGTGAAAGGGAACAAAAGTAGGAGCATTTCTGTGGCTTTTATTCTTTGAGAGAGAGAGAGAGAGAGAGAGAGAGAGAGAGAGAGAGAGAGAGATCAGAAAACAAACGCTGGCAAAAAGAACGGAGCCCGTGTTGTTATGCCCCCGTATTCACCCTGACACCTGCTCCTAAGCGATTTATTTTGCTTATAGAGAACTGGAGTCTGTTTTGTTACCATTAAGGACGAAGTAATGAAAAAAAAAATTAATAAGTTAAAACGAAAAAATCCAAAGGTCCGAACGATATATATGCAAAAATTTATAAAGGACACCAAGGAAGATTTTTTTTTTTTTACAGATGATCAGAAAGAAAAAAAAAACTCGTAATAATGAAAAAAAAAAAAAATCCCTACACCAGATTACAGGTGCCCTCCACTTACATCGCTGCTTGATTACAGGTGCCCTCCACTTACAACACTTGATTACAGGTGTCCTCCTCTTAAATGCAACTTAATTACAGGTGTGCTACCTAATTACAGGTGCCTTCAGCTTACAACGTTATTTAATTACAACTACGCTACTTAATTACAGGTGCACTACTTAATTATAAGTGCCCTCCGCTTACAGCGCTACTTAATTGCTGGTGTCCTTCTCTTAAACCCTACTTTAGTACATGTGCACTACTTAATTACAGGTGCCCTCCACTTACAACGCAACTTAATTACAGGTGCCCTCCACTAACAACACTACTTAATTACAGGTGCCCTCCACTTACAACGCCACTTAATTACAGGTGCCCTCCACTTACAACGCTGCTTAATTAGAGGTGCCCTCCACTTACAACGCCACTTAATTACAGGTGCCCTCCACTTACAACGCTACTTAATTACAGGTGCCCTCCACTTACAACGCCACTTAATTACAGGTGCCCTCCACTTACAACGCCACTTAATTACAGGTGCCCTCCTCTTACAACGCTATTTAATCATTCTTTAAATTCAGGTGAAGTTTCGAAAGCGTGGAAGACAGCGACCGTAGCAACCAAATTTAAAACAGGTGGTAAATCAGTTTTTGGAGTTACACGGAGAGACAGACCGACAAATGAGGAAGTGAAGGAGCATTGTGGTGTGGATATGGATGTGACAAAGAGTTAGAATAAATACACTGAGGTGGTTTGGCCATGTGAAGAGGATGGAGGGACAGAAGCTAACGAGGAGAGTGTATGAGTGAGGTGAAGGGAGGAGAGGGAGGGGGAGACCGAGGATGAGATGGAGTGATGGAGTGGAGAAGTGTGAGCTGGGTGGTGGGTAACGAAATGGTACGGGACAAGAGCACATGGAGGTGATTTGTTTGAGGCCACCTGTTACTGGATTAGGACTCTGGCGATAGATAGACAGATAGATAGGATGCCACACGAAAAGTTAGCTAGGATGGTCAGAGAACATAGTGTAAGTCGGTGATATCTTAACGTGGATGGAATCTTGGCTGAAGGGACGAGAGCAGAGACTTTTAATGAATGGTGCGAGGGTTGTCTCTTCATACAGGACTGGTGTGTGTGTGTGTGTGTGTGTGTGTGTGTGTGTGTGTGTGTGTGTGTGTGTGTGTGTGTGTGTGTGTGTGTGTGTGTGTGTGTGTGTGTGTGAAGATATAATAAATGTTTAAAACATCCGTAAAATATTCATTTTTTAAAAAGTTCTTCCTTACCAGGAATTAGATCAGTTAGAAGATGAAAGAATGAAATTTAATAATTCAGTTTAATAATAATTTCAGCTAAATTGGATAATGGAGACGTCCCAAATTCTTATATAAAAAGCCTCCCCTTTATAAGAAAAAAAAAAGTCTGACTTTAGCCAAAAATTTAAAAATACACATCTTGAGGGAAATAGAATTCAGCTCTTAAATATGGTGACAATTCTAAGTGTGTTTTTTTTTTATTATTATTATAGCTTTTGTTGCCTTATTATTATTAGTATTGTTATTGTTTCGTTCGTTCGTTCGTTTTTGAAGGCTCCAACATGCTTGCATGCGTCGGCCTTGGTCACCTAATGGCGGCTCTCCACGCTGCCCGATGCTCTGGCAGCTTCCCTATTCAGTCCCTTATCCCTGAGGTCACACTCAGTGACCTCGCCCCAGGTCTTTTTTTTTTTTTTCAGTCTACCTCTCGTAACCCTACTCCTGACATTTACACTTCTCAATTCTGCATCCAATTATCATCCCCCCTCCTCTCCACATGCACAAACCATCTCAATCTGCCTCTCCTCATCACAACACCAATACATTCCAGTCCCACCCTACCTCTCAACTCTTCCATCGTCAACCTAGCCACCCCACCCCAGGCCTCACACTGAGGGACGCACTGAACATCCACCTAATCTTTGTCATTTCTGTAAGTTTGAGCCTGCGAATATCCTCTTCCTTTACTGCCCAAGTCTTACTTCCATACAGCATTACACTCCTAACACATGCCGCATACAAAGATCCCTTAACACGAAGGGAGAGCCCTCTCAATGTCAGGAGAGGCAACAGCTCCAGCAAGTTCTTCTAACCAATCCTCACTCTAGCCACAGAGTTAGCTCCAGCCTCACCTCCAACACATAACATGCCTCCCAAATACCGGAAATCTTCCACACACTCGAGACCCACCAGCAACTTCAATCCTTTCACGCCTGACAATCTCCACCTGCTCTCCCCGACACATCGCACACATGAAATCAGCATTATTTCGCAGTCTATATATAATACTACTACATCTCTCATACACCCATTTATCACAGAGACTGCACAGGATGGTATTACTTCCCACACCTTTGTGGCAAATCGCTCATGGCCACTCTCCCTCTTCATTGACAGCCCTAGATACCATCATCACTTTTGTCTTATCTCCATTTGTGCCCTGTACCATCTCTCCACTTCATAAATCTTTCCTCCACCTCCCTTTCATTCTCTGCAATCAGCACCAAACCATCAGCGTACACCTCGCACGGGAGTCCATTTCTGAAGCCACGTGAAAGGGTTTCAGGAACATAATAAACAACAAGGGGCTCAAGCCTGACCCCTGATGCACACAAATATTCACTGTAAACTTATCACTCAAATCTCCATTCACCCTTATCTGAGTGCGAGCACCCACATAAATGGCCATAACCACCCTAACCAGCCACTTATCTATCCCAAGCTTCCTCATTGCCCATTTCACTACCTCTCTAGGGACTCTGTCAAAGGCCTTCTCCAAATCAACAAATACAAAACACAGTTCCCTTTTCTTTCCTATATATTTTTCCTCAAGCTGTCGAACAATGAATAAGGCATCAGTGGTCCCTTTGCTTGGAATATACTGAAACTGCATCTCATCAATATTCACTCTTTCTCTAATCATACATTCTAGAACTCTCTCTGTTACCTTGATTATCTGGTTTAATATCTTTATGTCTCTATGATTTCTTTTTTCCAGGGCATCACCCTTCCCCTTGTACACATTTACAATTACATTCTTCAGCCATTCATGTTGGACAAAATACTTATATATAATCGTATTTATCAGGTCAGTGACTAACCTCACTCCTATATCTCCTGAGGTTTTCAACATTTTAGCAGTCAACCCAGACACAGCAGCTGCCCTCCCCACCTGCACACTGCCAGCGTCAATCAAAGGTCAAGGGCCAAACACTGGATCTGCTGGCTCCAAACACTGGATCTGCTGGCTCCAAATCTTCCCTGTCCCAGTCAAACTCCTCAACCAACAACCGGCTGCAGTGCTCTCTCCATGTGTCTTTAATATCCCCACTGTTCATCATTACCCTTCCTTCATCATTGTTCACACACTGCTCACCTATTCTCCCTCTTCATCAGATTTGCCTCCTTAAATTTCATACTCTTCCTTTACACACAATTTTGGTTATCAAGTAAAAGTTTCTGAGACTCAGACTTCGCCCTGTAAACCTCTTTATTAGCCCTGCGTTTGGCAGCCAAGTATTCCTTTTTGTTACCACTCTTTTTCCATTCCTGGAAAAACCTACTAACTGCAGCTGCAACACCCTCATCCCACCACCAAGTTACTTTATGTCTTGGGGGAGGGGGGGTGCTTGTCCATCCACACACTAAATCAGTAACTCTCAGGAGATTGTTTTTGAGAGCTCCGTACTGTTCATTAACACTTCTGTTAAAGTCTTCCTGTTCAGCCACCACTCTACTTATCTAGCGATAGGCCTCCCTTACTGCTTGGTTTTTCAACTTCCAAATTTTCTCCTAGGTGCATAGGTCCTCTTTTTCATCACCCGCTCCTTAAGCATCATGTCACATATCAATAACTTGTGTTGCTGTACACACTCCTCATTCCCTACAACTTTAACATCCCTCATCAACCTCCTATCAGCCCTCCTGACCAGGAAATAGTCTATCTGGCTGCTATTTACCCCAGAATCGTATATAATCATCCTACTCTCTCTTTTCTTAAAATGTGTGTTGCACACAATCATGTTCATTGCCTCCCCATACTCGAGCATCCTTTTGCTTTCCTCATTTCTTGTACCATATCCACATCCTCCACGTACTCCTTCATATCACTGAGCTGCGTCACCTACATGACCATTTATTATTATTATTATTATTATTATTATTATTATTATTATTATTATTATTATTATTATTATTATTATTATTATTATTATTATTATTATTATTATTTATTTGTATTATTATTATTATTATTATTATTATTATTATTATTATTATTATTAACGTATTATGATTACCACCATCACCACCACCACCACCACCACCACCACTACTACTACTACTACTACTACTACTACTACTACTACTACTACTACTACTACTTATCATTATTATTAATATTATCATTATTGGTAGTAGTAGTAGTAGCAGTAGCATTTGTATCCTATTCTAACTTACAAACAATATCCATCTGCATATCCTCACCTCCATCTATCGCACGAAGGCAATTTTCCAACAAGATAGATGCACTCAGGAAGAAGCGTTTGGCAGCTTCCGTGTCTCGCTGTAACGAATTAATACGATATTTTAAGACGAATTATTTCCCTAGTCTCGTCTGCAATTT
Source organism: Coenobita brevimanus (assembly GCF_032717465.1). NCBI lineage: Eukaryota > Metazoa > Arthropoda > Malacostraca > Decapoda > Coenobitidae > Coenobita > Coenobita brevimanus. Next base: position 41,701,448 of record NC_137069.1, read on the forward strand.
GATTTAGTCCGAGAAACTTTTAATCGGGCCAAAGCCTTCGTGTGGAAGAGTAGGGTGTAGGAGAGAGAGAGAGAGAGAGAGAGAGAGAGAGAGAGAGAGAGATTTGCAAGAATAGGTTTTAATAATGCTGTGTGTGTGTGTGTGTGTGTGTGTGTGTGTGTGTGTGTGTGTGTGTGTGTGTGTGTGTGTGTGTGTGTGTGTGTGTGTAAAATCAGGAAGCATTCATCCACAGTGTCTTCTAAATTCCATCTAAAAAAATATTAAATCTCTCAATTTTTTTGTTTTTTTTAAATTATATTCCTAGGACATAAATACTCCATGCAGATATTAAATCTATCGTTACACGCTGAGAGGTCACCTTCGGCGGCCTCCACTCGGTGTCAAGTTATTCCTATCTTCTGAAATGAGTCATAACTCGGGAGCCGGGAACCAGCGACCCGATTGGACTGGATTTTGTTTTATTCTACAAGTCGGTAGCTTTGCACCAACAAACATATGCGCTAAATGCGCCGTCTTTGCTGTTACCATAACAAACATACATACAGAAATCCGGTCATTGTAATATTGATTATACTATACCAATATACTATACAAATTTAGGAGTATAAGGAGGGAGGAAGGAGAGGCGAGAGAGTGATAATACAACAAACACGTCACTCTTCTTTCTTGTGTCATGCTGGTAATTTGAACACCGGACCAAGACGAATCCATCCGCTGCTCTAAAAGCAAATACTAAATTTGAAACAAAGGCCAGAAATGAGTCATAACTCTGGAACCGGTTGTTTTATTCTTCAAGTTAGAGCATCTTAACTGTACCTTGCTCTAACAATAATTAGCTCTACACTACATGCTCCGTTTTTGCTGTGTTACGGTAACAAGCCAACATTCCGACAAACATGCAAAAATCGGATCATTACAATATAACTTGTGAGAATGAAACGCTTTTGGCCCATCTTTGACCTGCTTATAATGCTTCATCATCCTTTTACATGCTACTTATGCAAACAGCGTCAACAGTAACGCGATATAGATAACATACGAGGGAAGATTAAGATGTAAAAAAAATGCGGAATAAATCACATAGGGAACTGTGTAACGAAGCTTTCTACACCACGTGGCATAGTGCCTCGGACGCTCTTCAAGAAATGTATCGCTTCTTTATTTTTCTACTTTTTTTATTTTATTTATTGTTAGCCACATTGTAAGTCCTTCTCTTTGATTATTTATTTCCCATTTTATACTTCAGATTCTTTTTTAATTAAAGAAGACGTGTCGTATTGTCGTAGCTTAAGGAGGCTCCCTAGCACCTCTTCCTTAGTGATTTATTTCCGGGCAGGTTGATATGATTTTGTAGGTTATTTATGAAGTGTAAGGCAGTATTAGAATGACTTGTATGACACAGAAGAGGATAGCAAGGTGTAATATACAAAATATACATCTAAGGAAGAGGTGTTAGGGAGCGTGTATAACCCCTTCATTTGGAAGAGTGTCCTGTGCTGAATAAAATCGTCTGGAGATACCAAGAAGGAAATAAATGAATAAAGATATAATCGCACTGAATATCTGAGCGCCTTTTTTTTTTTTTTTCCATCTCGTATTATTCAAGAGCATTATTGACACGTGGTGGCAAGATTGATAGAGCACTCGCATCTCATTCCAAGTGACCCCAAGCAGCGCTTAGACCGCGCTGCTTGTGTGGGTAAGGTGAGCTCTCACTTGTCGAGTGTAGGTCAGGCGCGCTGTGGTGGAAGACCTGCAATGGAGCTGGGAAAAGATTAGGCGGTATGTCTTCTTGTGCCTACGCCTCACTCCAGCCTGGGTATGGCTTTGTAGTGTGTTGGTGCTCCTAAGGAGCAACAGCCAGGGTCAGCCTGTTGACCCCTTTAGGTTACCAAACTAGACTAAAAACCTGTGTATTTTCAGCTAGTGGCAGCCATGAATAATGATATTATTAATTTTAATACGGTATAAGGCAATGTGTTTACCATGAATACTCTGTTGTTGTTTTGTTTATCATGTATTATTCAAGAAAGTAACATATTCCACATTCAAGGTATCTCGTCCTCCTCTCACACCGTAATCCTTCTCGTGGTGGCGGCTTCATTTTTTTTTTCTTTTTCATACATTATTCATGAAGATTTGTGCCCCTGCATGCATAAATCCCTAAGAGGCTTTCAACCACACAGAGACGGGTATTCACAAAACAGTGCTGGGGCTGATTGTTATTAGATAGAGGGAGGGGGATGGGAGTACTTGGATGAAGGAGTGAATGGAAGAAAAAAAATAAGAATTATGTGTGGTATACACGCGCGCGCGAGTGCGTGCGTGCGTGCGTGCGTGCGTGCGTGCGTGCGTGCGTTCGTGCGTGCGTGTGTGTGTGTGTGTGTGTGTGTGTGTGTGTGTGTGTGTGTGTGTGTGTGTGTGTACACGTAGACTTCCTAATCCCTTTCTCTAGAATAATACAGGTACAATCTTAACTGTAAATGGTGTAGTGGAGTTGCCTCTTACATTTTCTCCATCTAAATATCTTGCAATAAAAGCATCTTAGAAATTTACCTACAAATTATTTAGTCATTTAGCTTAGTCTTTTGGTGGTAGGTGGTGGCGACCAACATCCATTCACTTGATGGAGTGCATCTACTTGTTCCTACACCTTCTTCATTCTTTTTCTGTGTCTGCCCCCTCTCTTCCTATTTCTCCCATCTTTCTTGTCACTTTCTATTATCCTTCTTTCCTTTTCAGTTGGTTTTATATTGAGTGACGAGCCTAATGGTTTCCTGTAAGCCAGGAAACTGTTTTCAACGCTGGTTAGTAACCATATAAGCAACCCATACATGTTCCGTACGTGTCAGCTAGAGGGTTGCGGAGAGTTAGTGCCCCTCCCAGTAAAACAACTAAGTCAAACGACCATCCATTACGGGATGATGCCGTCTGGCTATAGACAGACAAAATTTTATCTTTTCCAGAGCACCCCAAGTCGTAAACGGAAAACTAAAAACTGTAATATATATTTCTATTTTCCTCCACTGCAAAAAGTGTTCATTTTATTTGTCCTTCTTTCTATCCAATCTTTTCTTGCAGTGATAAGAAGTAAAAAGTTTTTTAAGTTCAAATGAATGCTGAATTTTACCAGCCCAGTGTATCCTTTCAATAGACACAAAGTCTGTCCATTTATTGCCTGACGCCTTAATCCCGTGAAGGGTGGCCACATACAATTCGCCTCCATGTCGCCCTCTCTCCCGCCATTTCGCTGCCCTCGCTCCCAGCTCACACCCCTCTCTCATATACCTCTCCACTCCATTCCTCCATCTCATCCTCGGCCTCCACCTTCCTCTCCCCCCTCCACCTCATTCACATAAACTCTCCTCGTTAGTCTCTGTCTCTCCATCCTCTCCACATGGCCAAACCACCTCGGTGTATTTCTTCTAACATTTCTATCACATCCACGACACAAAATAATCACAAAATATATTAATAATAAACACAAAGAGATAAATACAAATGGACACTGAATTTTTCCCCCACAGCTTCTGAAAAAAAAAAAAAGACCTCAAATAAAGAAACACTACATTCAAGAAATATAGAATATATTCAAAATAAACAATATAAACAAACTAACACGAATACAGAATTATAAACACAGTTTATCCTCAAAATATACGGAAAATAATTACAAAACATAGCACAAATAAACACAAGATAAATACAAGAAACCTAGCAACAAATACAAATTAATACTGGATTTTGCCCACATATAATATTTTCAAAATAAACGCAAAAAAACACTAAAAATAAACACAACATGGTCAAATAATTAACTTCATACGCACATAATTTACTCCAAATAAACTTTGAATAATCAAGAAGAAAAACAAAAATAGACAAAAATAGACAAAAATAAACACAAAAAATAATCACCAAAATACACATAAAATGAACAAAAATAAACAGAAATTAAACACAAATAAACAAAAACGCACAAACAAACAAAATGAACGCAAATAAACAAAAAGATAACCACAAAATAAACACAGGCTACATAGAAACAAATACATAAATAAACATAATATACAAAAAACAAAAAAGAACAAATAATAAAGAATTAAACACAAAAATAGACATAAGAATTAAACATAAAATAAACAGCCACAGATTAATCCTTTATCCTCAGATAAAAAAAATTTCGCTGCTCCATCTGAATGTTTCCTAGTGTAGGCATAAATATAAATCAGCTTCATTCACCCACTGAGTTTCTCTCGCATTGATGAAGTGATAACTGACGAATAAATGAAATTATTTTGACCAACTGTTTTTCAAGTGTGATTGTGTCTCATGTATTAAACACTCAGACTTTTTCATTTATTTATTTACCTATTCAAATATTTATTTATTCACCGCCCTTCACCACTGCGCGATATTAAATCAGTGTGTGTGTGTGTGTGTGTGTGTGTGTGTGTGTGTGTGTGTGTGTGTGTGTGTATTACACGAGAAAAAAATGCGCTTTATAGTTATGGTTCCAGTAGACGAATTTGTGTGTGTGTGTGTGTGTGTGTGTGTGTGTGTGTGTGTGTGTGTGTGTGTGTATTACACAAGAAAAAAATTCGCTTTATAATTATGGTTCCAGTAGACGAATTTCTGTGTGTGTGTGTGTGTGTGTGTGTGTGTGTGTGTGTGTGTGTGTGTGTGTGTGTGTGTGTGTGTGTAGTACACGAGAAAAAAATGCGCTTTATAATTATGGTTCCAGTAGACGAATTTCTGTGTGTGTGTGTGTGTGTGTGTGTGTGTGTGTGTGTGTGTGTGTGTGTGTGTGAATTACTCGAGAAAAAATCTAATCTATCTATTGTCAGACGCCTTAATCCCGTACGGGGTGGCCACAAACAAATTGCCTCCACGTCGCCCTGTACCCCTCCATTTCACTGCCCTGCTCCCAACTCACACACCCCTCTCTCATATACCTCTCCACTCCATCCCTTCATCTCATCTTCGGCCTCCCCCTCCCTCTTCCCCCCTCCACCTCACTCACATACACTCTCCTCGTCAGTCTCTCACCCTCCATTATCTCTAAATGGCCAAACCACCTCAGTGTGTTCCTCATAACGCTTCCTATCACCTCCACATCCACACCACAACGCTCTTTATATTCTCATTTGTCAGCCTGTCTCTCCATGTGACTCCACAGGCTCCTTTTAAATAACTCATTTCCACTGCTCTCACTCTTGACTTTGTCCTTCCAACAATGTCCAAGCTTCACTTCCATACGTTAGGGTTGGTATCACAATACTGTCATGTAGTAACTTTTTCATTTCCATGCTCACTTCCCTGTTTCTTACCACTGCTTTCAAGGAAACAGCAACCTTTCTTCCTTGTTGTACCCTTTCAAGCAATTCACCCTCCAAACCTCCATCCTTACTCATCACACTACCCAAGTACTTAAACGTACTCACATATTCCATTTCGTCACAATCCAACCTCGCTGTACATTCACTGACTTCACCTCTCTCAAAGACCATCACTTTACTCTTCCCTACATTCACCTTTAGATTCCGTTTCTTGCACACTCTCCCAAACTCATCCACCAAGCCTTGCAGCTCCCCTTCGTCTTCACTTAACAACACAGTATCTTATGCAAACAACAGTACAGAGAGTTTCCAAACACTACCCTCTCTCACTAGGGCCACTCCATTATCCACTGCCGTATCTTGTACCTCTTTTATTACCCCATCCATGTTCAGATTGAACAACCATAGAGACATGACTCATCCCTGTTTCAACCCAACCTTCAAAGAGAAAAATTCACTCAGTTCACCATCCACACGCACTGCAGCCTTAACACCATCATACATACTCTTCACAGCATTCAACAACTTCCCATCTACTCCATGTATTCTTAATACTTTCCACAATCCTTGTCTATCCACCCTCCCATATGCTTTCTCCAAATCCTTGAAGGCTGCGTAAAACTCTTTCCCTTTTCCACAAACTTTTCCACTAAAGATCTAAGAATGAATATCTGATCTACACATCCTCTTCCCTTCCTAAAGCCTCCCTGTTCTTCTCCAACTTATTCCTCTGTTATTTCCCTAACTCTGTCAATAAGTATCCTACCATACACTTTTTCTATTACACTAAGAAGACAAATGCTCCTATGACTACCACACACTTCTTTTTCCCTCTGTCCTTTGTACAAAGGAATGATTATACCTGACTTCCAATCCTCCAGGACTCTACCTTCCTCCCAGGCCAATCTGCACATCTTCCACATCCATTCTACTACTATCTCTCCCCCATGCTTCAGCATTTCACCACACACTCCATCAATTCCTCGGGCTTTTCCCAATTTGACTTTCTTCATTGCTTCCACAGCTTCTATCCTACTGATTTCTTCCTGTCTTTTCACCTCCCTCCTTTTCCCAGCCATTCTCCAGCCACTTATACTCGCATTACTTCCATTCTCTGTGTTCAACAATTCGTTAAAGTGTTCTCTCCTTCTGCTCACTTTTTCTCCCTTCTCCACTAGCTATCTACCATTTTTATCTTTGACTCCCCTACTAACTTCACTGCCACCCTGTCTTACTCTCTTCATCTCTTTCCAGAACATTTTCTTACAGTTCCTCCACTTTACACTCAAATTCCTTCCAAATTCCTCATCTACTCTCTTCTTACTCTCTGTTACTAATCTTTTCACCTCTCTCTTCCTTTCTACATATAACTCTTTCTTCCGCCTCTCAACTTCTTCCACGCCCCTATTTCTCATCCATTCATTATATGCTTTCTTTTGTGCCACAGCCTGTTGCACCTCTTCATTTCACCATGCTGTTCCTTGCACCCCCTTCCGTCTTCTCTTCACCCCATACACCACATCAAATGCTGCACATATTTCTTCTGTGAATATCTTGCACACATGTTCCACCACTCCCATCTGCTCCAATCCATATTTACCCAATCATTCCTCCACTTCCCTCCTATATTCTGCCTTTTTCTCATCCTCTTGTAACCTTTCCACTCCCCTTGCGACTACTCCTTCCTCCCATCCATCCCTTCATCTATTTCTCCATCTTACTTGGATCCTGAATCTGGCCATCACCAAGTAGTGGTCAGAAAGTCCACTCCCCCAGCCTCTATAAGCTCTTGCATCCATTACACATCTTTGCATTCTTTCATTCACACACACATAATCAATCATTGCCTTCCTTTCATTCAGTTCACCACCCACCCTTCTCATCACTTGCCATATATAGCTGTGGATCATTTTGTGCCTAAAGAGGGTATTGGCTATCACCAACCCCCTCCCAGCACAAATGTTCTCTAATGCACTGCCATTCTCATCCATCTCAGCAGGCACACCCCACTCACCAACTATTTCATCCACCTTCACATTCCCTACTTTACTATTCATATCACCAATCAAAAACACTCTCTCATTCCTTCCGAACTTTTCCATGCACACTTCCACATTTGTCCAGAACTCTTCTCTCACTCTGCTTGCACGATCTTGCATTGGCGCATACACACACACAATCACCCACATTTGTATTCCAACAATATATACCCCATCCATACTCCCATTCTCTCACACTCTCACCCTCCCATTTAGTTTCAGTTACTCCACATACATCCACTTTCGCACCCTCAAGCACCTGAACAATCTCTCTTTCACCTCATCATTTGCACCCCTTACATTCCACGTTTCGATCCGTACCATGTCGTTTGTACGGTCCTTGGTCGTCGTCTCTTGGTCAGTCCTTGTCCTAGGCTTCTTCTTCGTGTTTTTAGTTAGCTGTTTTCCGGGGAGGGGCACTAACCTTCCGCCAACTCTTTTAGTCGCCTCATACAACAAGGAGGAATACTGGGGGAGTATTCTTGAAAACCCCCTTACCCCCAGTAGACGAATGTGTGTGTGTGTGTGTGTGTGTGTGTGTGTGTGTGTGTGTGTGTGTGTGTGTGTGTGTGTGTGTGTGTGTGTGCACCACTTTAGTTCTAAGCTTGGCGGTTCATTCCCTAACCCCCTCAGTCTCCCAGCATACAACACAACTTCACATATCGCCACCTCGGCTCTAGCACACATCAACTGACCTATATAATTTACCTCTACTGTGATGAAATTTTGCTGTGTATTTGTTTATTTATTTATTTATTTACTTATTTATATATTTATACATTGTTTTGGAGGGTTATATCGTTTCAAGGTGGCTTAAAATTATATTCTATTCATGCTCACCAAACTAGTTTTTTTAGCTTCAATTTAGGTTAGTCATTTGTGAGCCCTTCTGGATTATGGAATCTGGCTAGAGATAGATAGATAGATAGATAGATCGATAGGTAGATAAATAGATACACAGATATACAGACATCTGCGAGCACTAGACGGAAATTAACACACTGAGCCTGGGGACCTCCTATGTACTTCTCACCACCTCCAGACACTTTCCTTTAGCCTAGGATGGAGTGGAGAGGTATCTGAGGGTATGGCCACACTGAACGCGATTTGCTGGGAGAGTAGCGGGTAGCTGGCTGCCTAGCGGGTGAGAGGCAAGAACGAACACATAGTCTAATGTGACTGGCCATATTGCACGCGGGTAGCGGGTTGCAGCCAAGCGTAACCGCTACCCTCCGCGCTACGGAAACCAACGTATCGGTTAAAATCACTTAGTCGCCAGCAGGACGCCAGACACTCCTGACCTACACCCGATCCAGGAATGAGTAGTGAGGA
>NC_137069.1:41722657-41724597 GCF_032717465.1 Coenobita brevimanus
GATGAATAATCGTCCCAGGTGCAGCAAGTATAAATTGCCAAAGACGCACCTAGTAATGAAGAAATTAATATCACATAAAAAATAACATCGCCTCCCTTTGCTCAAAAGGTGACTTCCTCAGTGTCCAGGATGATGTGACTATGTTAACCCTTCGTTAGTCAGGAATTGGGGGTGTTTTGGCACCCGAAAGTTTTTAAAAAATCATATTTCCTAGCCGGTAATTCCGATATTTCTCTCCGCTCCAGTACTCTCCCTGATTCAGTGAGGAGAGGGAACATGGATTAGTTTAGTCCTGCCCTCTGTTGTTGTGAGAGAGAGGGGCACTTCCTCCCCCCCAGGTGTCCAGTCACCACATCAAACTAACCATGTGAATCATGTTAACGACAGACATTTTTTTAATCTTATTACCATTGTTTATCATTATACTGATTTAAAACAAAACACAGCTGCATATGTATTTTCCTGTATGTGTTTACCTGATATGAAATATGAGTCAATTTGATATTGTTTTACTGATGTAATTTATTGTACTTTTATTATTATAGGTGTCAAACACACCACCTGCAAGGCATGTCAATCTTACCATTCGTGATCGCAGAGATATGCTGAAGCGGCAGTGCCGATATATTTTACATGTTAGTAACACTACATGTATTCTCGTACTGGAGTGTTGCTGGCACCCCACCGGACTAACCACGTTTTACAGGAATACCCAGCAGGACTAACGAAGGGTTAATGATCTCGCTCCAAGATATTCGCCTGCCGGGAAGATGTTAAGGGATAGGAGGGTTGATTTTAGGCCAGTGTACTTGCTTTCCTCTTTTCTCCTTGCTCTCCCAAAACTTATTTTTTTTTAAAGCTGATGGAATTTGAGTAATCGTCATCGGATCCCAGTATCGGATGGGCATCATCATCATCATCATCATGTCATCATCATGTATCTCTCTTTCTCTTCCTCCTTTCCACATCCCTCTATTCATATTTTCTTGCTATTGATATATGCCATTATTCCATACCTTTCTTTTCCTCCCTTTTCTCTCTCCTCCTTCCGATCTCTCTCTCTCTCTCTCTCTCTCTCTCTCTCTCTGTTGGATGAATTTTCTCTTTCAATTCCTCCCTCATGCTCCCTCCCTCTCTCCCTCCCTTTCTCCCTCCTTCTATTCTTCTTCTTCCCACGTCCCACTCTCTCCCTCCATTCTTCTCACTCCCGCTTCCCACCATGCCTCTTTCCCTCCCTCCCTCTGTCTCTCTCTCCTCTCTCTCTCCTCCACTGGGCACTTTTCACTTCCTGCTCCTCTTTTTGCTACTATAATTCTTTTCTTGTCTCTCTTCCCTAGTTCTCTCTCCCTTCTCTCTCGCCCCCCCCCTCTCTCTCTCTCTCTCTCTCTCTCTCTCTCTCTCTTTCGCGTAGCTATCCATTCCCACTCCTCCTCTCCTGTCATTTGCTCTATTCCTCTCCCACTCCCTTAGCCTCCCTCTCCCTCTGTGCAGATATTCACTCTTCCTTCTCCACCATTCCCTCTCTCCCTGCCTCTCCTCCCACCTTATCTACCCCTCTTACTATACATCTTCTCTTTCCCCTCTCCCCCTTACCTAGCCATCTTATATGTGTCTTTCATTCTTAACCTCTCCCGTTTTTCCATCCTCCTCCCCCTCTCTCTCTCTCTCTCTCTCTCTCTCTCTCTCTCTCTCTCTCTCTTTACTGTGTGACCTTAATTTCTCCTCCCTGACCACCGTTGCTACAGTTCTCTCTCTCTCGATAGATAGATAGATACCGTAGACAGCCAATGGAACAGAGACACAGAGACAGATAGCTAGACAGGAGAAAGAGATTGGCAGATAAAATAGACCAGACAGATAAATTGATAGGTGTTCACTCCCATCTTCCAATCTCTCTGTGCACTCTATAAGCTTCCACTTATGTATCTTTTCTCTAACAT
>NC_137069.1:41724697-41737197 GCF_032717465.1 Coenobita brevimanus
GGTCTACTCTTTACTCTTTATTTCACTTTCTCTCTCTCTCTCTCTCTCTCTCTCTCTTAATTTATGATAAAATTGTCCCTGAAACTGTTTGTCAGAAATTCACTATATTTTGTGTAAAAGTTCCTGGTGATGTTAATGCGTCCTGCTGCAGGTGAGGGCAATAGAGGTCAATTTTTGAAGTCACAGGTCAAGGAAGGTCAAGGAAGGCAAAGGATGGTCAAGGTAAGACAAGGATGGTCAAGGTAAGACAAGGTAGGTCAAGGCAGGTAAAGGAAGGCCAAGGCAGGTCAAGGTAAAACTTTCCACACTGTTGACACTGGACTGTTGAAGAGGTTGTAGTTAAGTTTTATTGTTTTCGTTAATTTTCACCACTATATTTGAAAGTTTATTTTTCTACTTAAACACACACACACACACACACACACACACACACACACACACACACACACACACGTCATGTGTGTGTGACCTGTAATATATATGTACCATGTATGTACCCTCGCCACATTCCCTGTATGCATCTAGTTTGTTATAATAGCCAAGTATACGTATGTACGTATGTATGTATGTATGTGTATGTCTTGCATCACACATGTGTCATCTATGTATCATGTATGTATCCTCCTTGTATCCAACAACAAGAGTCCTCGGTGCGGGTGTATGTATGTGCTTATGTATGTATGTATTTGTTATGTATGTATGCATCCGTGTAAGTGTAGCCTTCCCAGCGGACTCCAACCCATTACCCTAATATGCTCAGCGTGATATACCCCACGCTAGGGACGCTGCCTACTGACGCTGATATACTGACATACTTACCCTAATATACTGACCTACTTACGCTGATATACTAACATACTAACTTACTCTGATATACTAATCTACTTACTTACTATGATATACTAACCTACTTACGCCCACACTTGTTTGTTTACTTACTTGGGGATATGCTTACTCTGAAGCCATTTACCTACTCTGATATACTTACATACTTACAGTGAAATACTAACATACTTCCACTGATATACTAACATACATACTCTGATATACTGACATACTTACTGATATACTTACCTACTTACACTGATATACTAACCTACTTACGTTGACATACTAACCTACTTACGAGAAGGCATGCTTATCCCACTCCAAACCTACTTCCTTAGTCTGATATACTGTACTAACATACTTACACTTATATACTAACCTATTTATTGATATACAAACATAGTGACATACCTACCTACTTACACTGATGTACAAACCTACTTACTCTGATATACTAACATACTGATATACTGTACTTACCTACTTACACTGATATAATGACCTACTTACTCTGATATACTAACCTACATACACCGATATACTAACCGACTTGCTCTGATATACTAACATACTGTACTTACAAAATATACTTACCTACTTACACTGGTATACTAACCTGCTTACTCTGATATACTAGCCTACTTACACTGTTATACAAACCTATTTACTCCCAGGCTTATTGGTTTACTTACGAGAAGGCATACTTACTCTGAACTCTGAACCTACTTTCTTCCTCTGATATACTAACATACGTATTTACTCTGATGTACTAACATACTTTCTTACTGATATACTTACCTACTTACACCGATATACTAACCCACTTAAACTGACATACTAACCTACTTACATAGTAATATACTAGCATACACCCAAACTTACGTACTGCCACACACTGATCTATTTACACAGTGGCCTACTTACACCAATATACTCACTGACTTACTCGAAGGCTTGTCTGTCTACTTACCAGTGGGCCTACTTACCCCAATACACTAACCCATTTTGAGACCTACTTGCAGTACTTACCAATCTACTTAAGCTTACTTACGTATCCACTCTAGGCTTCTTCATTCTCAGAACTTACTTGTATACCTACGTACAGATATTTATTCGTATTTCCCTTACCTACTAACCTGCTTCACCATCATCATCATCATCATCATCATCATCACCAACATTATTATCAACAACATTAACATCACCAACATTATCATCATCATCATCATCATCACCATCACCACCATCACCACCACCACCACCACCACCATCATCATCATCATCATCATCATCATCATCATCATCATCATCATCATCATCACCATTCTAAACAGGACGATAACCTCTCATTTTTCTTCACTCTGGTCTATTACCTGTTAGCCTGTTCCATCCAGTCCCAGCAAATCTGCAAAAACATCTCCCCATCTCGTCCTCTGTCAGCCTGTTTCTCTCACTCAGTCTCTCCATCTTGTCCTCTGTCTGCCTCTTCCTCTCACTCTATCTCTCCATCTTGTCCTCTGTCTGCCTCTTCCTCTCACTCCATCTCTCCATCATGTTCTCTGTCTGCCTCTTCCTTTCACTCCATCTCTCCATCTTGTCCTCTGTCTGCCTCTTCCTCTCACTCCATCTCTCCATCTCTGTCTGCCTTTTCTTCTCACTCTACCTCTCCTCCTTATTCTTTGCCTCTTCCTCTTGCTCCATCTTTTCATCTTTTTCTCTGCCTCTTCCTCTCACTCCATCTCTCCGTCTTGTTCTCTGTCTGCCTCTTCCTCTCATTCCATCTCTCCATCTTGTTCCCTGCCCCTTTGTCTCACTCTGTCTCTTCATCTCGGCCCGTGTCTGCCTCGACCTCTCACTCCATCTCTGGGCTGCCACTCAGTTACCCTGGCTGTCCATCTGTTCTACAAAGGACGTGACCTGCCCACATCCATTTATGCTTTTGGATTGTACTGATTATGTCCTCTACTCTCCTCTATTCCCTTATCCACGAAGCTCTCTCTTTATCTCCATTTCATCCTTAATATAACCCTTCCCTTTCCCCTCTTAGAACCCTCCCTCTTCCCCTCTTAGAACCCTCCCTCTTCCCCTCCTAGAACCCTCCCTCTTCCCCTCCTAGAACCCTCCCTCTTTCCCTCTTAGAACCCTCCCTCTTCCCCTCTTAGAACCCTCCCTCTTCCTCTCTTAGAACCCTCCCTCTTCCCCTCTTAGAACCCTCCCTCTTTCCCTCTTAGAATCCTCCCTCTTCCCCTCTTAGAACCCTCCCTCTTCCTCTCTTAGAACCCTCTCTCTTCCCCTCTTAGAACCCTCCCTCTTCCCCTCTTAGAACTCTCCCTCTTCCCCTCTTAGAACCCTTCCTCTTCCCCTCTTAGAACCCTCCCTCTTCCTTTCTTAGAACCCTCTCTCTTCCCCTCTTACCACTCCTAAATTAATTCTCTCTCCTTAACCAAAATGAATAATGAAGAAAAAAAGTATTCAGACTGAGGGCTTTAAAATCTGAAACTACTGCAGTAAAAGACGAATTTGGAAAGTTTAAATACCTTATCCACGAGATGTAAAAAGGTGAATGTGTTACCTTTACTCATTCACGATTTACTGAAAATTTTTGTTGGGAGTATTACACTTCTCATTCATCTTTTTTCTTCGTCATCATCATCATCATCATCATCGTTCATCATCATCATCATCCTTCTTCTTCATCATCATCATTACTTGTTCTTATTATTATTACTATTATTATTATTATTATTATTATTATTATCATCATCATTAGTAGTAGTAGTAATAATAGTAGTAGTAGAAGCAGCAGAAGCAGCAGCAGCAGCAGTAGTAGTAGTTGCAGCAATGGTAGCAACAACAGTATTACCATTATTATTATTATTATTATTATTATTATTACCTTTACCACACAGTCTTTAATAACCAACTCTTATCCTATAATAAAAAAACACAGCACTAAAAATCAAATCCAGACCACTTCACCATTTTTCAAGCGACATAATTATAAGAGTGGCAAATTTACGCCCATTGCCCTTTCATGCATTTTTCAAGTTTTTCAATACACCATAAACTTGAAGCGAGCGTGGTTAATTAAACTCATAACTCGAAAAAGGCCTCCAAAGAGAGAGAGAGAGAGAGAGAGAGAGAGAGAGAGAGAGAATTTTTTATTTTGTGTGAGAGAGGGAGAGATGTAAACAGAATGGGGATAATGAATTGATATAAAGCATCTTGAGAGAGAGAGAGAGAGAGAGAGAGAGAGAGAGAGAGAGAGAGAGAGAGAGAGAGAGAGAGAGAGAGAGACAGACAGACAGACAGTGTGAGGAAGCCTGTTTTTTTGTGAAAGAGATGATGTAAACAGAATAGGGGTAATGAATGGATATGATGCATCTTGAGAGAGAGAGAGAGAGAGAGAGAGAGAGAGAGAGAGAGAGAGAGAGAGAGAGAGAGAGAGAGAGAGAGAGAGAGAGAGAGAGAGAGAGAGAGAGAGAGAGAGAGAGAGAGAGAGAGAGAGAGAGTTCACTGTCTCATTCGGTCTCATCATACCGTATAAATAGTTCTGAAATTACCAATGAAGATCAGCCAAGCTATATGGAGTTTATCTATCTATCTATCTACAGTATCTATCAATCTGTCTATCTGTCTATCTATCTATCTAGTAAATCCAGTGTGTGAGAAATTAGAGCTAGCTTCCACTCTCACCATTAATATCGTAGACGGTCACCGATTCAGAGAGAGAGAGAGAGAGAGAGGTAATCCAGTGTGAGAAATTAGAGCTAGCTTCCACTCTCACCATTAATATCGTAGACGGTCACCGATTCACAGCCCAAGTCGCAGGATCCGGACTCGATCTGCTCCTCAGTGAAGTTGGCGTCCATGCAGCCGTCTATCCTCGAGCTGTTGCTTCGAGGAGAGTAGCTGCAGAGGAAACACTCCACGCTGAGGCCTGGACGGGCAGGAAAAGGAGGAAAATCAGCAAGGAAAATTGGGCAGGGAAATTAGTAGGAAATCAGGAAAAATGTGATGACGATGATTATCTGGGCAAGTTGCTGCAAAAGAAACACTCCACGCTGAGGCCTGAGGGGGAGGAATATTAGGAAAATCAGATAGGAAAATTGGGTAGGAAATCAGGAAAATATGGTGAGAAATCAGGAAAATGTGATAAGAAAATTGGGTAGGACATCAGGAAAAATATGATGATGATGATGGTTCGAGGAGGGTAGCTGCAGAGGAAACACTCCACGCTGAAGCCTGGAGGGGTAGGAAAATGAGGCAGGAAAATCAGGAAAAGTGATGATGATGATGATGATGATGATTCGAGGAAAGTAGCTGCAAAGGAAACACTCCACACTGAGGCCTGAAGAGGAGGAAAATGTAAGAAAATTGGGTAGGAAAATTGGGTTCGATATCAGGTAAAATGTGGTGGTGGTGGTGGTGGTGGTGGTGATGATGATGAACTGTCGTTCATCTCACACTGCCACACGTAACACACACACACACACACACACACACACACACACACACACACACACACACACACACACACACACACACACACACACACACACACACACACACAATTCCCCATTCCCCCCACACAATTCCCCATTCCCCCCCACACTCACACCCCCACACCCCATTCCCACCCCTACCCCTCCACTTCCACATCCCCCTCCCTATCCCTCACCCCCATCTCACACAAAATAAAAACTGCCTTCGTCTACAGTAAACAGCAGTCTCACCCCTTGCCCAGATAATCACAAGGCTCAGTGTAATGTAAACTGCTGGTCGAGAAAGCCGGGTCCTTTACCTCGTTGCAAAGGACAAAGGAAGGAATTAAGCGCCTGACAGAGAAAAGAAGATTCCACCTTCTGCAACACACGCAAGGCTCTGTAACACACGCCCAGGTTGCACGGGTTTATTTCTCCTTAGAGCTTGGGGATTAAAAGCGAAGGTTAGAACAAGTTAGAATAGAAGAATTTAAAAGTACAAAATAATAAACACCTTGATTTACTGCATGGCGTGTCTGGTGCTGGAGTGGGAGCCTTCTTGCGGTGGCACCCATATGACTATAGTTCTTTCACATTAACTTGGGCCAGATTTTCGTCCTATCCGTAGCTTATTTCGCTAAGGTCAGTAACTGGAAAAGACAATACTACGACTTAATATCCTTTCCACAACACATCTTCGTGACTAGCACCATAATCTAGTGTTAATATGGTGCTACAAGTTGGAATTCAAGATGGAGAAATGGCAATTTTAGGTCAACTTAGAGTAAAACGAGTATAGTTGGCTCTGCTGCTTGGTTATAAAAACATCCCTCAACTCCCGCTCTCCTTGCCCACTGAATGGAGGATGGTGGACTGCAAGAGGAAAGGAACTTAAGCCTGCAGCCCACCGAGTTCATGTTCAGATAAGCCTGGGATTACACCTACTACTACTGAATGGATTTTGGGATTATACTCAGAGTTAAGAATATTCCAATTTGTTTAGAATAATTTACTCACATAAAAATGGCGGAGCGTCTCCTTGGTTACTAATTCTTGCTGTTGTCAGATGGTAACAGCCTTGTAGGAAAGAAAGAACTAATGAAACCTATATATAATTCGGTAATTCGCTGGGACTGGATGGAACAGGCGGACAGTGAAGAAAATAAATACATAAATAAATAAGTGGGAGAGGCCTTTGTTCTGCATTAGACTGACTCAGCCTGATGATAATGATGACAATGATAATGATGATGATGATGATGATGATTATGATGATGATGATGATGACGTTCATATTTTTCCTGTGCTACTAAAAGACAATTTTCGAAGTAACTGTGCAGAGGAGTTTTAAAGGAGCTTTGTACGGCAGCGTGTGTGTGGGGGTGGGGGTGACTCAGTGTGTACGTGTGTGTGGTCGCTTGTGCTCGTTGTGCGTGCGCTGGGGCGAAATGAAGATTAGTTGAGAGTTGCAAATGACCATCATCCGCTTCAGTTCTTTGCAACTGATTGGAAGGCAAATAATTAAGTCATTGAGTACATTTGGCTGCTTGATTACGTGACACGATGTTTTGTGTGTCGAGAGAGAAAAAACGAGAAAAAAAATTGCGAGTCTTTTTTCTGTTAATTTGGGGAAAAGGAAATGAGATATCAAGCGGCTTAGAGAGAGAGAGAGAGAGAGAGAGAGAGAGGAGCTCACATCCAAGTTACAAATGCAGACAAAAAAGAGAGGCTTGGTATATTTCCTTGTCCATAGATACAAAGGTTCGCCTAATATATCACCTCCTCTGCTTCTCACATTCCTCTGCTGGCTAGGATAAGGAAGACTTGGTTGAGATATCATTAGGGTCAGAGAAGTCAATACAAGTGTTTATATGGTCGAAGAGAGATTGTAAAGTCACGTTCATTATCCTCGCCTTGTCCTTAATGTCCTTTGAGCTGTAGGGAAAATGGATTTGGCACGGTCCTTGTGCAGGGGAACTGGTGACAGGTGGGAGAGGCAAGGCTACGACTGCCCAGGGTTGTATCCAAATTCGTGACTGGGAATGTTTCATACAAAAATACACACACACACACACACACACACACACACACACACACACACACACACACACACAAGGCAAAAACAAACACAGCAAATTCAAATAAAGTCAGAGCGGCGGGAAACACACTGCAAATAGGGGAGAGAAGTGGCATCGTTCAATACTCTATCTCAACACGATTTTTATTCACATTCAAAAACGAAAAGAAATAATAATGCAACAAATTCGTATCAGATCAGAGCAGCGGGAAACGTACTACAGGGTGGGGCCGAAACACCTGACTTTTTTTTTTAATTATTAAACCAGTGTGTTAGTTAAACAATTATATTATAGGTACAGAAAGATTCAGAAATGTATGGCGTTTAAGTTGACATGTTAGTTTTAAATCACAATGCAGGATCTGGCGTAGGCTCCGAGGACTAATCCCAAGTGCCAGGGAATGGCATCGAGCTGATCTAGCTGGGTTTCTGTGGATGGCGTCTGGGACGCGGATCACGTTCTCATGTGTACGGGGTGATCGACGGGGCCAGGAGGATTTGAGTCTCGCATAGAACCATCTTCCCGCCATTTCCATACCCACAATAACACAGTGTTCCGAGAAGGTGAGATTCGTGTGTTAAAATGTCTCCGAAAGCCAGCTGTATAGCTGTTACAGAGTTTGTTTTGATGAATTTTTCTGCTGCAACAACATGCTCCTGTACAGGCCAACGATCCATGCTGACTAAACTCCAAGTAGTGAACTGTGAGACTGTCAACACACCACCAGCGAACCAAACCTGTAACCAAAGCAACAACATTTTAAAAACCGTCAGGTGTTTCTGCCCCACCCTGTACATACAGAAGTGAGAGGTGACATCGTAAAGCGCTGGCCATCGTCAAGAAATATCCTAGTTATATTAAATTCGTCTGGTAATATCAAAACCACAAAAAAACGAGAAAAAAGTAAAAAAATGCGGCGAATTCAACATAAACTCGGAAAGACGGGGAACGTACGACACAGGGAGGTGAGAGGTGGCATTGTAATGCACTGGACATCGTCAAAAATACGTTTGGCATAATATAATCATCTAGTGGTATCAGAATACATAAAAACGAGAAAAAAATGCAGCAAAATCACATAAACTCATAAAGACGGGGAACCTACGACAGAGAGGAGAGAGATGACATTATTAAAAAACTGTGTATTGTTAAAAAATATAATATACTCTTGTTATAAAAAATTCTTCTGGTGGTATTAAAAAAAAAAAAAAAACATAAAAGCGAGAAAAAATGCAGCTAAATCGCACAACACTCAGAAAAACGGGGAACGTACGATAAACAAAGGTGAGAGGTGGCGTCGTCAAAACACTAGGCAGTCAAAAATATTCTAGTTTATTACAGTCGTTTGGTAGTACAGGGTGACCCAAAATAAATCCAAACCATAACACTAGGAAGACGTAGGGGCATTACTCGTGGGGATCAATGGTTCCAGCAGGATGGGGCCACCCCACACACTTCAAACCAAACGTTGCTGTGGCTGCGGCAACGATTCGGGGATCGACTGATCAGTAGGAGGTGGAGGTGTGACCCTGAGTGGGTTCCACACTCACCCAACCTGAATCCCCCAGATTTCCATCTGTGGGGTTATCTGAAGAATCATGTATGTGAAAACCACCCCTACAGAATCAGAGACCTGAAAACAGAAATCACAACCAACATCAGAGCTGTCCCAACAGAGGAGTGTGTCCGCGTAACTGGCAATTTCCCATTCAGGAGTGCAAGTGACGTCGAGGTGGTCATTTGGAACACATTATAGAAAGGTCATAAAAAAAAGGACCATTTGAACTCCAGAACACAAATTTTCAGGACTTTTATCAGCAGAGCTTAACATCAGTGAAACAATAAAGCAAATCTCTTATCAGTTGTATAAATGACACACACTTTTATGGGTTGCATTCATTTTGGGTCACCCTGTATAGAAACACATGAAAAGTGAGAAAAAATACAACAAACTCACATAAAACTCAGAAAGACAGGGAACGTACGATATAGAGAGGTGAGAGGTGACATCGTAAAGCACTGCGCACCGTCAAAAAATATTCTAGTTTAATATAAATGTCTGGTGGTGTCCAAATCACATAAAAAAGAGAGAAAATGCTAAAAAAAAAAGCAGCAAAATCAGATAAAACTAAGAAAAACGGGAACACACGACCGAGAGGTGAGAGGTGGAGTCATTTTAGCTCTGGTCACGTCATTTTCTGGTCCTTTCGCTTTAATATTAGTAGGCCTAATTACAAGCTCTGAAAATTGTCTGTTTATATCAGCGGAGGGTTGAAATTAAAGTGTGTAGTACGTACGATTGAGAGAGAGAGAGAGAGAGAGAGAGAGAGAGAGATTTTAATTAATGCCATTGTAGTGCAAAGAAACCAGCTGTACTGTTAAGCCTTTGACGCAGCAGTAAATCAAAATAAAATCAAGAAAATAGATTGCTTAACTCACCACCAAGTACTTAATAATCTGTTACAAGAGAGAGATAGAGAGATAGAGTGTGTGTGTGCAACCTTCTCTATAACCGGGAACATTTTTCGACTACGGTTAAAGACAAAAAAATAAAGCAGAAGGACTCTTAATTAGTTGGAGAAGAACAGGGAGGCTTTAGGAAGGGAAGAGGTTGTGTAGATCAGATTTTCATTCTTACATCTTTAGTGGAAAAGTTTCTAGAGAAGGGAAAGAAGTTGTATGCGGCTTTCATGGATCTGGAGAAAGCATATGACACGGTGGATAGACAAGGATTGTGGAAAGTATTAAGAATATATGGAGTAGATGGGAAGTTGCTGAATGCTGTGAAGAGTATGTATGATGGTGCTAAGGCTGCAGTGCGTGTGAATGGTGAACTGAGTGAATTTTTCTCTTTGAAGGTTGGGTTGAAACAGGGATGTGTCATGTCTCTATGGTTGTTCAATCTGTAGATGAATGGGGTAACGAAAGAGGTACAAGGTAGAGTAGTGGATGTTGGGGTGGCCCTGGTGAGAGAGGGTAGTGTTTGGAAACTCCCTGTACTGTTGTTTGCAGATGATACTGTGTTGTTGAGTGAAGACGAAGGAGAGCTGCAAGGCATGGTGAATGAGTTTGGGAGAGTGTGTAAGAAACGGAATCTAAAGGTGAATGAAGGGAAGAGTAAAGTGATGGTCTTTGAGAGAGGTGAAGTCAGTGAATGTACAGCGAGATTGGATGGTGAGGAATTGGAAAATGTGAGTACGTTTAAGTACTTGGGTAGTGTGATGAGTAAGGATGGAGGTTTGGAGGGTGAAGTGCTTGAAAGGGTACAGCAGGGAAGAAAGGTTGCTGGTTCCTTGAAAGCAGTGATAAGAAGCAGGGTAGTGAGCATGGAAGTGAAAAAGTTACTACATGACAGTATTGTGATACCAACTCTAACGTATGGTAGTGAAGCTTGGACGTTGCTGGAAGGACACAAGTCAAGAGTGAGAGCAGTGGAAATGAGTTATTTAAGAGGAGCCTGTGGAGTCACATGGAGAGACAGGCTGACAAATGAGGATATAAAGAAGCGTTGTGGTGTGGATGTGGATGTGATAGGAAGCGTTAGGAGGAATACACTGAGGTGGTTTGGCCATGTGGGGAGGATTGAGGGTGAAAGACTGACGAAGAGAGTGTATGTCAGTGAGGTGGAGGCCGAGGATGAGATGGAGGGATGGGGTGGAGAGGTATATGAGAGAGGGGTGTGTGAGTTGGGAGGGGGCAGTGAAATGGCGGGGGACAGAGCAACGTGGAGGCGATTTGTTTGTGGCCACCCCGAACGGGATTGAGGCGTCTGGCAATAGATAGATAGATAGACAGACTCTTAAGTCACCACCAATTACTTAATAATCTGTTACGAAAGAGAGAGAGAGAGAGAGAGAGAGAGAGAGAGAGAGAGAGAGAGAGAGAGAGAGAGAGAGAGAGAGAGCACCCTTGTCTATAACCAGGAACATTTTTCAAATATGGTTAAAGGAAAAAAAAAATAAAGCAGAAGGACTCATGACCGAAAGAAAAAATCCTGATAAATGATATAATACAAAAAAATATTTATAGAGACAAACCTAACTAATGTAGCAAAGAATTATTATTAGACATAACAAGAAAATAAATAGCCAATACACCTGAGTTTGGGGATTACCAGATGAACGACAGTCAGGTAGAAAATGTATTGATGTCAAAAAAATTAAGTCGGCTGTAAAACAGAGTTGGGAAAATACTGCACGTATTAATGTAAAAAACTCAATGGGTTGTAAAAAAGAGCTGAGAAATATGATGATAATAAATATAGTGTTATAAACAAGAAAGTCAGCTGTAAAAAGGGTTGATGAATAATGAAGAGTAGTAAATGATGAAGAAAGGATGGCGAAACCAAGGACGGTATTCTCGTGTGGATAGGAGTTGACTAACACCTCTTCCTTACCGATTTATTTATGATTCTGGTCTGTCACTATATTCCTGTATGTTATTCATGCAGTCTATGTCGACATTAAAGAGATACAGTATAAGGTGATGATGATGATGATAGTGATGACGATAGTGGTAGTAGTTGTGATGACGATGATGATGATGACGATAGTGGTAGTGACGATGATGATAATGATAGTGGTAATGGTAGTGGTGGTGGTGATGATGATGATGATGGTGATGATGCTAGTAGTGGTAGTGATGATGATGACGACAGAAACATCATTCCAGTGGGCTGGCTCAACACACACACACACACACACACACACACACACACACACACACACACACACACACACACACACTGCCATTCATTATTCACCAAGCATCAGTTATTCACACTGGGATTAATTTCCTTCATGTCCTAGCATGAATAATTCCTAAGATGCTGATGAATACTAGGATAATACTCAGGCACGTATTCCTTAACACCTTTTTCTAAGCGATTTGGTTTGTATATTACACCTAACTGTCCTTTTCTGGATAATGAAGCTCCCTATTATCTTTTCCCAAGCGATAATTTTGTTTATTACTTCTTATTGTCCTCATCTGTGTAAGGAAGCTTCCTTGCACCTTTTCCTAAGACATTTATTTTGCTTACTACACATAACTCGCCTCTTCTGCGAAAGCAAAGTCCCTAACACGTTTTCCTAAGCGATTTGTTTTGCTT
>NC_137069.1:41747197-41749697 GCF_032717465.1 Coenobita brevimanus
ATCTATGTATAGCCAGACGCCAAAATCCCGTAAAGGTTGGCTGTTCGTCTTTGAGTTAGCTGTTTTTAGAGAAGGGTCACTAACCCTCCGCCAACCCACTTGTTGACACGTAGGGAACACGTATGGGTTAGTTATATGGTTAACTCCCAGCGATGTAAATGGTTTCCTGGTTTATTGGAAACCATATGCTTGTAACTCAGTGTAAAGCCACCTGAAAAGGAAGGAAAAGTACCGGTAATAAAAAGTGACAGGAAATATGGGAGAAATAGGTAGAGAGAGGAGCAGACACAGAAAAAGAATGATAAACGTAAAGGAAGAAGTAGGAAGCCCTACATCAAATGAGTGGATGATGGTGAGAAATAGGTGAGGATGGCAGAAAGAGTAAAAGAGTGATAAAGATGTACGAAGAAATAAGCAGCACTACATCAAGTGAGTGGGTGATGGTAAGAAATAAGAGAGAAGAGCAGACACAGAAAAAGAATGATAAAGGTGACGTGAGTGGATGATGATCGCCACCATCGCCAACCACCAAAACAAATGTCTCTATTATAATTAAAATACCAAGACTATAACTTTCCTTTTAAGCAGTCTCTATGAAAATTTCAAATATTTACCAATAATTTTACTTAGATCAAGTTAAAGAGTTATTTCAAAATTAAATGAATTATTATAATATTAAAGATCAATTGAGCGTTCTAGTGGAAAAAAGTATGAAATTTTAAAATGGCGTTCCCTTTCATGTAAATAAACAGTGTATTAAACAAATGGTATGGGGAATGAGGCTTTTAAATTTTTGCCTTGCCTCTGATTACATGTACGACAGATACTGATAGATGGAAAGATAGATAACAGTGGAAGATAAAAAGGTAAAAAGGTTAACACACACACACACACACACACACACACACACACACACACACACACACACACACACACACACACAACCCAACCCATTCATACACCCATATCCATATACATTCTCTCTCTCTCTCTCTCTCTCTCTCTCTCTCTCTCTCTCTCTCTCTCTCTCTCTCTCTCTCTCTCTCTCTCTCTCACACACACACACACACACACACACACACACACACACACACACACCGAAGCTCACACCCTTACCCCCCCACACACACCATCCCCACGCCCTCATACCCACCACCACCACCCCCATCCCCACCCACACACACGCCCACAGAACAAAAGCAGAAGGAAATAAAGTTGACAGCGTGAGGAAGCGGCCACTAGCAGAGACACTGTTGTGGGGAACCCGAGGCTGTGAGAGAGGAGCTGCTTACTGACGAAGGTTGAAGGCGTGAGGGAAAACAGTGACGTGTGAGTGAAGCAATGACTGAAACAACGACTGAAGTAACTGAAGTAAAGACTGAAGCAAAATCGTAAGGAAGGACTGAAGCAAAGGCTGAGGCAAAGACTGACGGAAAGACTGAGACTAGGAGTGGAGCTGCTTGCTGACGAAGGTTGAAGCCTAAGTGAGGGAAAACAGTGAAGTGGGAATGAAGCAAAGGGTTGCAGTAAGGACTGAAACAAAGACTGAAGGAAAGGCTGAAGCTAAGACAGAAACAAAGACTGATAAAAAGGCTGAAGCAATGACTGAGGCAAAGACTAAAGCAAGACTGAGGCAAAGACTGAAACAAAGACTGAGTAAAACACTGAAGCAAAAACAAAGACAAGCAGCGAGTGAGATAAAGATAAAAACAGGATGAGACAAAGATTAAAAGAAAGACTGAAGCAAAAACTGAAGCAAAGACTGAGGCGAAGACTGATGCAAGACTGAAGCGAAGACTGAGGCACAGACTGAAGCAACGACCGATTCAAAGCCTGAAGCAAAGACTGAGGCAAAGACTGAAACAAAGACTGAGACAGAGACTGAAGCAAATACTAAAACAAAGACTGAAGCAAAGACTGAAGCAAAGACTGGAACAGAGACTGAAGCAAATACTGAACCAAAGAGTGAAGCAAAGACTGAAACAAAGACTGAAGCAAAGATTGAGGCAAAACTTAAGTAACTGAAGCAAAGACTACAGCAAACTCTGAGGTAAGACTGAAGCAAAGACTGAAACAAAGCTTGGAGCAAGGACTGAGGCAAAGATTGAAACAAGAACTGAAACAAAGACTGAGGTGAAGTTTGTGGCAAAGACAGAGTCAAAGACTGGGGAAAAGAATGAAACAAAAACTGAAACAAAGACTGAGAAAAACAAAAACTGAGACAAAGACTGAGAGCAAGACTGACAAAGACTGAGGCAAAGACTAAGGCAAAGACTGAAACAAAGACTGAAACAAAGACTGAGGGGAAAAAGTTCAGTTAAAGAATAGGAATAAAGGATAGATGCTAGAAGATAAATCAGGGCAGAAGGGAGTAACTTAGTGACTGAGACTAAAGCAAAGACAAAAGAAATTAAGATGGTACGTACAGACGCACTGGAAGAGAAAGCAGTGATGAGCAACTGAACCAAACACCGAGCTCTATAATATGGAGGGGCTATCT
>NC_137069.1:41754697-41769697 GCF_032717465.1 Coenobita brevimanus
ACATCACCCTGACTGCCAGTAAGATTGAAGGATTGTGGTAACTTTTTTACATATATGTTTTTTAATACTGCAGTGTCAACTCATTTTCGAGGGCAAGGGTGGATGAGACCTGAGGGAGCGGAGTGTATAGTTGAATCAAATACAGAAAGGTACACTTTTGTGAAAGCAGATTTTCCTTATCGTCCACAATATATACCAACATACCGAACCATAAATATACCCTCGATCATACCACTATACCATTTATAAATGATATGGCTCTGGTATGTAGTCTGTCACATCTATGGACAAATTCGGATACACACATACACACACATAAATACATAAACAGGGAACGAGAGAGAGAGAGAGAGAGAGAGAGAGAGAGAGTAGGAAAATCCCCAGCGGAATAAGTCGCTTATGGAACGGTAACAGAGGAGCGAAAAAGCCAACACAACCAAACTGAAGACGTTGTTAGCCCTGTGATCACAGCTGCCTCCCCCCCCACCGCCACAGCTAACCCCCCGCCCCCACCACCACTACTACCACAGCTACAACCACAGATCAGACGCCACCACCACTACAGCTACGCATTCCCTACCACCACCACTACAGCTACTCATTCCTCTCCTCCACCACCACCACCACCACAGCTACTCATTCCCCTCCTCCACCACCACCACCACCACAGCTACTCATTCCCCTCCTCCACCACCACACCTACGCATTTCCCTCCTCCACCACCACAGCTACGCATTCCCCTCTTCCACCACCACAGCTACGCAATCCCCTCCTCCACCACCACAGCTACGCATTCCCCTCCTCCACCACCACAGCTACTCATTCCCCTCCTCCACCACCACAGCTACGCATTCCCCTCCTCCACCACCACAGCTACGCATTCCCCTCCTCCACCACCACAGCTATGCATTCCCCTTCTCCACCACCACCGCCATCACAGCTTCCATTCCCCTCCACTACCACCACAGTTTCGCATTTCCCCCCTCCCACCACCACCACAGCAAAGCATTCCCCCTCCCCACCACCACTGCTACGCATTCACCACCTCCACCATAACCATTGATTCCCCCTCCCATCACCACAGCTATGCTTCCTCCCCTACCACCACCACAGCTATGTTTTCCCCCACCAACACCACAGCTATTCATTCCCCTCCTCCTCCAATACCACCACCACAGCTACGAAATCCCCTCCTCCCTCACCACCACCACCACCACAGCTGCGCATTCCCCCCTCCCTCACCACTACCACCGCCACAGCTGCGCATTCCCCTCCTTCACCACCACCACCGCCACCACTACCACAGCTACAACCACAGATAAGGCGCCATCACCACCATGCCTACGCTTTCCCCCAGCCACCACCACAACTATGCAGTCCCCTCCACCACCACCATGGCTATGCATTTCCCACCACCACCACCATAATGGCTATGCATTTCCCCACCACCACCACCACAGCTACGCATTTCCCTCCACCACCACAGCTACGCATTCCCCTCCACAACCGCCACAGCAAAGAATTACCCCCCCCCATCACCACAGCTATGGATTCCCTACCACCACCACAGCTGTGCATTCCCCCCCACCACCACAGCTACGCATTCCCCCATAGCTATTCATTCCCCCCATCACCACCACAGCTATGCGTTCCCCCCACCACCACAGCATATTCCCCTCCACAACCACCACCACTACCACAGCTACACATTCCCCCAATACCACCACACCAACATCTCACCTCCCCCTCTTCCACCACCACCACCACAGCTATCCCCTCCCACTCAGGGTTGCCACTTGAAAACTGGAGGAGAAAGGGGAATATGGATGGCACACTTCCGATCGGGAATGACCTCAAGATTACGTCTAAAAAGTAATAACTTTCTACGCTCATCAGCAATGCTTCTACAGCTCAAAACGTGAAAAGTATGAAAAAAGTGGATTTTCGGCCACTGCTAGGCAAAGAGCAGTTGCCTGTCAACCTCTTGCGGACACAACTAGGTCATAGGCTTGTAATTGTGTCCACGTTTAGTCGGAATCGGTTTATTCTGAAGGGTAAAAGTTCCTATCACAATTAAACAAGAAAAAAGTGTTTTTTCTGCCGTTGCTACGGGCACAACTAGGTCAGAGGCTGGTCATTGTGTCCAGGTTTGGTCGGAATCAGTTAATTCTAAAGGGTAGAAGTGCCTGCTACAGGTAAGCAGGGACGAAAGAAAGAAAACGCGACTAACAATAAGGGTACGGCAACACCGAACGCGATCAGCGGGAAGACTTGACCGGGGAGGGATGAGGCGACACGATAAAACTCACTAACCGTATGTGGGTGGCCACACTGAATGAGTGGGGAGGTTTGTCACTCTTCTCGCCCTTCACGCTCGTCGCTACGACAAGCAACATATTCCAAATGTCACGCACTGCCTAACGACATCTCCAGGCTTGATAGCTTGGACAGTGACATGTCTGCACAGCCGAACAGCTTCTGACTCTCTGTCGCGCTGGAGGTTACCGCTTCCTATGTATTTGGACAGGCATAGCGTTGATGCTCGCCTCCCCGCTCGTTGCATCCGGTGTAACCGTGCCCTAAGGGCAGCATGGAGCTGGCCGATATATGAATAATTCGTCAGCAATACCATCATCATCGCATTTTTTTGTTTTAATATCTAAGGATATAAACATAGGTATGCCAAAATAGTAATGCAAAAATGACCGAAATTCAAGAAATATATGTTTATCGATCTCTAGCCAAGACATCTTAAAGGAAGGTGTGACCCAACAAATAGCCTCAATATCATCCTGTCCGCTGTCAGGCTGCTCTATCTCCAACTCATACTACTCTCATTTATATAGCTCTCCACCCCACCCCTTCACCTAATCCTCGATCTTTCCTCCCTCCTCTTCCTCTCCACTTCCACCCCATCCCTCCACCTAATGCTCGATCTATCCCTTCCTCCTCTACCTCTCTCACCTACAATATTAGTCATTCTCCCTCCTTTTTCTCCACCTGGCCAAACCATCTTAAGGTACTTCTTCTCATACTTTCCAGCGCCTTCACATCATCACCACGGCGTTCCTTAACTTCCTCATTTTGCTGATCTTTCCACGTCATGCCACAAGCTTCTTTTCTCAGGTAACTCGTTTCCACTCCTCTCACACTTGATGTACGCCCTTCCAGCCACGTCCAAGAAAGAAAAATGAAAAGAAAGGAAGGAAGAAAGGAAGGATGGACGGACGCAAAGAGGAGGAGGAGGAGAATAAGAATAAGAAAAGTATAAGAAGAATATGACAGAACACAACCAAGTCCAAGAAAGACAATGAAAAGAAAAGGAGAAAGTAAGGACGGACGGACGGGGAGAGGAG
This sequence comes from Coenobita brevimanus, assembly GCF_032717465.1. Lineage (NCBI taxonomy): Eukaryota > Metazoa > Arthropoda > Malacostraca > Decapoda > Coenobitidae > Coenobita > Coenobita brevimanus. The sequence goes on from NC_137069.1 coordinate 41,758,054, forward strand.
GAGGAGGAGGAGGAGGAGGAGGAGGAGAAGGAGGAGGAGGAGGAGGAGGAGGAGGAGGATATGAATAGGAATAATAAACCAGACAAATACTACATGTTCCAGTCATAGTATCCAACCATCTTAGTATTGTTTCTCGGTATAATCTTGACCTCCTCTTATCAACGGTTCCAGGTCAGGTCAGAAGTAGGTGTCTTCAATTTTCTTCCGCCATCTTATCTTTTCCTTCCGATATTTTCAGGTTATTTACATTCACCGGCACCGTCCACTCTTATCTCTGCCTCTTCACCTCCTCCTCCTCCTCCTCCGACATCCACTTCAGCACCTCCTCCTCCTCCTCCTCCACCTCAGACACTCTCTCCCCCTCCCCATGCTACTTCCTCCCTCCCTCCTTCCCAGAAACACACTCCTTCTACCTCTCCCCTCCCCTCCCCTTCCCCTCTCCCTCTCCTTTCCCCTCCCCCGACACTACCCCTTCTCCCTTCTCTCCCCCCATCTAACTTTCGCCCGACTCCAACCCCCCAATCTCCTCATCTTTCGTTTCTTGCCTCTTATGCAATCGCTCGTTCTCTTTCTTCGCGTATACTCTCTCTCTCTCTCTCTCTCTCTCAAGTACTCAGAGAATTTCAGCAAAGTTATCTCAGATTTTACCGACGATCCTTTTCTTTTACTGTTATTATCCTCTTCGCGGTGGGTGAGGGAGTCACCCATCCACTCGCTCGATGTAGGGCTGAGGGTGGTTCTACACTGAGGAACAAGCCGCAAGATTTCCTGTTTCTAGAAGACGTGTACTACGCCGGGTGATAACCTGATCACCGAGAGCGTGTGAACCCCGTACAACCAGGCGGAGAGAGAGAGAGAGAGAGAGAGAGAGTAAATACATACTTAAATTCTTAGACTGACATACGAACCAACAGATAGATGTATGGGGGAGAGCAAGAGAGAGAGAGAGAGAGAGAGAGTAACTGTAAATACACATCGTTGTAAGGAAGGGGTTAAAAACAAAGTCATACATACTCTAATTGGGTTGGGAAGCTCCCTAACACCTTTTCCTTGGATATTTATTTGTCATACACATTACTGTCCTCTTCAGTGTTCCGTAAGTCTTTACAACATCGCCATCCTCTGCATATATAACCTACAAAAGGGTATTAACCAGCCGTATCCAAAAATAAATCGCTACGGAGGAGGTGTTAGGGAGCCTCCATACCCTACGAGAATACAAAGTTAATGAAGTGTAGTTTAAGTGTAGTAGTGTAAGTGTATCGATGGGTAGTGTATTTAGTGACGTTATCTCTCTTACACCCCGTTGCTCACACCTACACACAGAACTGGATGCATCATTATTTATGATAGGCACCAATACACTGAGGCATACACAATAAAACGTACACACAGAAGCATACATACCGAGCAAATATTGGCACACACACACACAAACACACACACACACACACACACACACACACACACACCTCGCTGGCTCAGTGGTAATGTTCTCGTTTGCCATCTGGTAGACGTGAGTTCGCTCCTCGCTCAGGTTGCGAAAAGTTTCACTGACGAAGTGGGCAGCTACTGTCCCCCTTGAGCAAGGGGATGGGTGTGTGCGTGTGTGAAGGTCACAGCCTTGCCCTTAGATCGGACTATATGAGCTCTCAGCTCCCTTCCGGGAGGGTAAAAGCTGAAGATCACGACCATGAAGTGATCCTGACCGAGCCGGTGAAATACACACACACGCCACCCAAGAACACACAACACAAAACACAGGATCAAACGACACGACAGGAAGCCAAGCACGAGACAGAGCAACCCATCATCATCATCATCATCATCAATAAAACCCCGACACTCATCATCATCCACAACATCTTAAGGAGGGATTTGGAGTAGACATGATCCAGAAACAGAAAAAAAAAAAGAAAACACGAAATGGGAGAAGCATCATCAGAGTCGGCATCGATAATGGGCCACATCTTCATTCACTCCTCAATCCAGCCCTTGGAATACATATGAAAACAAATCCCCTGAAAGAGATGATAAGGAAGGAAGAGGAAATAATGGGGTAAGATGCAAGGAAAAGAGGAGGAGAACATGAGGCAGAGAGAAAGGATGAGGGGTATATGGAAAGGAAAAAGGAGGGGAAAGGGGGGGGAGGAAACGGGAGCAAGAGGCAGAGAGAAGAACAGGAAGGCAAGAGGCATAGAGGAGGAGGAGGAGGAGAGAAAAAGAAAAATGGAAAGAAGAAGAAGAAGAAGAAAGGAGGAGGAGGAGGAGGAGGAGGAGGAGGAGCAACACGTGAACAGGTTAAGAAGGAAGACAAGAATATAGTTCAGGATAAGATTAGGAGAAGGAGGATAAGAGGGGAGTAGGAGAGGTCAGTTAAGGTTAAACCAAACTACCCCTGACCTAATTACCACAAATCTCTGACTGGGATAAAAACAATCTTGTTGTTTTTTATGCATCAAAGACTCGGTTCTTACACCTATCAACTCGACAAAATCTTCCACAGAAGTACCCATGTTTAATAATATTCAGCTTATACCTGAATCATCCTTGAACATGCATGGGGTTTCATTCACTCGGGACTTATCTTGGAAAGATCATATTACATCTCTTGTAAAAGCTGCTTCCAAGAGATTAGGTGTGCTAAGCCGACTCCGTTCCTTCTTTACCCCTGCACAATTGTTGACTCTATACGCTGGTTTTATCCGCCCCTGTGTAGAGTACAACTCTCATGTGTGGGGAGGCCCTCCACATACAGCTCTTCTCAATAGGGTGGAGTCAAAGGCATTTCGTCTCATTAACTCTCCTCCTCTTACTGGCTCCCTTCAACCTCTGTCTCTTCGCCGCACTGTTGCATCTTTATCTCTTTTCTATCGCTACTTCAATGGTCACTGCTCCTCTGAACTGTCTGCATACATTCCTCCACCTCTACGACGGGCGCGTAGCACCCGTCTAGCAGCAAACTCTCATCCCTTTTCTGTCCAACTCTCTAATGCAAGCGTTAACCGTTACTCCCGGTCCTTCATTTATACAACAGGTCAGCTCTGGAACTGTCTCCCTCTGTCTGTATTTCCTGCTGGCTATGATCTCCAGTCTTTCAAACGCAGTTTGTCCAGGCATCTCGAAATGATCGGATCTTGAAATTTGGCTCTCCTGTACTTTGTTTTTCTCTTGGAGGGAACAGTTATTGCGGGCTCGTGGCCTTTGGTTCCCTCTTCCTAGCATTAAAAAAAAAAAAAAGACAGTTAAAGTCCCACTCAGGCCAACTTATATCCACTTAAGTATAAACAAGTATATTCATTTCTCTTCAACATACACTTCAAATAAATTTAAATATATTGTTTTCCTTTTGGGCACTGATGAGGGGCCTTCAAGTGGTAGCACTGTGCATCCTGGGCTAAGTTATGCATCTGCGGCTTCCACCCGGAACCAAAACCTCCTCATATTTCCCCGCATCTCGCCGTGGAAAGGACCCTGTTCCTACCCCGGCGAGGGGCTGTTCACCATAAGGGAAGCTGGATCAATAGTGTACTTGTAGGACGGCCCCATACAAGTACTTGCTTACCTGTGGTCGACGGGTTTGCTCGAGCAGAGAGAGAGAGAGAGAGAGAGAGAGAGAGAGAGAGAGAGAGAGAGAGAGGTTAAGCAACAACAGCTTTCTTTCGGTAATATTTCAACTCTGTTTATGTCAACTCAGGTCAGATTACAGGGAAAAAAATCTCACAGACAAACGCCACATCCCTGTAACAGAGCGTTGGGTGACGCTGAGCCAAAAAAAAAAAAATAAATAAATAAATAAAGCCAGAAAACTTTCTTCAAATAAAAAAGAACAAAAACTAGCCAAAATACTTCCTCCTCCAAAACGAACAAAACAGCCAGAACATTTCCTCAAAAAAGAATAATACGTCAGAAAATTTTCCTCCAAAAAAGACAGAAAACTTCCTCCAAAAAGGGAAAAATCCCAGCCAGAAAACTCCCTCCAAAAAAGAAGAAAGGAAAAGGCTGTCAGAAAATGTTCTTTAAAAAAAGAAAAGAAAAAACCCTGCCAGAAAATTCCATCCAAAAAAGACAAAAACATCCAGAAAACTTCCTCCAAAAAAGAAAGAAACATCCAGAAAACTTCCTCCAAAAAGTGTCACAAAGCTTCCTCAAAAAAGAAAATAACAGCCAGAAAACCTAAAAAAACAGCCAAAAAACTTACTCCCCCCCAAAAGGAAAAAAGCTAGAAAACTTCTTCCCCAAAAGAAAACCTAGCCAGAAAATTTCCTCAAAACAGAGAAAAACCCCAGCCAGAAAACTTTCTCAAAAACAAAAGAAAAAACAGCAAGAAATCTTCCAAAAAATGCCAGAAAACTTCTTTGAAAAAAAAAAAACAGCCAGAAAACTTCCTCCAAAAAAGAAAAAAACAGCTAGAGAACTTCCTCGTAAAAGAAGGAAAAACTCAGCCAGAAAACTTCCTCAAAAAAAGAACAGAAAAACCGTGCCAGGAAGTTGGCCCCAGCTACCTCGTCCATGCATCTTCGCGCTGTACAGATCCTCCAAAAGCGCAAGTATCCGAGAATTGACTAGTTACCAAGGAGACTCACCCCTACCAATGTTTGTATTTCTTTAAATCGATCAGTGCATTATTTCCAACCTGGCCAAGATCATCGAAATTCCTGCAATAAGACTGTGAGAGTGGGCTAGTTCCGTCAAATGAAAATAAATTGGTTATAGTTTGCGTATCTAGCTACTTTATTTTGACTGTCTCTTCTGATATTTGTCCCTGTGTGTGTGTGTGTGTGTGTGTGTGTGTGTGTGTGTGTGTGTGTGTGTGTGTGTACCGGTATGTAAGTATGCATGTATGTGTGTGTATGTATGAGAGAGAGAGAGAGAGAGAGAGAGAGAGAGAGAGAGAGAGAGAGAGAGAGAGAGAGAGAGAGAGAGAGAGAGAGAGAGAGAGAGAGAGAGAGAGATCTACATACACCTGCAAACAACAGTATGGACACCTTTCATAAGGATACACAACCACACACTGAACAATAGCTTCTGAAATCCACTAATGCTACCTTCGGAAGTCAACAACCTTTTCAAAATATTAAGTAAGCGTTTCAAAACTGTTCGGCTAAAAAGTGGACCATTTTTCCTTCTCACACTAATATATATATATATATATATATATATATATATATATATATATATATATATATATATATATATATATCCTATTTCTATTCCCTATTTCCAGACAACATTATTTATTATTTAATTTCGATAATATGCTTGTAAGACAGCGCATAGAAATAAATAAATAAATAAATAAACAAATAAATAAATCCTTCAGTAGAGCCATCAAATAATTATATAAAAAAAAAAGCAACTGATTCCTTTATACCCAATTTCACGCCTATTTCCAAACATTTTATTGAATACTGTTTTCATACTCTTTCTGGTACCCCATTTCCTTATCCCATTTGATCCCTCATTTCCTTATCCCATTTTATCCCCCATTTCCATACCCCATTTTATTCCCCGTTACTATACTGCATTATATCCCCCATTTTCATGCCCCATTTTATTCCCCATTTCCATGCCCCATTTTACCCCACTTCCTTAGCCATCAAAATGAATGTTATTGAGAAGCGCGTTGAACAGATTATTCTTTCATACTGAATTATAAAACGACGCTACTGAGACAATTGACTAACAAAACTATTCCCCAGTTCAGCCATGAAAGGGAATATGGAGGAGGAGGAGAAGGAGGAGGAGGAGGAGGAGGAAAGGAAGGAAAAGAAGAGCACGAGGACAAGGACGAGAGAGTGGAGAAGGAGGAGGACGAAGAGAAGAAGGACGAGGACGAGGAGGAGAGGGAGAAAAGGAAGAAGAAGAAGAAGAGAACGAGGACAAGGACGAGAGAGTGGAGAAGGAGGAGGACGAAGACAAGAAGGACGAGGACGAGGAGGAGAGGGAGAACAGGAAGAAGAAGAAGAAGAAGAAGAGAACGAGGACGACGGTGAGGAGGAAAGTAAGGACATGGACGAGGACAAGGACAAGAAGGACGAAGACGACGAGGACGAGGAGAAGAGGGAGTAGAGACAAAGAGGAGTGAGAGGAGCCCAGTGTTAAAGATTCAGGCAAACTTCAGCCAACACAGCCTAACACAATTGCCCGGGAGAATCTGGCTTGGGGAGAAGGAGAAAACAGCGCTTGTTCTTGCGGCTCTGTGTTTACGTTGTCTGCCCGTGTTGTTGCTGTTGCCGGAATCGGGGTACGGACGTGGGTAGGAATTTCGCAACAATTTTTCCTGGCAATTTTTCGCAGCAATTTTTCACGGTAATTTTTCGTAGTAATTTTTCTCAGTATTTTTTTATGGTATTTTTTCCCAGCATTTTTTTTTTCCAGCAATTTTTCGCATTAGTTTTTCGTAGTGATTATTCACAGCAATTTTCTCAACAGATTTTTCACGGTAAATTTTGCAGCAATTTTCCTATTTTGGGGTGGCAGGGGTGAGGCAGGGGGTGGCAGGGTAGGAAGGCAGGGAGTGGCAGGGGAGGAAGGCAGGGTATGGCAGGGAGGAAGACAGGGGGTGGCAGGGGTGAAAGACAGGGGGTGACAGGGGAGGAAGGCAGGGGTGGCAGGGAACCTAGGCTGGTGGTGGCATAGGGAAGCAGAGGGTAGCAGGGGAGGAAGGCAGGGGGTGGCAGGGGAGGTAGGCAGGAGGTGGCAGGGGAGGAAGGCAAGGGGCAGCAGGAGTGGTAAGCAGGGGGCTGCTGGGGTGGTAGACAGGAAGGTGGCGGGGGAGGTAGACAGGGGGTGGCAGGGGAGGTAGGCAGGCGGGTGGCAAGGGAAGAAGGCATTGGGTGGCAGGGGAGGTAGGCAAGCGAGGAAGGCAGGAAATGGCAGAGGAGGAAGGCAGGGGGGTGACAGGAGAGGAAAGCAGGGGAGGCAGGTAGGGGGTGGCAGGGGAGGTATGCAGGGGGTAGCAGGGGAGTTAGGCAAGGAGTAGCAGGGGAGGTAGGCAGGGGGTTCCTGGGGAGAAAGGCAGGGAGTGGCCGGGGACGTAGGCAGGGGATGGCAGGGGAGGAAGACCGGGGGTGGCAGGGGAGGATGGTAGGTGGTAGCAGAGGAGGAAAACAGGGGGTGGCAGGGGAGGTAGGCAGGGGGGAGGCAGGGTATAAGACTACCCTGTTTCCCCTGCCACCCTGCATCGTCAATAGTTCCTTTTCATTAATCTAGTCAGGCTTTTCCTCTATTTTGCACGTTATTTCCCGTAGCTCAGTGGCAGAATTAATACTATGGTTTCTTCATCCTAAAGCACTTCGTGACTAGCAACATACCCTACTCTTGACCACTTGTTACGGTTCAACATTCAGGATGGAAAGATGGCAATTTTACGCCAAGTTGAAGTGAACAGAGTATAGGATTAAATGTAGAAAGCGTAATCAAATATTAACTTATTTTTGGGGTGTGTGCCTGGGGTACATGACAGCAGGGAGTGGCAGAGTATGAAAACACTGCCCTGCTCTCCCTGTCAAAGTACACGCGTCATCATATTCACATTTTTTTATTGGTGGCAGAGGATGGGAGGCGAAAAAGCAGGGGATGAGAGACTGATTTGAAGGGAAGGAGACGATAGGGAGGGCAGGATATGATATCATTGCACCGCTCCCCCTGTCAACCCTTCATCATCGAGGTGTAAATAGAGAAGACAACATACTTAAATTGATCTTTTTGTGTGACAGGAAGGGTAGCAAAGAAAGAGGGGCTAAGAGACTGGCTTGAAGGGAGGGGCAGAGGAGGCAAGGAGAGGGCAGAAGGCAAGAAGAGGCAGGGGAAGGTAAGGAGAGGCAGAGGAATGCAGGTGAAGGCAGAGGAAGGTAGAGAGAGGCAGGGGAAGGGGGAGGCTGGGTAAGAGAATCTTACCTTGCTCCCGTTGCAACCTTTCATTGTGAAGGAAAGAAAGACGGTATCATCAGCGGAGGGGTCGCAAAGAAGCAGGGGATAAGAGACCAATCTGAAGGAAAGAGAGGCAGAGGAAGGCAGGGCATGATAGACACTGCCAAGCTCTCCCTGTCACACCACATAGAAATAAATATAGAGATCATCATTACTCTTATGTTTATTTCTCTTTTTGGGTGAGAGGGGAGGGGCAGCAAAGAAACAGGGGATGAGAGACTAACATGAAGGAAAGGAAAGCAGGGGAAAGCAGGGAGAGGAAGAGTATGATAAACACTGCCCTGCTCTTCTGGCCCTCTCCCTACCACGCCCTTCGTTATTCCCCCTTCTACAGGAACAGGCAAGGGACGAAGATCTTTGATCAGAGTTTACCAATCTGCAAAAGCCCTTGAGTCGACCCCGTCCCCTTCACCCTCACCCTCTAAGCCTGTCCTGAGGGTGAGGATGAGAGGGCGGTGGCTGCATCTCCCTTTATTTCTCTCTCCCCAGCACATCCTTGGTAGTCGCCAGGGATGAAACATGTATATAGATTTGCGTCCCTTGCTGGCCATTTTGTTCCCATATATCAGTTTTTTTGGTTTATCAGGGAAAGTCCTGTGGCATAAATGAGGTAAAATGAGTGTTTCTGTCTTTTCGTCTCTGTCTTTGCCTCTCTCTCTCTCTCTCTCTCTCTCTCTCTCTCTCTCTCACTATCTCTGTCTCTGTCTGTCTGTCTGTCTGTCTGTCTCTGTCTCCGTCTCTCTCTCTCTCTCTCTCTCTCTCTCTCTCTCTCTTCCCACCTATCTTATCTCTCTCTTTAAATTTATCTATCTGAATAAAGCAAGACAGTGTTTTTCAGCTTAAGTAATCCACCTCTACCTAAAGGAAAGAAACAATTACCATAAGGTAAGTTTTATGTCCTATGGTTAAATCTGTTTAGGATAAAATTAACCTGTACTGAAGAGATTTATAAGCCATACAGGTAGTGAAGAAGAGAAATGAAGAGAAATGAGCTACAAGGACGGATAGCAATTGCAGAGGAATGTGTAATGAGAATGACACATAATAGATACATATATAGAGTTGGATGGACACACTGATGGTGAGATGGACTTAGCGATCACACACACACACACACACACACACACACACACACACACACACATATATATATATATATATATATATATATATATATATATATATATATATATATATATATATATATATATATATATATATATTGTTACGGAACAGAGAAAGATAATGTACACTTTAAGTGAGAATACTAAAAATCACTACAGTCCCGTAAAGTTCCAGGTTCAAAACAAAAGAGTTAGGTAAAATTACAAGTTAAAGTTTAATGCGCAAACTAACAACAAAACATTCAGGACTCATAAGGATAATGTAATGGTAAAAAACAGGTTAAATATATGGTTAACTGCAATAGCCTCTATTAACACGAAATTAGCAAGAGTAAATTTATCTAAGTCAGCCCTGATAAAATGAAAATACACTGGGTAATGCTCAGTTAATGCAAGATAAATTATTACAGATACAAAATAATATTAAAACTGGCTGACAAAATGAATCCCACACAAATCACAAAAAACCTCACTAGGCCTACAAATCAACACTTTATGCTATACAGTACAAGGAAAAAATGCAATAACAGTTATACTCGAATTACACAGCTGCTAGATGGTTGGAGACTTCCGGAGCACTCACAACAATAACTGTACAGGGGAGGACAGAGATGTGAACAAAATGAGGAGCAGATCTAAGTGGCAATGATGCAGAGACTGAGCTCATTATATAGAGGCCAGCAGAGCTTGATACAACTTGTAAGAAGGACGCGCAAATGAAGCCATGGGGACAGAGATGAAAATTCTGCTCTGAACAACAGAAAGGACGACTTACTCTATTATAACGGTAGAAGGGGGGGACTGAGGCAGAACACGCTCGTGATCAAACATGCAGCATACTGTGCGTTAGAATTACACAAAGGATGATGAAATCATAGGCTATGTAACACCTCCCCACAAAGAAAAAGAAATTTACAAAGGAAATTTCTTATTACTCTAAAACAATCTGTATATGGCATTACAGAACATGCAAAAGTCTTTCCTAGTGTTACAAAACATGAGATCTCCCTAGCACGTTCAGTCATAGGTACTTGCCAGTATCCCTTTAACAAATCAAACTTACTTATGTACCTAGCCTTTCCGATCTTGTCTATGCAATCTTCCACGCGAGGGAGAGGGTAAGTGTCTGTTTTGGTTATCTGATTAACACGTCTGTAGTCGATCCAAAGCCGCTGTGACCCACCTGGCTTAGGGACTAGAGTGACAGGAGAACTCCACTCGCTCTGACAGGGCTCAATCATCTTGTGGCCCAACAGGTAGCCAAGCTCCTTCTGGATGAGAGGAACTTTCACTGGGTTCACACGGTAAGGAGGCAGTTTAATTGGCTTTGCGTCTCCAACATCGACATCATGCATCAACACAGTGGTTCTTCCTGGAGTAGCACGGAACACTTGCGGGTACTCCTGCAGTAATGCCGAAAACTCCTGCCTTTCCTCGGGAGCTAGATGAGAAAGCTTAGTCTGGAGATCATTCATGATATCAGGATTCTTCCCCAAACTATCACTCAGGCTCATACTGCATGGGAGAGCTTCACTTGCAGACTCGGGTGGAACAGCTACAGTGCAGACTGGATTATTTTCATCCCGCCTGTGATATAACTTTAGCATGTTGATGTGACATAGTTGCTTGCTCTTTCTACGATCTGGTGTGGCGATGATATAGTTGACATCACTGAGTTTCTTCTCCACGAAATAAGGACCACTAAACTTGGCTTGAAGAGGTTGCCCATGCACCGGTAGCAGAATCAAAACCTGATCTCCTGGCTGAAAGTGGCGTAACCTGGACTTCTTATCATACCAAGTCTTCATCTTCTCCTGAGCAGCTCCTAAATTCTCTCTCGCCAGCTGTAAAGCAGTGGACAGCCGTTCTTTGAACTTCATCACATACTCCAGCAGGTTGACGTCATCTTCCTCCGACAGCCAGCATTCCTTGAGTAGCTTAAGGGGTCCTCTTACTTCATGGCCAAACAGTAGTTCAAAAGGTGAGAAGCCCAGTGATTCATTTGGAGATTCTCTTGCGGCAAACACAACGAATGGAAGACCTTTATCCCAGTCTTTCTGATGTTCCAAACAGTATTTCTTGAGCATCGATTTGAGTGTTTGATGATATCTCTCCAACGCTCCTTGGGTCTGGGGATGGTAAGCTGAAGACGTGATCTGGGTGATGCCCAACTCTTTCAGAGACTGCTTGAAAACATTTGACATGAAATTACTTCCCCGGTCTGACTGTACCTCCTTGGACAGACCACACTTTGTGAAGAACCCCAGCATTTCCTTAACCACGTTCTTTGCTGAGATACTTCTAAGTGGAATGGCTTCAGGATAACGAGTAGCCATATCAATCAGGGTCAACACATAAGAAAATCCTGAAGAAGTCGTAGGAAGAGGGCCCACAATATCCACCAACACACGGGTGAAAGGTGCCTCAAAAGGAGGAATGGGAACTATAGGTGCAATCTTTTCGGTCTGATTACACTTCCCCACAACTTGACAGGTGTGACAAGACTTACAATACCAGGAAACATCCCTGAAGATACCTGGCCAGTAGAAGTGTTTCAAAATGCGTGCCACAGTCTTCCTCACTCC
>NC_137069.1:41774697-41798708 GCF_032717465.1 Coenobita brevimanus
CGTATTTACAATGGATCTTAATCTCAGGAGAGATTGTATTTATGAAAACAGAATCCCAGGGTAGTGCCAGGCAGGGAACAGAGGAAGGGGGATGGACAGGAAAAGGAAGGGAGGGGTAGGGAAGTGCAGGGGGATTGGTGATTAGGGAGGAGAAGGGGGACAGGGCAGGGAAGGGAAGCGGGTAGATGAACAGGGAGTTGTAGCAACAGAGTATCACTAGAGTATGATGCTAGTCACAAATAAGTTTCCTAGAAAGGTTGTAGAGCCACAGTGGCATCATTTTTATGCCACTGAGCTACGTGGAATGAACAGGTCGAAAATCTGGGCCTAGTCAAGGTGAAAATACTATAGTAATTTAACCCCCAGTCTGTAAGGACCAACAGCAATGTGTTACGAGATCCCAGCCTGTCGTTGGTAAGAATCGCACATGTTTTTGCGTGTCAGTTTGAATTCACCGCCATCTGATCTCATCACAAAAACACTAGTAGAGCACCCTGCCACAGTGCCCGCGTGTGACTCAGTCTATCCCATGCCTATGCCAGGTGTACAGCCCATGTCATCTGAACCATCTGAATCAGATATTGTCCTTGCCACTTGTGGCCCACTTGTGTCATCCACCCCAGCCAAAGTTCTGCCTAGGATCACTGGAAAACGGCTTAGTGATCGTGCTATAGTGCACACCTTGGACATGACACTAACTAGTGTGTCTGATAGTGGTGAAACATCTTCCAAGAAATAAGGAAGTTATCACGTGGAGAGTGATGTTCCAAGTGCACCAACCCCTGACCAATCTGATGCTGGTGATGAGGCCCTCCCACTGCTTCAAGAGGAAGGATCGCTTATGACAGCATTGCCTTCGGCTCTGAGGTAGAGCTAGACAAGCCTGGAGGTGAGAAACATCAAGGAGACAATGATGAAGAAAATGGTCATTTACAAAAACGCCACCACTATGTCTCCCTACCACTTTCAGGACCAGTGCACCACACTCCTTCCCTGCCACAGCCCGCTGCCCTCCTCACCACATCCAAGCACATCTAGGGCCATCTCACTACACCCTGGCCCTTCATGCGAGAGGAGATTGAAGTATGAAGGTAAGGAGCATCAGTGTGAATGGCCAGCATTACCCCAGGGAGTCCTAGCTTCAGATGAGTCATCGTTCTTGCCCTCCCGCACCTTCAGCTCCACCTCCTCCTCTCCTTTCCCTCCCCCCCTGCCCGTCCCTGGCCGTGCACGTGCCCATGCCCATGGCTGTGCACGTGGCCGTGCCCTTGGGTGACTCTAGTTCCTGGGAGGCGTGCACGTGTTCCATCACGCCGCACCACCCCTGGCATTGGGAGACTGAACACTTTTGTTAGGGAGAAGGGTGAAGGCTTTGAGCCATCAGTACATGCTTTTGATGAGACAGGGGCGATGTGCAAAGACAGCACCTGGAGGCAGGATCAACATCTATCCTGTCGTTTCTTGCAATATTTTCCAGCACAGTGGTGCAGAACCTGATGGATGAGATAAATTTCCTCCAGGCTATTTCAATTCAGTGGGTTAAGGAGGCTGCTAGCAAAGGCTCTAAAATGAAAGAATAGGTGGCAATGGAGGTGGGGCAGATGTATGTGTGGCTCGCTCTCACCATGATAATGGCCTACGTCAGGAAACATGTGATCCATGATCATTGGTCAGTGGATGAAATCGTCCACATAACTTTCTAGTAAATACATGACCCATGACAGATACTTTGGCATCCTTTAAATCCTGTATTTCAACAGGATTTATCGTCCATTGCCCGGGCAGAGGTTGTGGAAGATTGGGCCCATCCTAACCATGCTCAGTGATGCATATGTCAGGCTTTTCCGGCCATTTCAAAAAGTGGTTATTGAGGAGTCACTCGGTCTGTTCTGGGGACATCTTGCTTTTTTTTACTCAGTATGTGCCATCAAAACGTCACCGTTTTGGACTAATTTTTTTTGTCCTGTATACCTGAGAGCCTGGATATGTGCTGGATGTAACAGTTTATTTGGTAATGGATACTGATATACCTAGTGATGACCCTCATGGGTTTTTTGCCTCTGTTGTGCAAGTGATCATGAACAGGTATTTCAATAGGCACCACATTCTGTTCACCAGTAACTATTACACTTCCCTGGCATTGACGAAGTACAGTGAGTCCTTGATATACGAAAGGGATAGGGATAAAAAAACTTTCGTAATTCGAAATTTCGTATATCGGAACGATTTTCCCCATTGAAATATACATATAAATAGGGGGATGCATCCTAGGACCTCCTTGGACCCCCACCTAAACTTCACCTCTCCTATTAAGAAGTAAGCAATACCTGTATACAATTGTAGAGAAGGAGGTGGCCATATTCTTGTACATCTCCTTTTTCTTTGTCACAGTTCCAATGGTGGAAACAGCAAGGTCTAAAGCACGCCCAATCTCCGAGACTCCATGCCCCTCCTCATGGGGCCTTATAATTTCCAATTTCCTTTTCAGAATTAGAGTACGGTGCTGCTGCTTCTTTGCAGCGGGCTCCCCCAGTGCTGGAGATGATGCAGGGTGCTTGGGAGGCATGGCAAAACAATACGAATAGGTGAAGTGTTGCGAAAATATCCTCACTTACAGCGAGGCTGTGAGGAGAGGAGGGACGTGGACTCACCTGAGAAGCGCGCGAAAATTTGTTTACCAGAGAGGGGTTAATTCGTTTTCTCTCGGCAAGCGAGTGCGGCGCTATGCACCGTGCCCATTTTGAATTTTTCATACAGTAATCCATTAACCCCTTCATAGTTGCCGGCCTTGAACAACACTTCACTGTTTCGGTGTGAATGACATTGAGTTAGGGCATTATAAAAAACTGCGAACAATTACGAGAAGGGAACGAAGGTCACTGGTGTGTGTACATGACCCTACTCTACCATCCCATGCTAATCAGAAAAAAATTACTCTTTCGTGCCACATGTTCTCGTAGGTCAGCATTCAGTTCCACATTCTTCGTTCGGTATCACTCAATATATCACCCAATATATTTCGGACCGACTGAGCACAGTTATTTCTGCTCCTTAGAGTTAGTGTACATTTACTGCTCATTCTTTTGTTTGTTCTTATGTGTATGAGTGAAAGAGAGAGGACTGATACAAATAATAGTGTATTCCATTATTGCTTTCATAGCTGCTGGCCCTGAACAATGCCTTCCTGTACTGGTGTCAGTGACGTTGAGTTAGGGTGAGAAAAAAAAAAAAACTGCGAGCAATTATGGGAAGGGAATGAGGGTCACTGGTGTGTTTACAAGACCCTACTCTATCACCTCAAGCAGTCTGGCGTTCGCAGTTTACTTCGTTCCAGATGTTTTCAGCCGATGTATACATGCTGATGTAACACGCATTCTAATTTTATTAATTCTTACACGAATCATAGCAAATCACAGGATGGATTTAGGGGGAAAAAATAATAATAATAAAAAAAAGCCAGGTGTGCCAGACGAGTCTTTTCACATATGTAAGAAAAAGAAATTGATTTTAGAACTTTGAAAAAATGGTCCCAAGGCCGACCACAGGAGCATGCAAAAATCTGAACCCACAGCCATTGAGGGGGCTGCACATACGTTTTACTTTAAGCAGTAAAAGCGCCTTACCAAATCAGTTCTTCTCGATAGTCTGTTCTATTTTTCATATTATTTCTGGGTTGGTAAATACAGTAAACGTTTCTTATTAAATCTGTTACCCCGTCATTTTTAGCTGTTCTGGTGTGGCAACTCTTTTTTATTTCGTTAACATAATGGCGGCAAGGACTGTTCTTCCCTAAGTGTTTAACTAAATCTGGCCAAACCGAGCTTATATGTACCTAATAATTTCAACCTAACCTAACCTCCAGTTGGGAAATTGGGAAACGATATCCATCCTTTGAGAACGTTGAGTTTCTTCCACTGCGCTGGAAACGATCGTAGGGGAAAGTGACGATAATAATGGAGAGGAAATTTTTCAGCAAGAAAAAGTAATTTGCCAAACTGAAAGTTGTCAGAAAATTACAGAAACAAGCTGGAGGATTATGCATTGAATTGGTAAGGTCTTTCTGCTGCTTCAAGTGTACAATGAAAGACACCAGTATCTTCCCAAAGTCTGACGAATATTGCGTGGAGAAATCGAACCATTTGAAACATGCACTGGTAGAAAAGGGGTTTTCATTGTATTTCGTCTGGTGTAAATTTTCTTCAGACTGAACTGGGAAGATAGTTGTGTCTTTCATTGTACATTTACTGGTAAATAAATCAATCTAACTACTGTATTTCCAGTTTCCTCTCAAGAGTGAGAGTACAATGCTGTTTCTTGGCACCTGGTTCCCTGGATGCTGATGGGGAGGCATGGTGAAAATAAGAAAAGATGAAGAACAGCAAGAGGACGGATGTGACTTGACTGGGAAGTGCGCGAAAATGTGTTTACCAGAGAGGGGTTAGTTCGTTTTCTTGCCGCAAGTGAGCGTGGCGCCGTGCAACACGCCCATTTTGAATATTTCGTATTTTCTCTCGTATCGTTTTTCGTACCATCAAGATAGATACTTTCGTATTCTCGAATTTGTCCTACATTTATCGCTTTTGTACCATCAGAAATTCGTACTTCGAGTTTTCGTATATCAAGGACTCACTGTATTTGCTCGAACATGGCACTGGTACTTGTGGAAATGTCTGTGCTAAGAGGAGGAATTTTCCATCATTCCCTGAGAAAACAGGGAAAGGTGCCCTCCTAATCCAAAAATCTGGGAACATGTTGGCATCCCCTGGCATGATAAATGGAAAGACATCATTTTGACCAATGCGTAAGGGGGTTATGGAGGACACAGGTAAAACAGACAACAGTACCAGAGAACCCATGCTCAAGCCAGATCCTGTCAATGATTACAGTATCAACATGCGGCTCGTGAATAAGTCAGACATGCAGATCAGCGAGATACATTGCCTCTGTAAATCATGCAGATGGTATAAGAAGGCCTTCTTACACCTTCCAGATCTCAGCATATTGAACACATACATACATTACAATGAGGTTGTTGGTAAATCTCTTTCTCTATGCAGGTACGAAAAAGAACTCACACGTGAGTTCCATGCTAAGTATGGGAATGTTGAGGCAGCTGGTTCATGGAGGACAGTGTGTCAGGTGGCTACAGTGGACAGGCTTGCAAGTGCACAATGCCTTTCAAGGCATCATCTAGTCCACTTAGGCCAAACACCTGCAGGCCAACTGGTTTACAGGTGCTGCCATGTCTGTGCCACAACAACATGTCGGGCCAATGCACGAAAGGAAACGTTCTGTGAATGCACTGAGTGCAAGGTTGCTCTCTGTCCTAACTGCTTCTTCAGCTTCCGTCATGAACAAGACTGTTAAGAAGAGTTGTGTGGGAAAGTGAAAATAGTGGACACTGCAGTACAAGTTATGTGTTAGTTTCTTTTTATTATGCAAGTTATAACATAAGTGTCAAATTTATGTTTTGTTTTGTCCATATTTTGAGCAATCCTTGCAAGATGGGAAGAAAGCCAGAGATGCACCTGAAGAAATTTTATTTTTTGTGGGGAGGGCTTTTGTATATTTCTTGGCAAGGTTTTTACTTTATGCAAAATGTGAGATATGCACTGCAAGTGTGATATAAAGTGCCAGCAAAATAAGTACAATAGAACATAAGTTTGTATGGTAAATATAAGCTCGATGCCAAAAAAATATCTTTAGCAACAAAAATCTTAGTACAAATGCCTACCTTCTTGCCAATCATAAGTTAGAAATAAGGAGTTCATAAAAGTTGTGCTTGTTTTCTGTGGCAGAGGTAATATGGGAAAAAGAAAGTGTTCTCTCACGGTGAATTCCAAGTGCAAATTTGGAAACAGTGAATATCATTTGCTTTACATTTTATTGCATCAGTGCAAGTTATCATGCACACCATCAGGGCACAGAGCCAGTTTGTTACGGCCGCAAAACCAAAGACATGACACAAGTACAGGGTGATGCCTCATACCCATAGCTGTGAGTATGGAAAGTTGGGAAGATTGGCTTCTGTATGGAAAATTCCATGGTGAAAGGTCAGGCAGCGTTACAATCACACAACTCTTCCTGGAGAGTCAGCATTGCAAATGCTGGCCACGAATCCCAGGCTGGGGCTGCATGCTGCGACTCGGAGACATCCCACCTAAAGCCCCAGATGTAATCAACTTCTCCACGTCCCTACCCATCAACGGGACGACCTACAAACCTGGCGGTTCTTTTATTCGCAAGACGAAGAGTTGGTAAGTAATATGGTCTTTAATTTGTTTCCCTAACTGCTACACTTTCGGAGATATTAAAGTTTGAAAACAAACAATTAAAAAACAAATGCCAGTTGGGAAAGGACGATGCGGGCTAAGACAGATCGGTGGTTGGGGGTTAAGGCCTCTTGGTTAGGTGAGGAGAGGGGGAAAGTTTGGGATAGGTCTGTTGTACCGGGGATGCCAGTATACTTACCTTGTTCATATATACAACTGAAATGGGGTCCTATGTTGTAAATTTGAAGGTTGTGTCTTAGAGTAAGGGGAAGTTTAGGACAGCAAAACTTGAATGTCTGTCTTAATTGGTCTAAGACTCTGATTTAATATGACTAAAATGAGCTAAAGCTACTAGAACTGACCCAAGCTGACTTGGATGACAATTGTCAATTTAACTGTCACTACAGCATCTTGAATACTAAGTCGTGGTTACATATAATTCGATAAACCTTAGTTATTACAAAAGAATGCATCTCCTTGGTTACTTCTCAAATCAGTCTTCCAGTCTGACTACACCTGACCACCAACTGAGATGAAAGGGGTAAGGGAGGATCCTTGTCAGGTTGCCATAAATGCACTATAGACCTTAATTAATCTAATTGGGTCTTAAATGGATCTAATTCGACCTGAAGGGACCACATGAACTTCACTTGATCAGGCAACATAACTAGTCTTGAACTGGTATGAGACTTAAATGACCCTTAACCCTTAAACCGCGGGCTTGTTTTGCTTTGACTTGCGGCTCCCACGGGCATATTCGCGCTCCTACAGACTCTCTAAAAATATTTGCCAAGAATCAGTTATTAGTCCTAGAATATTAAAATTATATATGCTTATGGCACATACCTTCAGTTTTCTCCTGGGATGTTTGTTGAGCCTTCGTCGAGTACCATAGGACTTGTGGAGACCTCTGAAGTTGGGTAACGAAGTCTCCACTTTACACTTCCCGACAACCCGTAATATGATTACCACAGCCTGATATTATCACTAGAAACACTATTCTATGATTCTTAAATAGTTTGGAATCCATACTCCAAAAAAAGAAAAAAAACACTGTGAAAGCAATGAAAATTACGAGGGCGTATGACCTTCCCACTTGCGATCATTCGCCGCTGATGTTCTGTCATTTATTATTCATAAAACTCCTCACACTTTACATTTCTATTACTATATAACACTTATATATGTCTACAGTCTTTATCCATAAGTTTCCTTCAGTAATAGTAGTTTATTGTCATTGTAGGCATTCAATTTCTCTTTCAGTAAAATACATAGCATTGACTTTCTCGTCCTGTATACTAGCGTTGAGAGTGAATGTCACTTTCACCTTCACTCTCATAACTCATGGTATTCATACATGCTAGAGTGAAACTTTCACTTTCATTACTTCTAGTATATATACTCGTATTCCTAATACTACTCATTTACATATCTATTTACATTCTCTATTTTATTTACATTATTTACATTTCTATTTTATTTACACTGTGTTAGGCAATGTCACTTGCAGTAACTTATAAAACTATTTTCCACTGTTCACTTATATTTACATTCATTGCTTTCACTTGCTGTTTACACATTATTTACACATTATTTACATTTCCACTTGCACTGTTTTACTCACCAGAAAGATCGTAGTCACTATCTATCATTTGTCAGCCCTTTACATCTTTCCACACGAGGTTTAGTAGGGGGTAGAGGTCACAGGGCCCTTTGCATGGGGCTAAAAAGCAGCAGAATTTGACAGGCGCGAATCCGATGTACTTTCACCTTGAAAGACGACAGTAAACTGATAGTGGTGGCCTCCTGCCACCTGGCTAGGGTGAGTGCAATACTGTCAACTTCAGCCTTGTGAGACCTGCTAATATATAGCAATGAAATGATTGGAAGGAAACCAAGACAATACATAATAAAGTAGGTAGCCAGGTGAATGTAACTATCACTTAGGCTTCTCCCTTCCCTCCTTATTTGTATATTTATTACAAGAATAGATTATACAGCATATTTCAAGGGGAAATAAACAGCGAAAATTAGCGAACGAGTGCACGTGAGGTGTTGTCAGGTGATAATTAGCCAATTCCAGGTGTATGGCCCTATCACTTACCTTATTTCTTTTTTGTATATATTATTTGGTATAAGAATAGGGCATAGGGCTTATTTCAATGGATGAAATCAGTGGAAAAGTCCAGGGAAGATTTACTTAGCGTAGAATAGTGTGGTGGCCTGCAATAATTAGGTAGTTCCAGGTGAATGTAAATATCACTTAGGCTTCTCCCTTCCTTTCTTATATATATTTTTATTACGAAAATAGATTATATGGCATATTTCAAGGGGAAATAAACAGCGAAAATAAGCGAACGAGTGCACGTGAGGTGTTGTCAGGTGATAATTAGCCAATTCTATGTGTATGGTACTTTCACTTACCTTATTTCTTTCTTGTATATATTATTTGGTATAAGAATAGGGTATAGGGCTTATTTCAATGGATGAAATCAGTGAAAAATTCCAGGGAAGATCTACTTAGCGTAGCACGGCTGGGCAGGCGAGAGGAGAAGGTAATGGAGGGGAGGTAGGGAGGGGAGTCAAGAACGGGGAGAAATGGCTAAATTGTCAACAATGGATAGGAGTACAGATGAGATTAGGAGTGCTGACTAGTGTTGGACATTGGCATTACTGATAGATGATACAAGCCACCACTTGAAAGCCCGGGCGAATTCAAAATAACACAGAATCACAAAAGCGATGCCCCGCAGTATGATCCCTTGCTCCCAAGCGTCACGAAAGTGAAGCCTGGCGGTTAAGGGGTTAATGACCTGAATGGGGTTAATTACTCCTGACTGAGCCTTAATGATCTGAATGGGGTAATTATCCTTGAATGACCCTTAACCCCTTAACCGCGGGGATGTCAGAAGCGCGCCGTGCCTGTCCCGCAGGGATAATCGCGCTCCGACTGACTTTTTAAAAATATTTGCCAAAAATCAGTTATTGGTCCCAGAATATTATAAGTATATATGCATAGGGTACATACCTTCAGCTTTCTCCTGGGATGTTTGTTGAGCCTTCGTCGACTACCGTAGGACTTGTGGAGACTTCTGAAGTTGGGTAATGAATCTCCACTTTACACATCCCAATATCACGTAATATATATATATAATTTTTTTTGCGAGGACGAAGGAACCAAAGGCCGCGAGTTCGCAATTGTTGTTCCTTCTACAACAAAAACAAAATACAAGAGAAAGCTAAATTCAAGATCCGATCATTTCGAGATGCCTGGACACACTGTGTTTGAAAGACTGGAGATCATAGGAAACAGGAAATACAGATGAGGAAGACAGTTCCAGAGTTGATCTGTTGCATAAATGAAGGACTGGGAGTAACGGTTAACTCTTGCATTAGAGAGTTGGACAGAAAAGGGATGAGAGTTTACTGCTAGGTGGGTGCTACATGCCTGTTGTAGAGGTGGAGGAATGAATGTAGACAGTTCAGAGGAGCAGTGACCATTGAAGTAGTTTGGAATCCATACTCCAAAAAAAAAACACCGTGAAAGCAATGTAAATTACGAGTGCGTACGAGCTTTCCACCCGAGCTCATTCCCAGCTGATATTCTGAGGTGGAGCTGTCATTTATTATAAACACACTCATACTTAATATTCCTAGTACTTTATTACACTTATTTGTATATACAATATTTATCCAAAAGTTTCCGTCACTACTAGTAGTTTATTTTCACTCCAGGCATTCAGTTTCCCGTTCAGTAAACTAGCGTAGAGATCAGAGTTTTCACTTTCACTGTCATTACTTCAAGTATTTATACTCTTATTCTTATATTGGTAATCATTTACATTTCAATTCACATTTTCTATTTTATTTACATTACTTACATTTCTGTTTTATTCACACTATGTTATGCACTGTCCACTTGCAGTAACCAAAGGCTCCTTTCCCTTGGAGCCAGGACGAACTTGGAACACCGAAGCACTCGTACTGGGAGTTTCTGTCACCATTTCCTCCACTGGCTTATCACACGATTCATCAGAAAGATCGTAGTCACTCTCCATCATTATCATGGATAAATTAGCCAGTTCACATTCCACAGCAGAGTCACTTAGTCCTTTACCCTTTCCCACATGAGGTTTAGTAGGGATAGAGGTCACAGGGCCCATTGCAGTGGGCTCAGAAGTGGCGGAAATGGAGGGGTGAGAATCCGACATGGTTTCACCTCGAAAGACGACAGTAAGTTGAATTATGTGGCGTATTATAATCAGGGAAGGGTTGACAATGTCAGCATGGTGACAGCTGCTAATTTATATGCTGTGAAATGATTGGCAGGAAATCTAGACAATACATAATAAAGTAGGTAGTTCCAGGTGAATGTAAATATCACTTAGGCTTCTCCCTTCCTTTCTTATGCTGTATATATTTTTATTACGAGTATAGGTCATACGGCATATTTCAAGGGGAAATAAACAGGGAAAATTAGGGAACGAGTGCACGTGGGGTGTTGCCAGTGATAATTAGCCCATTCCAGGTGCATGGCAGTATCAATTACCTTTTGTCTTTTTTATATATATTATTTTGCATAAGAATAGGGCATAGGGCACATTTCAGTGGATGAAATGAGTGGAAAAATCCGGACAGGATTTGCGTAGCGCGGCACGGCTGGGCAGGCAGGAGGAGAGGGTAATGGAGGAGAGGTAAGGAGGGGAGTCAAGAACAGGGGACAAATGGCTAAATTGTCAACAATGGATGGGAGTACAGATGACATTAGCAGCGCTGACTATAACTGAACACTGGCAGTACTGATTGATGATACAAGCCACCACTTGACAGTCCAAGCAAATTCAAAATAACACAGAATCACAAAAGTGATATCTCGCGGTATGATCCCTTGCGCCCGAGCATCACGAAAGTGACGCCCCGAGGTTAAGGGGTTAATGACCTGAATGAGGTTATTACACCTGAATGAGCCTTAATGACTTTAACAGGGCTAATTGCCCCTGAATGACCCTTAATGACCTGAATGGTGCTAAGTACACTTAAATAACCCATAATGGCCTGAATGTGGCTAATTACCCCTGAATGAACCTTAATGACCTGATTGGGGCTAATTAGACCTAAATGAACCTTAATGACCTAAATGGGGTAATTACACCTGAATGAACATTAATGCCCTGAATTGGGCTAATTAGACCTCAGTTAACCCTACAAAATCTGGATTGCCCTAGACAAGCCACCTGACTAACCAAACCAGATACAGACACACACACACACACACACACACACACACACACACACACACACACACACACACACATATACAAATGGCAGATCTTGAATACCCTAAAATGACCCCAGATTGACCTGAGTCGGACTGTACAGGCACAGACACAAGTGTCTTCCCAAAGTCTGGCCAATACATAGCGGAAAAATCGAAGCATCTGAAACACGCACTGGTAGAGACAGGGTTTTCACTGAATTTCTCCAGTTGTAAATTTTCTTCTGACGGAGCTGGGAACATAACTGTTTCTGTAACTATACGCTACTAGCTTTATGGGATGAAACCTAAAATAACGATCTAATGTAACCTCAACGTCCTTAAATTGGCCGAACTGCATCTGAATTGCACTAAAAATTGACCTGACATTCCTGACATTGCAAAGAGTTGGACTGAAAAGAGCTGGACTGAAAAGAGTTGGATTGAAAGGAGTTGGACTGAAATGAGTTGGACTGAAAAGAGTTGGATTGAAAGGAGCTGGACTGAAAAGAGTTGGGTTGAAAAGAGCTGATTGAAAGGAGTTGGACTGAAAAGAGTTGGAATGAAAAGAGTTGGACTGAAAAATGTTGGACTGAAAAGAGCTGGACTGAAAAGAATTGGATTAAAAAGAGTTGGACTGGAAAAAGTTGAACTGAAAAGAGTTGGATGGAAAAGAGTTGGACTGAAAAGAGTTGAGCTTAAAAGAGATGGATTGAAGAGAGTTGGATTGAAAAGAGTTGCGATTTAAAAGCGTTGGACTGAAAAGAGCTGGACTGAAAACAGTTGGATAAGAAAGAGTTTGACTGAAAAGAGCTGGACTGAAGAGTTAGACTGAAAAGAGTTGGACTGAAAAGAGCTGGACTGAAAAGAGTTGGATTGAAAAGAGCTGGGCTGAAAGAGTTGGATTGAAAGGAGTTGGCATGAAAAGAATTGGGACTGAAAAGAGATGGACTGAAAAGAGTTGGACTGATAAGAGTTGAACTGAAATGAGTTGGACTGAAAAGAGTTGCACTGAAATGAATTGGCCTGAAAAGAATTCGACTGAAGAGAGTTGGACTGAAAGGAGTTCGAATGAATAGAGTTGGGATTTAAAAGATTTGGATTGAAATGAGCTGGATTGAATATGAAGAGGCCGATCGAGGATTAAATGGCCTAAGAAGACGTATGTAAATCTAAATTGCGAAGAGTCTGAAAGAATCTGAATTAACTGAAAAGCTCTGAACTGACCTTGTTGCTGAGGTCAAACATTCATCTGAAACGTGAACCCAATGGACTGCAGGACTGAGTGTCCTTTCTGCAGTCCACCATCCACCTTTCCTGGACAGGGAAGTAGTTGGGGATGACTATATAGGTTGGCAGTGGAGCCGCCTGGTTATATCGGTGCTACCACATGAAGGCGTCCCTCTCCTTCATCAACTAAACTAACCTTATTATTCTTGGGCTAATAAGGAGGGACCTTGAATGCACCAGTTTAATCTGAATAAGACCTATATAATCTAAAAGAATGGCTATAATAGTATCAACAGTGATATTATTAGACCATTGGATTAACTTGATTCTAATTAGTTTAAGCCGGCAAATCATAAGCCATGTCGACAATTACCATCATCATCATCCCACCACCACCACCACCACCATCATCCCACCACCACCACAGTCACGACCAGTATCTTCACCAATATCCTGAGACAGTTTAAAAGCCAACAGGTCAGAGTGGAGAAAGATAGGAGGGGAAAATAAATATAGAGCCATATAAATTCTGGAATAAATATTACTCTCATTTGTCTTTTCCCCAGTACACGTGGTCCAGTATCACCACTTTCTCTCTATCTCTCTGTCTCTGTCTGTCTGTCTGTCTGTCTGTCCGTCTGTCTGTCTGTCTCTCTAACACACACACACACACACACACACACACACACACACACACACACACACACACACCACCTCCCCCACCCATCATCACTCCAATGTGAACTGCGGTAGGCTCGATAAACGACCCCTTGACAAGCACTCGTAGTTAAAACAGTAATGCGAACATTGTAACTATGTGGTGAGGGTGGGGGTGGGGTGTAAGGGTGTGGAGGTGTGGTGTGTGTGGGGGGGGTGGGGGTACGGGGGGGGGTGTTGTGGTGTGGGGTGTGTAGGGGGTGGAGTGAATTTATGACGATATATTTCCCTCTTGTGTGAAACTGATGGGGCTGTAACTGCCTACGGAAGCTATGGGGGGATGGGGGAGGGGGAGGGGTGGGGAGGAGAGGAAGAAGGGAAAGATGGGAAGGAGAGGAGGAGAGGGAGAGGGGGGGATAGGAGGAGAGGGAGAGGGGTAGGTACGAGGAAGGAAAGGCGAGAAACTGGATAGATGGGTAGATGGTGTTACATAGCCTATGATTTCATCATCCTTTGTGTAATTTTAACGCACAGTATGCAGTATGCTGCATGTTTGATCACGAGCGTGTTCTGCCTCAGTTCCCCCCTTCTACCGTTATAGTAGAGTAAGTTGTCATTTCTGTTGTTTCAGTGCGGGATTTTCATCTCTCTGTCCCCATGGCTTCATTTGCGCGTCCTTATTACAAGTTGTATCAAGCTCTCCTGGCCCCTATATAATGAGCTCAGTCTCTGCATCATTGCCACTTAGATCTGCTCCTCATTTTGTTCACATCTCTGTCCTCCCCTGTACAGTTATTATTATTGTGAGTGCTCAAGAAGTCTCCAACCATCTAGCAGCTGTGTGTAATTTGAGTATAACTGTTGTTGCATTTTTTCCTTGTACTGTATAGCATAAGGTGTTGATTTGTAGGCCTAGTGAGTTCTTTTTGTAACTTATGTAAAGTTTTACTATCAGCCATTTTTGATAATAGTTTGTATCTGTAATAATTTATCTGGCATTCACTGAGTATTATCTGGTATCTCATTTTATCAGGGCTGACTTAGATAAATTTACTCTTGCTAATTTCGTGTTAATAGAGGCTATTGCAGTTAACCATATATTTAACCTGTTTATTTGCCATTACATTATCCTTATGAGTTCTGAATGTTTTGTTGTTAGTTTGTGCATTAAACTTTAACTTGTAATTTTACCTAACTCTTTTGTTTTGAACCTGGAACTTTACGGGACAGTAGTGATTTTTAGTATTCTCACTTAAAGTGTACATTATCTTTCTCTGTTCCGTAACATAAATTTGGCGACCTCGCCAGGATATTCAGGATATTATCATAAGGATATTGTTTGATATTTTGTGACTGTGATATATTTATGATGGCTACTATTTCTACACTTGATGAAGCCAAAGATTTTTTGTCAAATGTGCAAACAGTGTGTGATATAGAAAACAGAACAAAGAATGAACTTAAGCTTGTTGCTCAACAATTGGGAATTATTGTTCGCTCTCATCATTCTAAAGATCAGATTGTTGACATGATTAATGAAAGCTTGTTTAATGTAACTCCTCCAAATGAGCAAACGCAGATTGAATTAGCTAAGTTACAGCTAGCCCTGCAGGAGGCCCGTGCTAGGGAGGCTGAGGCACAAGTTGAAATTGCTAGGATTCAGGCAGACCATGAGTATCGCATGAAACAAGGTGGAACTGGATCATCTAGCTCTGATGATTTTGATGTGGCTAAAAATGTTAAACTTGTCCCTCCTTTTAATGAATCTGATTTAACAAAGTATTTTCAGTTGTTTGAGAGGGTAGCTACAGGTTTTAATTGGGCTAAAAAGTATTGGCCAGTACTCCTTCAAACTGTTCTCACCGGTAACGCTCAAGTAACTTATGCATCTTTGCCTCAGGATCAATCTGATAATTATGATGTAGTTAAGAGCTTGATTCTTAAGGCCTATGAGCTTGTTCCTGAAGCCTATAGAGTAAAATTTAGGACAACTTACAAGCAAGATAAGCAATCCCATGTTGAGTATGCAAAAATCAAAGAAGATCTGTTAGAGCAGTGGTTAAATTCTATGAATGTGGATTCTGATTTTGACAAATTTAAGCAGATGATTTTGCTGGAGGACTTCAAAAGGTGTATTAATAAAGATGTAAGCCTATATCTTGATGAGAAAAGAATAGATAATTTGTCTGATGCTGCAGTTATAGCTGATGAATATGTTATCACTCACAAGAGATATTCTAGAGAGAAAAGGAAAGCTGAGAGTAAGTACGTTGCCTCTACTCAGAGTACAGGTAACAGGAAAGAGAATAAAGATGATGTTTCTCAGGAAGTAAATACCAGCTTCACCTCTAGATTTCAGAAAAGTAAATGTACTTATTGTAGTAAGCTTGGTCATACTACGGAGAGATGTTTCAGGAGACAGCGTGAAGTGAACAAAAAGGAGTCTTTAAATATTCAGTCAATTGGTCTAGTGTCCACTCTTGAGAGTTCCCAGAATTCTTTAACTGAGTTAACTGAACCTGCTTTGAGGGGTAACTTAAATTCTCATGATGGAGCTCCTCTTTTGAGCAGTAACGTGGGTGACACTCTCAAGAGTTCATGTGCTAATTTCCTGTCTGATGGTTTTGTCAGTCCTCTGGACAGTAATGACAGGAAATCAGTTCAAATATATCATGATACAGGTGCTTGCCAATCCCTTATGCTGACCAGTGTTCTAGGCTCTAATGTTAATTCCTCTGATGAAACTGTAATCTTACAAGGTGTAGGGAATAATTACTTCTCTGTCCCTCCGTGCAGAGTGAATTTAGAGTCTGGTTTTGTTAATGGTTCCGTTATGGTTGGGTTGGTTGAGACACTCCCAATGTCAGGTGTAACTTTCTTACTTGGAAATGATATTGGTGGAAGTCAAATGTGTCCAGCTCCTCAGTTGTCTAGTGAGCCAGTGGCTGCGACCCAGGATTGTGATGTCCCTGATGTGTTCCCTGCATGTGCTGTCACTAGGGCTAAGTCTAAAGTTACTGGTGATTTAGAGGATAATGATGATGATGATGTTATCCTAGCTGACACTTTTCTTGCTAATTTGGACCACTCACCAGATGAGGCAGTACCCCGTAGTGTTGATAATTTGTCTCGTCAAGAGTTGGTTGAGTTGCAGGTTGCTGACCCTGAGTTGAAAGGTCTAGCTAACTCTGCTTACAGTGAAGAAGAGTCAGCCGCTGCTTCTACTTGTTATTATGTAAAGTCAGGAGTACTTATGAGGAAGTGGAGACCCCCAACAGCATCAGCCGACTGTGAATGGGAGGTTGTACATCAAGTTGTCATCCCTCATGTTTGTAGGCAGGATATCATTAGAGTGGCTCATGATTCCAGTTTGGCAGGACACCTTGGAGTGAGGAAGACTGTGGCACGCATTTTGAAACACTTCTACTGGCCAGGTATCTTCAGGGATGTTTCCTGGTATTGTAAGTCTTGTCACACCTGTCAAGTTGTGGGGAAGTGTAATCAGACCGAAAAGGTTGCACCTCTAGTTCCCATTCCTCCTTTTGAGGCGCCATTCACCCGTGTGTTGGTGGATATTGTGGGCCCTCTTCCTAAGACTTCTTCGGGATTTTCTTATGTGTTGACCCTGATTGATATGGCTACTCGTTATCCTGAAGCCATTCCACTTAGAAATATCTCAGCAAAGAACGTGGTTAAGGAAATGCTAGGGTTCTTCACAAAGTTTGGTCTGCCCAAGGAGGTACAGTCAGACCGAGGAAGTAATTTCATGTCAAACGTTTTCAAGCAGTCTGTGAAAGAGTTGGGCATCACCCAGATCACGTCTTCAGCTTACCATCCCCAGACCCAAGGAGCGTTGGAGAGATATCATCAAACACTCAAATCGATGCTCAAGAAATACTGTTTGGAACATCAGAAAGACTGGGATAAAGGTCTTCCATTCGTTGTGTTTGCTGCAAGAGAATCTCCAAATGAATCACTGGGCTTCTCACCTATTGAACTACTGTTTGGCCATGAAGTAAGAGGACCCCTTAAGTTACTCAAGGAATGCTGGCTGTCGGAGGAAGATGACGTCAACCTGCTGGAGTATGTGATGAAGTTCAAAGAACGGCTGTCCACTGCTTTACAGCTGGCGAGAGAGAATTTAGGAGCTGCTCAGGAGAAGATGAAGACTTGGTATGACAAGAAGTCCAGGTTACGCCACTTTCAGCCAGGAGATCAGGTTTTGATTCTGCTACCAGTTCATGGGCAACCTCTTCAAGCCAAGTTTAGTGGCCCTTATTTCGTGGAGAAGAGACTCAGTGATGTCAGCTATGTCATCGCCACACCAGATAGTAGAAAGAGCAAGCAACTATGTCACATCAACATGCTAAAGTTATATCACAGGCGGGACGAAAATAATCCAGTCTGCACTGTAGCTGTTCCACCCGAGTCTGCAAGTGAAGCTCTCCCATGCAGTATGAGCCTGAGTGATAGTTTGGGGAAGAATCCTGATATCATGAATGATCTCCAGACTAAGCTTTCTCATCTACCTCCCAAGGAAAGGCAGGAGTTTTCGGCATTACTGCAGGAGTACCGGCAAGTGTTCCGTGCCACTCCAGGAAGAACCACTGTGTTGATGCATGATGTCGATGTTGGAGACGCAAAGCCAATTAAATTGCCTCCTTACCGTGTGAACCCAGTGAAAGTTCCTCTCATCCAGAAGGAGCTTGGCTACCTGTTGGACCACAAGATGATTGAGCCCTGTCAGAGCGAGTGGAGTTCTCCTGTCACTCTAGTCCCTAAGCCAGGTGGGTCACAGAGGCTTTGCATTGACTACAGACGTGTTAATCAGATAACTAAAACAGACACTTACCCTCTCCCTCGTGTGGAAGATTGCATAGACAAGATCGGAAAGGCTAGGTACATAAGTAAGTTTGATTTGTTAAAGGGATACTGGCAAGTACCTATGACTGAGCGTGCTAGGGAGATCTCATGTTTTGTACCATTAGGAAAGACCTTTGCATGGTCTGTAATGCCATGTACAGATTGTTTTAGAGTAATAAGAAATTTCCTTTGTAAATTTCTTTTTTCTTTGTGGGGAGGTGTTACATAGCCTATGATTTCATCATCCTTTGTGTAATTTTAACGCACAGTATGCTGCATGTTTGATCACGAGCGTGTTCTGCCTCAGTTCCCCCCTTCTACCGTTATAGTAGAGTAAGTTGTCATTTCTGTTGTTTCAGTGCGGGATTTTCATCTCTCTGTCCCCATGGCTTCATTTGCGCGTCCTTATTACAAGTTGTATCAAGCTCTCCTGGCCCCTATATAATGAGCTCAGTCTCTGCATCATTGCCACTTAGATCTGCTCCTCATTTTGTTCACATCTCTGTCCTCCCCTGTACAGTTATTATTATTGTGAGTGCTCAAGAAGTCTCCAACCATCTAGCAGCTGTGTGTAATTTGAGTATAACTGTTGTTGCATTTTTTTCCTTGTACTGTATAGCATAAGGTGTTGATTTGTAGGCCTAGTGAGTTCTTTTTGTAACTTATGTAAAGTTTTACTATCAGCCATTTTTGATAATAGTTTGTATCTGTAATAATTTATCTGGCATTCACTGAGTATTATCTGGTATCTCATTTTATCAGGGCTGACTTAGATAAATTTACTCTTGCTAATTTCGTGTTAATAGAGGCTATTGCAGTTAACCATATATTTAACCTGTTTATTTGCCATTACATTATCCTTATGAGTTCTGAATGTTTTGTTGTTAGTTTGTGCATTAAACTTTAACTTGTAATTTTACCTAACTCTTTTGTTTTGAACCTGGAACTTTACGGGACAGTAGTGATTTTTAGTATTCTCACTTAAAGTGTACATTATCTTTCTCTGTTCCGTAACAATGGATAGATAAACAGATAGACAGATAGACAGACAGACGAATACCTGAGAGAGAGAGAGAGAGAGAGAGAGAGAGAGAGAGAGAGAGAGAGAGAGAGAGAGAGAGAGAGAGAGAGAGAGAGAGAGAGAGAGAGAGAGAGAGAGAGAGAGAGAGGGAGAACGTGGGAATATAAAAGATCTGATGAAAATTATGTGAGGGAAGGTGAAGGAAGAGAGAGAGAAGGAAAGGAGGAAGGGAGGAAGGAAGTGAGAAAAGATGAAGGAAGGAAGGAAGGAAGGGAGAAAAGGGGGAGGAAGGAGGGGAGAAAAGAGGAAGGATGGAAAAGAGAAAACAGGAAGGAAGAAAAGAGGATGGATGGAAGAGAGAAAAGAGGAAGGAAGAAAGGGAGAAAAGAGGAAGGAAGGAAGGAAGGGAGAAAAAAGGATGGATGGAAGAGAGAAAAGAGCAAAAAGAGGAAATTATTTTATGTATGCAAAATGAAAGAAGAAAATGGTTGAACTCAAAAAAATTTCCTTTCCCCAAAATATGAAAAGAAAAGAAAAAATGAAGCTGGTAAAAAAAAAAATCTATGGGAAGAGAAAATTTTAATACAATAAGTGTGATTACTGTTTGACAGATGAGAGAGAGAATGGCCAAGAAGGGAGGGAAGGAGGAGAGAGAGAGAGAGAGAGGGAAAGACAAGATGAAAGACGTAGGGAAGGAGGGGAGAGAGAGAGAGAAAGAGAGAGAGAAAGGACAGAAGGGGAAGGAAGAGATTAATGTTAGAGAAAAGATACATAAGTGGAAGCTTATAGAGTGCACAGGGATTGGAAGATGGAGTGAAATAATCTATCAATTTATCTGTCTATCTATCTATCTGCCAATCTCTTTCTCCGTCTAGCTATCTGTCTCTGTCTCTGTCTCATTAGCTGTCTACGGTATCTATCTATCTATCGAGAGAGAGAGAACTGTAGCAACGGTGGTCAGGGAGGAGAAATTAAGGTCACACAGTAAAGAGAGAGAGAGAGAGAGAGAGAGAGAGAGAGAGAGAGAGAGAGAGAGGAGGGGGAGGATGGAAAACGGGAGAGGTTAAGAATGAAAGACATATATAAGATGGCCAGGTAAGGGGGAGGGGAGAGAAGATGTATAGTAAGAGGGGTAGATAAGGTGGGAGGAGAAGCAGGGAGAGAGGGAATGTAGGAGAGGAAGAGTGGATATCTGCACAGAGGGAGAGGGAGGAAGGGAGTGGGAGAGGAATAGGGGAAATGACAGGAGAGGAGGAGGAATGGATAGCTACGCGAAAGAGAGAGAGAGAGAGAGAGAGAGAGAGAGAGGGGGGGGGAGAGGAGGAGGGAGAGAGAGAACTAGGGAAGAGAGACAAGAAAAGAATTATAGTAGCAAAAAAGAGGAGCAGGAAGGAAAAGTGCCCAGTGGAGGAGAGGGAGAGGAGAGAGATAAGAGGGAGGAGGGAAAGAGGCATGGTGGGAAGTGGGAGTGAGAAGAATGGAGGGAGAGAGTGGGACGTGGGAAGAAGAAGAATAGAAGGAGGGAGAAAGGGAGGGAGAGAGGGAGGGAGCATGAGGGAGGAATTGAAAGAGAAAATTTGTCCACGAGAGAGAGAGAGAGAGAGAGAGAGAGAGAGAGAGAGATCGGAAGGAGGAGAGAGAAAAGGGAGGAAAAGAAAGGTATGGAAGGAAGGAAAGACATAACACAGGCAAGAAAATATGAATAGAGGGATATGGAAAGGAGGAAGAGAAAGAGAGATACATGATGATGATGATGATGATGATGATGATGATGCCTATCCGATACTGATCCGATGACGATTACTTAAATTCCATCAGCTTTAAAAATAAGTTTCGGGAGAGCAAGGAGAAAAGAGGAAAGAAGTACAGGCCTAAAATCAACCCTCCTATCCCTTAACATCTTCCGGCAGGCGAATATCTTGGAGCGAGATCATTAACCCTTCGTTAGTCCTGTTGGGTATTCAAACGTGGTTAGTCCGGTGGGGTGTTACAACACTCCAGTACGAGAATACATGTAGTGTTACTAACATGTGAAATATATTCATACTGCCGCTTCAGCATATCTCTGCAAACACTAATGAAAAGATTGAATGCCTTGTAGGTGGTGTTTATTAATTTATAATAATAAAATACAATAAATTATATCAGTAAAACAATATCAAATTGACTCATATTTCATTTCTCAGGTAAACACGCACAGGAAAATACATTTTGTGTTTTTTTTAAATCAGTATAATGATAAACAATATGTAATAAGATTAAAAAAAAAAAAACGGTCTGTCACAATATGATCAACATGGTTAGTTTGATGTGGTGACTGGACACCCGGGGGGGGGGGGAGGAAGTGCCCCTCTCTCTCACAACAACAGAGGCAGGACTAAACTAATCCACAAGTTCCCTCCCCTCACTGAATCAGGAGAGTACTGGAGCGGAGAGAAATATTCGAATTACCGGCTAGGAAATATGATTTTTTAAAAAAATTTCGGGTGCCAAAACACCCCCACCTGACTAACGAAGGGTTAACATAATCACATCATCCTGGACACTGAGGAAGTCAAATTTTGAGCTAAAGGGAGGCGATGTTATTTTTTATGTGATATTAATTTCTTCATTACTAGGTGCGTCTTTGGCAATTTATACTTGCCAACACCTGGGACGATTATTCATCGATTTTATTCAACCGTACCAGTGAAGGAAAATAACTCTGGCTGTATGTTTTTTTTTTTTTTTTTTTTTGCAAGTAAGAAGGAACCACAGGCCTCCTCCTCTCCAACTTCCTCGTTTTCTTCTTTTGTCTTTTTCGCCATCCTCTGTTTATCTGTTTATCCGTTTCTGTCTGTCTGTCTGTCTGTCTGTCTGTCTGTCTCTCTCTCTCTCTCTCTCTCACTGATTTCAGACTCCATCCAGCCTCTCGTACTGGGGGGATTTTAAAAACATATCTAAGCCTATTTCAGTCCCAAAATTCTATCTATTGTATCCATCTATCTATCTACTGTCAGACGCCTAAATCCCGTAAGGGGTGGCCACAAACAAATCGCCTCCATGTCGCCCTGTCCCCTACCATTTTTCTACCCTCCCCTCAGCTCACATACCCCCTCTCTCAGTGTACGGCCACACTGAACGCGATTTGCTGGGAGAGTAGCGGGTAGAGGGCTGCCTAGTGGGTAGAGGTAAGCGATGCTGTGGCCACATCAGAGGAGGGATAATTGCGCGGGAAGTCAGTCGTGACCAGTGCCTGCCACGTCCACTCGGTGCATTGTCACTGTCAAAACTCTCCAGAAAATTGCTTCTAGGTGAGACTGTGTCTTTGAAATTTGATGACCTGAATGTTGGCAGATCTTGCTGGATTCACGAGTTCAATAAGCAACGAGAAAGACATGGTGAATTCAACAGTTTATACTGCCAGGCTCGAATGTACGACGATAAGATTTTTGAGTATCTACGGATGACTCAGAGAACATTTGATTGTTTACTGAACAAACTGGAAGTGCGACTTACAAAAATGACAACCAACTTCAGAGAATCACTTAGTGCTGAACAGAGACTGGTTACAACTTCGAGGTAAGGACTTTTCAAGGTAAATCACAACCACGTATACATAACATACATCAAATTTATTACAAGTTAAACAAACCTTTAAGGAAATGGTAAAAAAAAAATGTGCAAAAATTAGTGCAATGTTACAGTACTTGTTCAAGAGTAAGGAATCAACTGGATAGACCCTCAAAAATACTTGAAACAAAAAATCTAATTTCTCATTTGCACACGAGATAAAAATACCTTCAATGGTTCATTCGTTATTTTTCTTCCTTGCAGAACATAGTACACATTTCATATTATTTTGATATATACCTTTGATGTAACATGTAATACATAATTGTATCAGTTTTAAGATAAATCACAACCACGTTGACATAATGTACATTAGACTTATTAAAAGAATTAAACAAACCTTTAAAGAAACGGTTAATACCTGTACAAAAGTTAGTGCAATGGAAGAGTTCTTGTTCATTTATAAGGAATCAACTGAATAACACCTCAAAAATACGTAAAAAATCTCATACGTATATGATAAAAAGTGGCTGTAATGGATCATTTGTTAATTTTCCTCCCTGAAGACCATACATTACATATCATTTCTACAATCATAATTTACGTAAGGACCATATGCGAAGCAGTTATAAGTCAAAAAGAAAAATCTGTAAATAACATCTGCTAAATAACTGTAATGGTTCTTTACGTAATTTAGTAACATATGCTACGTAACTAACAGTTCACTGGTAACTGAACATGTTAAAAGCACTGGAGGCTTGTGGTGCTACATAATTGATTGGTTGCGTGTGTACCTCGCTAGAATCTGATACTGGAGAAGTTGGAATTGAGTTATGGGTATAATTCTCCAACTGTTCAAGTTCCTGCAACAGCAGGTTCTGCATTTGGGACCTGACTAGAAGCCATTTTGTACCAGTCAATTTCTTCATATAGGGCAGCAAACTCTTGAAAAAATGTAGATCTTCATCCTCAGTATCCTTCTGCTCCTCCAAAATTTCTTGTTTCCTTTTTTTCTATAGCATTTAGTGAATCACTCTTTTTGTTCATGCATTCAAGGCTCGGTGGAAGTCGTTTAGTTCATCGTCCAGCATTAGATTCTCGAGATGTTGATGGTCCAGAAAAAGTATTATAAGATGTGTCTGATGCAGAATGTGGCCATGGA
>NC_137069.1:41798808-41823808 GCF_032717465.1 Coenobita brevimanus
TTTTATGTCGAATCTTGCAGAGTTTATAGCCTTTTTACTCATGCTATGTTCGTTAGGAATATTTATTGGTTTATTTTATTTTAGATTGCCTGATGATGAAGAGTGTCATCTTTGAAACGTTGCAATAAACATGCTGCACACTGTACTGGTTCCTCTGTTTCTTATTCGCCTCCGCTTTTCTAAGGATGTATCCACTGCTGATACAGTATATATATATATATATATATATATATATATATATATATATATATATATATATATATATATATATGTATATATATATATATATATATATATATATATATATATATATATATATATATATATATATATATATATAATATATATATATATATATATATATATATATATATATATATATATATAATATATATATATATAATATATATATATATATATATATATATATATATATATATTTATATATATATATATATATATATATATATATATATAATATATATATATATATATATATATATATATATATATATATATATTATGTATATAATATATATATATATATATATATATATATATATATATATATATATATATATATATATATATATATATATATATATATATATAACCAGATTGTAATCCCCAGAGAATAATGCCCTAATGCAGCTATTACGTCACGTATAATAATATGCACTGATCATTATTGCTTTCTGCCATTTTTAGAGGTAAAATGCAACAACAATCTTGTTAAGAGTGAGAGTACATAAAATATAATCTGTGTATTCGCTTCTTACATTAGATTTATGATTATTTCCTTAGGTTTCTGGCTACTGGAGAATCTTTCCGATCACTGGCTATACGCTTCCGTTTGGGAAAAGCACTGTGGCTGACATTGTCAAGGAAACATGCAAAGCTATTTGGGAGGTTCTACAGAGGGAATATTTACTTTACCCATCAATAGAGGTATGGCTGGCATCATCAGAAAGTTATCTACAAAAATGTAATTTCCCAAACTGCATTGGAAGCTTAGACGGAAAGCATTGTGAGATTAAGTGTCCTGTCAAAAGTGGTTCAGAATATTTCAACTATAAGAAACATTTTTCAATATCTTTTCAAGCGGTGACTGACACCGACGGTAAATTTCTCACTGTTGATGTTGGAGGGGTAGGTCGACAGAGACGTGACTCCGGTGTTTTCAGATCATCATCTCTACAAACTGTTAGAAAAGGGAGAACTTAACGTGCCATCTCCACATCCGCTTCCTGACACTAATATCACTGTTCCCTGTCATAGTAGCTGATGAAGGATACCCACTGTTACCTTATCTCATGAGACTGTTTCCCCAAAGACAGCTTGACGACAGGAAGAGAATATTTAACTACCGTTTATCACGGGCCCACAGAGGTGTTGAGTGTGGTTTTGGGATTTTGTGTAGCAAATGGCGAATACTGTATTACTAAAGGCAATTAAAACAGATGTTAAAACAGCAACATCAGTTGGTAAGGCTGTCTGTGTTTTACACAACTACATTTTTGAGAAAGAGGATCCTGACTCACGTCATTTATGTGTCCCTATAGAACTAGTTCCAAGGACACTACAATCTAGAGGCTGTCGGTATCGTTTCAATAATAACGCTATAAGAATTGGGGAAATCCTCTTGACTTATTTCAATGAAACTGGAGCTGTCCCCTGGCAATATGACTATGCTCTAACAGAAAACATTTTGGCTACAGGCAATGGCTAACTATGATGTTAGACATAGCACATTTCATGGTTAGTCAGGGTCAGTTGCATGGAGAATATTTGTTTTATATACTTGGATTGCATTTCAGGTCTTTCTGTATTACTCACATGTTTAAGTCAGTGATAATCAGCAACAGGAAAATGAAAATAATTCCATTGGGTCTAATTTCTACGCACCATAATCCGGCATTGCATATTGTTTTTCTTATTTTGTACATGCTTTGTACAGAATATCTGTAAGCTCAATAAATGTGTTCAAAGTTACTACAGCCTGAAATTCGGTTCCCCATTTATGTCTAATGTAAGTCTATACTAGACACAGGAACAGCTTTATGTCAGATATGAAGTACTCATACTGCATAGCAGTATGGGTTGCATGTTTGGTATTCATAAAAAACTCCATTGTCATCCATCATTAATCCATTTTATTCATTAGAGAAACGTGCTGGCTGTACCAATGAATAAGTTAGTATAGCCTAATCATGCCATACTACACAATGAATCAACCGCTACATGCTCAACAATAATATCCTACATATGTATGTGCGATTCACTGTATCCATCACTGAAACATGGCACAACTAACAAGATAATAATAGCCTAATCATGAAAGACTAATTGATGAGTCAGCACACCTTATAACTTACTTGTTATATTTAGCTGTTTACATATTTCTTCCCAAAGTTTTTTAAGGACACCTACATTCTTATGTAGTGGGTCCGTGGGGTCCCACAGGGCCCTCCTCTGAAAAACTGCACCAATTAACTCCTCACTACTCATTCCTGGATCGGGTGGTAGGTCAGGGAGTGTCTGGCGTCCTGGCTGGCGACATAAGTGATTTTAACCGATACGTTGGTTTCCGTAGCGCGGAGGGTAGCGGTTACGCTTGGCTGCAAACTTCCGCTACCCGCGTGCAATATGGCCAGTCACATTAGACACCATGTGTTCGTTCTTGCCTCTCACCCGCTAGGCAGCCAGCTACCCGCTACTCTCCCAGCAAATCGCGTTCAGTGTGGCCTACACTCTCAGATACCTCTCCACTCCATCCTAGGCTTAAAGGGAAAGTGTCTGGAGGTGGTGAGAAGTACACATAGGAGGTCCCCAGGGCCTCAGTGTGTTAATTTCCGTCTAGTGCTCGTTGCAGATGTCTGTATATCTGTGTATCTATTTATCTACCTATCGAGTCTATCTATCTATCTATCTATCTCTAGCCAGATTCCATAATCCAGAAGGGGCTCACAAATGACTAACCTAAATTGAAGCTAAAAAAACTAGTTTGGTGAGCATGAATAGAATATAATTTTAAGCCACCTTCAAACGATATAACCCTCCAAAACAATGTATAAATATATAAATAAGTAAATAAATAAATAAATAAATAAACATACACAGCAAAATTTCACTCACAGTAGAGGTAAATTATATAGGTCAGTTGGATGTGTGCTAGAGCCAGAGGTGGCGAGTATGTGAAGTTGTGTTGTATGCTGGGAGACTGAGGGGGGTTAGGGAAATGAACCGCCAAGCTTAGAACTAAAGTGGTGCACACACACACACACACACACACACACACACACACACACACACACACACACACACACACACACACACACACACACACAGACACACACACATTCGTCTACTGGGGGTAGGGGGGTTTTCAAGAATACTCCCCCAGTATCCCTCCTTGTTGTATGAGGCGGCTAAAAGAGTCATGGCGGAAAGGTTAGTGCCCCTCCCCTGGAAAACAGAAACTAACTAAAAACACGAAGAAGGAAGCCTAGGACAAGGGACTGACCAAGAGACGACGCACCAAGTGGAACCGTACAAACGACATGGTACGGACTCCAGAAACGTGGAATGTAAGGGGTGCAAATGATGAGGTGAAAGAGAGATTGTTCAGGTGCTTGAGGGTGCGAAAGTGGATGTATGTGGAGTAACTGAAACTAAATGGGAGGGTGAGAGTGTGAGAGAATGGGAGTATGGATGGGGTATATGTGCAGGAGTAGGTGAGAATGAGAGGGCAAAAGAAGGAGTGTGTATTGTTGTGAGTAAAAGATGGAAGAAGAACATACGAGACTATGGATCAGTTGGGTCAAGGATTGTGTGGGTAACATTGAAAGTTGGAATACAAATGTGGGTGATTGTGTGTGTGTATGCGCCAATGCAAGATCGTGCAAGCAGAGTGAGAGAAGAGTTCTGGACAAATGTGGAAGTGTGCATGGAAAAGTTCGGAAGGAATGAGAGAGTGTTTTTGATTGGTGATAATGAATAGTAAAGTAGGGAAATGTGAAGGTGGATGAAATAGTTGGTGAGTGGGGTGTGCCTGCTTGAGATGGGATGAGAATGGCAGTGTATTAGAGGAACATTTTGTGCTGGGAGGGGGTTGGTGATAGCCAACACCCTCTTTAGGGCACAAAATGATCCACAGCTATATATGGCAAGTGATGAGAAGGGTGGGTGGTGAACTGAATGGGAAAGAGAAGGCAATGATTGATTATGTGTGTGTGAATGAAAGAATGCAAAGATGTGTAATGGATGCAAGAGCTTGCATAAGAGGCTGGGGGAGTGGATCTCTTCTGACCACTACTTGGTGATGGCCAGATTCAGGATCCAAAGTAAGATGGAGAAATAGATGAAGGGATGGATGGGAGGAAGGGAGTAGTCGCAAGTGGGAGTGGAAAAGGTTACAAGAGGATGAGAAAAAGGCAGAATATAGGAGGGAAGTGGAGGAATGATTGGGTAAATATGGATTGGAGC
Source organism: Coenobita brevimanus (assembly GCF_032717465.1). Lineage (NCBI taxonomy): Eukaryota > Metazoa > Arthropoda > Malacostraca > Decapoda > Coenobitidae > Coenobita > Coenobita brevimanus. Next base: position 41,803,294 of record NC_137069.1, read on the forward strand.
AGATGGGGAGTGGTGGAACATGTGTGCAAGATATTTCACAGAAGAAATATGTGCAGCATTTGATGTGGTGTATGGGGTGAAGAGAAGACGGAAGGGGTGCAAGGGAACAGCATGGTGAAAATGAAAGAGAGTGCAACAGGCTGTGGCACAAAAGAAAGTAGCATATAATGAATGGATGAGAAATAGGGGCGTGGAAGAAGTTGGAGAGTAAGCGGAAGAAAGAGTTATATGTAGAAAGGAAGAGAGAGAGGTGAAAAGATTAGTAACAGAGAGTAAGAAGAGAGTAGATGGAGGAATTTGGAAGGAAATTTGAGTGTAAAAGTGGGAGGAACTGTAAGAAAATGTTCTGGAAAGAGATGAAGAGAGTAAGACAGGGTGGCAGTGAAGTTAGTAGGGGAGTCAAAGATAAAAATGGTAGATAGCTAGTGGAGAAGGGAGAAAAAGTGAGCAGAAGGAGAGAACACTTTAACGAATTGTTGAACACAGAGAATGGAAGTAATGCGAGTATAAGTGGCTGGAGAATGGCTGGGAAAAGGAGGGAGGTGAAAAGACAGGAAGAAATCAGTAGGATAGAAGCTGTGGAAGCAATGAAGAAAGTCAAATTGGGAAAAGCCCGAGGAATTGATGGAGTGTGTGGTGAAATGCTGAAGCATGGGGGAGAGATAGTAGTAGAATGGATGTGGAAGATGTGCAGATTGGCCTGGGAGGAAGGTAGAGTCCTGGAGGATTGGAAGTCAGGTATAATCATTCCTTTGTACAAAGGACAGAGGGAAAAAGAAGTGTGTGGTAGTCATAGGAGCATTTGTCTTCTTAGTGTAATAGAAAAAGTGTATGGTAGGATACTTATTGACAGAGTTAGGGAAATAACAGAGGAATAAGTTGGAGAAGAACAGGGAGGCTTTAGGAAGGGAAGAGGATGTGTAGATCAGATATTCATTCTTAGATCTTAAGTGGAAAAGTTTGTGGAAAAGGAAGAGTTTTACGCAGCCTTCAAGGATTTGGAGAAAGCATATGGGAGGGTGGATAGACAAGGATTGTGGAAAGTATTAAGAATACATGGAGTAGATGGGAAGTTGTTGAATGCTGTGAAGAGTATGTATGATGGTGTTAAGGCTGCAGTGCGTGTGGATGGTGAACTGAGTGAATTTTTCTCTTTGAAGGTTGGGTTGAAACAGGGATGAGTCATGTCTCTATGGTTGTTCAATCTGAACATGGATGGGGTAATAAAAGAGGTACAAGATACGGCAGTGGATAATGGAGTGGCCCTAGTGAGAGAGGGTAGTGTTTGGAAACTCTCTGTACTGTTGTTTGCATAAGATACTGTGTTGTTAAGTGAAGACGAAGGGGAGCTGCAAGGCTTGGTGGATGAGTTTGGGAGAGTGTGCAAGAAACGGAATCTAAAGGTGAATGTAGGGAAGAGTAAAGTGATGGTCTTTGAGAGAGGTGAAGTCAGTGAATGTACAGCGAGGTTGGATTGTGACGAAATGGAATATGTGAGTACGTTTAAGTACTTGGGTAGTGTGATGAGTAAGGATGGAGGTTTGGAGGGTGAATTGCTTGAAAGGGTACAACAAGGAAGAAAGGTTGCTGTTTCCTTGAAAGCAGTGGTAAGAAACAGGGAAGTGAGCATGGAAATGAAAAAGTTACTACATGACAGTATTGTGATACCAACCCTAACGTATGGAAGTGAAGCTTGGACATTGTTGGAAGGACAAAGTCAAGAGTGAGAGCAGTGGAAATGAGTTATTTAAAAGGAGCCTGTGGAGTCACATGAGAGACAGGCTGACAAATGAGAATATAAAGAGCGTTGTGGTGTGGATGTGGAGGTGATAGGAAGCGTTATGAGGAACACACTGAGGTGGTTTGGCCATTTAGAGATAATGGAGGGTGAGAGACTGACGAGGAGAGTGTATGTGAGTGAGGTGGAGGGGGGAAGAGGGAGGGGGAGGCCGAAGATGAGATGAAGGGATGGAGTGGAGAGGTATATGAGAGAGGGGTGTGTGAGTTGGGAGCAGGGCAGTGAAATGGAGGGGTACAGGGCGACGTGGAGGCAATTTGTTTGTGGCCACCCCGTACGGGATTAAGGCGTCTGACAATAGATAGATTAGATTTTTTCTCGAGTAATTCACACTCAAACACACACACACACACACACACACACACACACACACACACACACAGAAATTCGTCTACTGGAACCATAATTATAAAGCGCATTTTTTTCTCGTGTACTACACACACACACACACACACACACACACACACACACACACACACACACACACAGAAATTCGTCTACTGGAACCATAATTATAAAGCGAATTTTTTTCTTGTGTAATACACACACACACACACACACACACACACACACACACACACACAAATTCGTCTACTGGAACCATAACTATAAAGCGCATTTTTTCTCGTGTAATACACACACACACACACACACACACACACACACACACACACACACACACTGATTTAATATCGCGCAGTGGTGAAGGGCGGTGAATAAATAAATATTTGAATAGGTAAATAAATAAATGAAAAAGTCTGAAAGTTTAATACATGAGACACAATCACACTTGAAAAACAGTTGGTCCAAATAATTTCATTTATTCGTCAGTTATCACTTCATCAATGCGAGAGAAACTCAGTGGGTGAATGAGGCTGATTTATATATATGCCTACACTAGGAAACATTCAGATGGAGCCGCGAAAATTTGTTTATTTTAGAATAAAGGATTAATTTGTGGCTGTTTATTTTATGTTTAATTCTTATGTCTATTTTTGTATTTATTTCTTTATTTTTTGTTCTTTTTTGTTTTTTGTATCTTATGCTTATTTATGTATTTGTTTCTATGTAGCCTGTGTTTATTTTGTGGTTAATTTTTTGCGTTCATTTTGTTTATTTGTGCGTTTTTGTTTATTTCTGTGTTTAATTTCTGTTTATTTTTGTTCATTTTATGTGTATTTTGGTGATTATTTTTTGTTTATTTTTATCTATTTTTGTCTATTTATGTTTTTATTTTTGTTTATTCAAAGTTTATTTGGTGTAAATTATGTGCGTATGAAGTTAATTATTTGACGATGTTGTGTTTATTTTGAGTGTTTTTTTGCGTTTGTTTTGAAAATATAATATGTGGGCAAAATCCAGTATTAATTTGTATTTGTTACTGGGTTTCTTGTATTTATCTTGTGTTTATTTGTGCTATGTTTTGTAATTATTTTCCGTATATTTTGAGGATAAACTGTGTTTATAATTCTGTATTCGTGTTAGTTTGTTTATATTGTTTATTTTGAATATATTCTATATTTCTTGAATGTAGTGTTTCTTTATTTGAGGTCTTTTTTTTTTTTTCAGAAGCTGTGGGGGAAAAATTCAGTGTCCATTTGTATTTATCTCTTTGTGTTTATTATTAATATATTTTGTGATTATTTTGTGTTGTGGATGTGATAGAAATGTTAGAAGAAATACACTGAGGTGGTTTGGCCATGTGGAGAGGATGGAGAGACAGAGACTAACGAGGAGAGTTTATATGAATGAGGTGGAGGGGGGAGAGGAAGGTGGAGGCCGAGGATGAGATGGAGGAATGGAGTGGAGAGGTATATGAGAGAGGGGGATGTGAGCTGGGAGGGAGGGCAGCGAAATGGCGGGGGAGAGGGCGACATGGAGGCGAATTGTTTGTGGCCACCCTTCACGGGATTAAGGCGTCAGGCAATAAATGGACAGACTTTGTGTCTATTGAAAGGATACACTGGGCTGGTAAAATTCAGCATTCATTTGGGCTTAAAAAACTTTCTACTTCTTATCACTGCAAGAAAAGATTGGATAGAAAGAAGGACAAATAAAATGAACACTTTTTGCAGTGGAGGAAAATAGAAATATATATTACAGTTTTTAGTTTTCCGTTTACGACTTGGGGTGCTCTGGAAAAGATAAAATTTTGTCTGTCTATAGCCAGACGGCATCATCCCGTAATGGATGGTCGTTTGACTTAGTTGTTTTACTGGGAGGGGCACTAACTCTCCGCAACCCTCTTCCTGGCACGTACGGAACATGTATGGGTTGGTTATATGGTTACCAACCAGCTCTGAAAACAGTTTCCTGGCTTACAGGAAACCATTAAGCTCGTCACTCAATATAAAACCAACTGAAAAGGAAAGAAGGATAATAGAAAGTGACAAGAAAGATGGGAGAAATAGGAAGAGAGGGGGCAGACACAGAAAAAGAATGAAAAAGGTGTAGGAACAAGTAGATGCACTCCATCAAGTGAATGGATGTTGGTCGCCACCATCTACCACCAAAAGACTAAGCTAAATGACTAAATAATTTGTAGGTAAATTTCTAAGATGCTTTTATTGCAAGATATTTAGATAGAGAAAATGTAAGAGGCAACTCCACTACACCATTTACAGTTAAGATTTCACCTGTATTATTCTAGAGAAAGGGATTAGGAAGTCTACGTGTACACACACACACACACACACACACACACACACACACACACACACACACACACACACACACACACACACACACACACACACGCACGCACTCGCGCGCGCGTGTATACCACACATAATTCTTGTTTTTTTTTTTCCATTCACTCCTTCATCCAAGTACTCCCACCCCCCTCCCTCTATCTAATAACAATCAGCCTGTTTTGTGAATACCCGTCTCTGTGTGGTCTGAAAGCCTCTTAGGGATTTATGCATGAAGGGACACAAATCTTCATGAATAACGTATGAAATAGAAAAAAAAAAAATGAAGCCGCCACCACGAGAAGGATTACGGTGTGAGAGGGGGACGAGATACCTTGAATGGGGAATATGTTACTTTCTTGAATAATACATGATAAACAAAACAACAACAGAGTATTCATGGTAAACACATTGCCTTATACCGTATTAAAATTAATAATATCATTATTCATGGCTGCCACTAGCTGAAAATACACAGGTTTTTAGTCTAGTTTGGTAACCTAAAGGGGTCAACAGGCTGACCCTGGCTGTTGCTCCTTAGGAGCACCGACACACTACAAAGCCATACCCAGGCTGGAGTGAGGCGTAGGCACAAGAAGACATACCGCCTAATCTTTTCCCAGCTCCATTGCAGGTCTTCCACCACAGCGCGCCTGACCTACACTCGACAAGTGAGAGCTCACCTTACCCACACAAGCAGCGCGGTCTAAGCGCTGCTTGGGGTCACTTGGAATGAGATGCGAGTGCTCTATCAATCTTGCCACCACGTGTCAATAATGCTCTTGAATAATACGAGATGGAAAAAAAACAAAAAAACAAAAAGCGCTCAGATATTCAGTGCGATTATTTCATTATTCATTTATTTCCTTCTTGGTATCTCCAGACGATTTTATTCAGCACAGGACACTCTTCTAAATGAAGGGGTTATACACGCTCCCTAACACCTCTTCCTTAGATATATATTTTGTATATTACACCTTGCTATCCTCTTCTGTGTCATACAAGTCATTCTAATACTGCCTTACACTTCATAAATAACGTACAAAATCATATCAACCTGCCCAGAAATAAATCACTAAGGAAGAGGTGCTATGGAGCCTCCTTAAGCAACGACAATACGACACGTCTTCTTTAATTAAAAAAGAATCGGAAGTATAAAATGGGAAATAAATAATCGAAGAGAAGGAATTACAATGTGGCTAACAATAAATAAAATAAAAAAGAAAAATAAAGAAGCGATACATTTCTTGAAGAGGGTCCGAGGCACTTATGCCACGTGGTATAGAAAGTTTCGTTACACAGTTCCCTATGTGATTTATTCCGCATTTTTTTTTTTACATCTTAATCTTCCCTTGTATGTTATCTATATCGCGTTACTGTTGACGCTGTTTGCATAAGTAGCATGTTAAAGGATGATGAAGCATTATAAGCAGGTCAAAGATGGGCCAAAAGCGTTTCAGTCTCACAAGCTATATTGTAATGATCCGATTTTTGCATGTTTGTCGGATTGTTGGTTTGTTACCGTAACACAGCAAAAACGGAGCATGTAGTGTAGAGCTAATTATTGTTAGAGCAAGGTACAGTTAAGATGCTCTAACTTGAAGAATAAAACAACCGGTTCCAGAGTTATGACTCATTTCTGGCCTTTGTTTCAAATTTAGTATTTGCTTTTAGAGCAGCGGATGGATTCGTCTTGGTCCGGTGTTCAAATTACCAGCATGACACAAGAAAGAAGAGTGACGTGTTTGTTGTATTATCACTCTCTCGCCTCTCCTTCCTCCCTCCTTATACTCCTAAATTTGTATAGTATATTGGTATAGTATAATCAATATTACAATGACCGGATTTCTGTATGTATGTTTGTTATGGTAACAGCAAAGACGGCGCATTTAGCGCATATGTTTGTTGGTGCAAAGCTACCGACTTGTAGAATAAAACAAAATCCAGTCCAATCGGGTCGCTGGTTCCCGGCTCCCGAGTTATGACTCATTTCAGAAGATAGGAATAACTTGACACCGAGTGGAGGCCGCCGAAGGTGACCTCTCAGCGTGTAACGATAGATTTAATATCTGCATGGAGTATTTATGTCCTAGGAATATAATTTAAAAAAAACAAAAAAATTGAGAGATTTAATATTTTTTTAGATGGAATTTAGAAGACACTGTGGATGAATGCTTCCTGATTTTACACACACACACACACACACACACACACACACACACACAGCATTATTAAAACCTATTCTTGCAAATCTCTCTCTCTCTCTCTCTCTCTCTCTCTCTCTCTCTCTCTCTCTCTCTCTCCCCTACACCCTACTCTTCCACACGAAGGCTTTGGCCCGATTAAAAGTTTCTCGGACTAAATCAAATTGCAGACGAGACTAGGGAAATAATTCGTCTTAAAATATCGTATTAATTCGTTACAGCGAGACACGGAAGCTGCCAAACGCTTCTTCCTGAGTGCATCTATCTTGTTGGAAAATTGTCTTCGTGCGATAGATGGAGGTGAGGATATGTAGATGGATATTGTTTGTAAGTTAGAGTAGGATACAAATGCTACTGCTGCTACTACTACTACTACAACTACTACTACTACTACTACTACTACCAATAATAATAATATTAATAATAATGATAAGTAGTAGTAGTAGTAGTAGTAGTAGTAGTGGTGGTGGTGGTGGTGGTGGTGGTGGTGATGGTGGTAATCATAATACGTTAATAATAATAATAATAATAATGATAATAATAATAATAATAATAATACAAATAAATAATAATAATAATAATAATAATAATAATAATAATAATAATAATAATAATAATACAAATAAATAATAATAATAATAATAATAATAATAATAAATGGTCATGTAGGTGACGCAGCTCAGTGATATGAAGGAGTACGTGGAGGATGTGGATATGGTACAAGAAATGAGGAAAGCAAAAGGATGCTCGAGTATGGGGAGGCAATGAACATGATTGTGTGCAACACACATTTTAAGAAAAGAGAGAGTAGGATGATTATATACGATTCTGGGGTAAATAGCAGCCAGATAGACTATTTCCTGGTCAGGAGGGCTGATAGGAGGTTGATGAGGGATGTTAAAGTTGTAGGGAATGAGGAGTGTGTACAGCAACACAAGTTATTGATATGTGACCTGATGCTTAAGGAGCGGGTGATGAAAAAGAGGACCTATGCACCTAGAAGAAAATTTGGAAGTTGAAAAACCAAGCAGTAAGGGAGGCCTTCTATCGTTATATAAGTAGAGTGGTGGCTGAACAGGAAGACATTGACAGAAGTGTTAATGAACAGTACGGAGCCCTCATAAACAATCTCCTGAGAGTTACTGATTTAGTGTGTGGATGGACAAGCACCCCCCCCCCCAAGACATAAAGTAACTTGGTGGTGAGATGAGGGTGTTGCAGCTACAGTTGAGGAGAAAAGTAGGTTTTTCCAGGAGTGGTAACAAAAATGAATACTTGGCTGCCAAACGTAGGGCTAATAAAGAGGTTTACAGGGCGAAGTCTGAGTCTCAGAAACTTTTACTTGATAACCAAAATTGTGTGTAAAGGAAGAGTATGAAATTTAAGGAGGCAAATCTGATGAAGAGGGAGAATAGGTGAGCAGTGTGTGAACAATGATGAAGGAAGGGTAATGATGAACAGTGGGGATATTAAAGACACATGGAGAGAGCACTGCAGCCGGTTGTTGGTTGAGGAGTTTGACTGGGACAGGGAAGGTTTGGAGCCAGCAGATCCAGTGTTTGGAGCCAGCAGATCCAGTGTTTGGCCCTTGACCTTTGATTGACGCTGGCAGTGTGCAGGTGGGGAGGGCAGCTGCTGTGTCTGGGTTGACTGCTAAAATGTTGAAAACCTCAGGAGATATAGGAGTGAGGTTAGTCACTGACCTGATAAATACGATTATATATAAGTATTTTGTCCAACATGAATGGCTGAAGAATGTAATTGTAAATGTGTACAAGGGGAAGGGTGATGCCCTGGAAAAAAGAAATCATAGAGACATAAAGATATTAAACCAGATAATCAAGGTAACAGAGAGAGTTCTAGAATGTATGATTAGAGAAAGAGTGAATATTGATGAGATGCAGTTTCAGTATATTCCAAGCAAAGGGACCACTGATGCCTTATTCATTGTTCGACAGCTTGAGGAAAAATATATAGGAAAGAAAAGGGAACTGTGTTTTGTATTTGTTGATTTGGAGAAGGCCTTTGACAGAGTCCCTAGAGAGGTAGTGAAATGGGCAATGAGGAAGCTTGGGATAGATAAGTGGCTGGTTAGGGTGGTTATGGCCATTTATGTGGGTGCTCGCACTCAGATAAGGGTGAATGGAGATTTGAGTGATAAGTTTACAGTGAATATTTGTGTGCATCAGGGGTCAGGCTTGAGCCCCTTGTTGTTTATTATGTTCCTGAAACCCTTTCACGTGGCTTCAGAAATGGACTCCCGTGCGAGGTGTACGCTGATGGTTTGGTGCTGATTGCAGAGAATGAAAGGGAGGTGGAGGAAAGATTTATGAAGTGGAGAGATGGTACAGGGCACAAATGGAGATAAGACAAAAGTGATGATGGTATCTAGGGCTGTCAATGAAGAGGGAGAGTGGCCATGAGCGATTTGCCACAAAGGTGTGGGAAGTAATACCATCCTGTGCAGTCTCTGTGATAAATGGGTGTATGAGAGATGTAGTAGTATTATATATAGACTGCGAAATAATGCTGATTTCATGTGTGCGATGTGTCGGGGAGAGCAGGTGGAGATTGTCAGGCGTGAAAGGATTGAAGTTGCTGGTGGGTCTCGAGTGTGTGGAAGATTTCCGGTATTTGGGAGGCATGTTATGTGTTGGAGGTGAGGCTGGAGCTAACTCTGTGGCTAGAGTGAGGATTGGTTAGAAGAACTTGCTGGAGCTGTTGCCTCTCCTGACATTGAGAGGGCTCTCCCTTCGTGTTAAGGGATCTTTGTATGCGGCATGTGTTAGGAGTGTAATGCTGTATGGAAGTAAGACTTGGGCAGTAAAGGAAGAGGATATTCGCAGGCTCAAACTTACAGAAATGACAAAGATTAGGTGGATGTTCAGTGCGTCCCTCAGTGTGAGGCCTGGGGTGGGGTGGCTAGGTTGACGATGGAAGAGTTGAGAGGTAGGGTGGGACTGGAATGTATTGGTGTTGTGATGAGGAGAGGCAGATTGAGATGGTTTGTGCATGTGGAGAGGAGGGGGGATGATAATTGGATGCAGAATTGAGAAGTGTAAATGTCAGGAGTAGGGTTACGAGAGGTAGACTGAAAAAAAAAAAAAAGACCTGGGGCGAGGTCACTGAGTGTGACCTCAGGGATAAGGGACTGAATAGGGAAGCTGCCAGAGCATCGAGCAGCGTGGAGAGCCGCCATTAGGTGACCAAGGCCGACGCATGCAAGCATGTTGGAGCCTTCAAAAACGAACGAACGAATGAAACAATAACAATACTACTAATAATAAGGAAACAAAAGCTATAATAATAATAAAAAAAACACTTAGAATTGTCACCATATTTAAGAGCTGAATTCTATTTCCCTCAAGACGTGTATTTTTAGATTTTAGGCTAAAGTCAGACCGTTTTTTTTTTTTTTCTTATAAAGAGGAGGCTTTTTATATAAGAATTTGGGATGTCTCCATTATCCAATTTAGCTGAAATTATTATTAAACTGAATTATTAAATTTCATTCTTTCATCTTCTAATTGATCTAATTCCTGGTAAGGAAGAACTTTTTAAAAAATGAATATTTTTCGGATGTTTTAAACATTTGTTTATTATATCTTCACACACACACACACACACACACACACACACACACACACACACACACACACACACACACACACACACACACACACCAGTCCTGTATGAAGAGACAACCCTCGCACCATTCATTAAAAGTCTCTGCTCTCGTCCCTTCAGCCAAGATTCCATCCACGTTAAGATATCACCGACTTACACTATGTTCTCTGACCATCCTAGCTAACTTTTCGTGTGGCATCCTATCTATCTGTCTATCTATCGCCAGAGTCCTAATCCAGTAACAGGTGGCCTCAAACAAATCACCTCCATGTGCTCTTGTCCCGTACCATTTCGTTACCCACCACCCAGCTCACACTTCTCCACTCCATCACTCCATCTCATCCTCGGTCTCCCCCTCCCTCTCCTCCCTTCACCTCACTCATACACTCTCCTCGTTAGCTTCTGTCCCTCCATCCTCTTCACATGGCCAAACCACCTCAGTGTATTTATTCTAACTCTTTGTCACATCCATATCCACACCACAATGCTCCTTCACTTCCTCATTTGTCGGTCTGTCTCTCCGTGTAACTCCAAAAACTGATTTACCACCTGTTTTAAATTTGGTTGCTACGGTCGCTGTCTTCCACGCTTTCGAAACTTCACCTGAATTTAAAGAATGATTAAATAGCGTTGTAAGAGGAGGGCACCTGTAATTAAGTGGCGTTGTAAGTGGAGGGCACCTGTAATTAAGTGGCGTTGTAAGTGGAGGGCACCTGTAATTAAGTAGCGTTGTAAGTGGAGGGCACCTGTAATTAAGTGGCGTTGTAAGTGGAGGGCACCTCTAATTAAGCAGCGTTGTAAGTGGAGGGCACCTGTAATTAAGTGGCGTTGTAAGTGGAGGGCACCTGTAATTAAGTAGTGTTGTTAGTGGAGGGCACCTGTAATTAAGTTGCGTTGTAAGTGGAGGGCACCTGTAATTAAGTAGTGCACATGTACTAAAGTAGGGTTTAAGAGAAGGACACCAGCAATTAAGTAGCGCTGTAAGCGGAGGGCACTTATAATTAAGTAGTGCACCTGTAATTAAGTAGCGTAGTTGTAATTAAATAACGTTGTAAGCTGAAGGCACCTGTAATTAGGTAGCACACCTGTAATTAAGTTGCATTTAAGAGGAGGACACCTGTAATCAAGTGTTGTAAGTGGAGGGCACCTGTAATCAAGCAGCGATGTAAGTGGAGGGCACCTGTAATCTGGTGTAGGGATTTTTTTTTTTTTCATTATTACGAGTTTTTTTTTTCTTTCTGATCATCTGTAAAAAAAAAAAAATCTTCCTTGGTGTCCTTTATAAATTTTTGCATATATATCGTTCGGACCTTTGGATTTTTTCGTTTTAACTTATTAATTTTTTTTTTCATTACTTCGTCCTTAATGGTAACAAAACAGACTCCAGTTCTCTATAAGCAAAATAAATCGCTTAGGAGCAGGTGTCAGGGTGAATACGGGGGCATAACAACACGGGCTCCGTTCTTTTTGCCAGCGTTTGTTTTCTGATCTCTCTCTCTCTCTCTCTCTCTCTCTCTCTCTCTCTCTCTCTCTCTCTCAAAGAATAAAAGCCACAGAAATGCTCCTACTTTTGTTCCCTTTCACTACAGATGGAAAAGAGAATCAGTTTCGTTTTTTCATTTTTTATCGTTTTTATCACTTTTTCGTGTTTTTTTCCTGTGTTGGTAAGCGTTCAATTTTCAGGCCTTTGGGTGTGGCAGATTTTTTGACACTGCTATTTTTTTTTCTTACGCTGAAAAATTACGCCAGCAAGTATAGAAGTATTTTGTCTCTTTTTTTTCTCTTTCTCTGTATTCTTACTCTCTCTCTCTCTCTCTCTCTCTCTCTCTCCACTAATGGTTTAATCAGTGTGTCGGAAATTGTCAGAAACCAGTGAACAGGGATACAGATCATTCTCTTTCTCTCTCTCTCTCTCTCACACACACACACACACACACACACACACACACACACACACACACACACCTACGGAATATCCGAAGGCAGTAACTAATTTTGCCTCAGTAGCTGCTTGTGTCATCTTATTCTTACCTGTAAGAGAAAGAGTTATTAGAAACAAGTAAGACATTTTGTTAATCATGGTTATGACAGTGCTGATGGTGGTGGTAGTAATGATGATGAAGATGATGATGATGATGATGATGATGTGTGACTGACTGACTGAATGAATAATTGACTGAATGAACAGTAAGTATACACCTCTGAGACCAAACAACCCTAACCCTTTCAGCCCAAGGAACTCTCTTTCGTTAAATCCTTGCTACCACTAAGCCATAATATATATAAATGTGGGGCGATATTTTATTATAATTTCTGAAGGATGTGACAAGTATAGTCTGAATTTTCTGCCATATTGCAAACTACGCTCTGCAGTGTTTGAATGCAAGCTGGTCATATCAAACTACTCCAGGTGTTCCGTTAAAAGGCGCAATGTATACAGTATATAAGGGGTCTGCACGCACTCTCGCGCACTCAGTTGTAATAATACGGTCATATGTGAAATAAAAATCATTGCTGCTTTTTGGCAGTAAACAGGCAGGAGTTAGAAGTTCCGCACCTACACTTTTTCTATGGCACTTTTTTTTTTTTTACCTGACAAAGATATCAAACCTATGGCCAGGTGTAGTCAGATTAAAAGGTGAGTTTGACTAGTAACCATGGAGACTCATTCTTACCCCATGCCTAAGGATCGTCGAATTTCATGCAGGGACAGTGGCCAAGTTCTATTAGACGAAAACGAATCTACTACAGAAAAACAACAGCGCTCATTCCTAAACCATCGATCACCAGGATATAAAATAATGGACTGAGTGTACATTCCATTTTGCTATTTAATTACACCCACTTCAAAAAATAAATAAATAAATAAATAAATAAATAAATAATGAAGAAACGAGACTTCCGAAAAATGAAACTTGATCCACTTAACCCGGGGAAGTTTCAGACAATTTCAGAATCTCTCTCTCTCTCTCTCTCTCTCTCTCTCTCTCTCTCCGCAGGAAAGGTGGAGAGGAATGCCTTCACGTGGTGGCACTGATATAACTGGGCGGCTCCACTGCCTGGTTATACAATCATCCCTCTACTACTTCCTTATCCCCCCAAAGGAGGATGGTGGACTACAAAAGGGGAAATTAAGCCTACAGTCCACCTGGATCACTTTTCAGATGAACTTGGGTGTGCTGCTACTACGACTACTACTACTACTACTACTACAGTACTACTACTGCTATTATCACTACTACTACTACTGCGTCTACTACTACTACTACTATATGAAAGCTGGATTCTATAAAATTAGAGCCCTTAATGCCAGAGGTGGTGGTGAAGGTAAGATAAAGGTGGGGGAAGACACCATGAAGCGCTTAGCTATGGTGCTCATCTACGTAACTTAGGCCTTTGAGCTTGTGGCGGGTCAGTCACACATTATACTGAGATACAAGGTTACTGCATCCCCCAGGTTACCACAGTTACCTGCCTAAGAGTTACCCTGGTTACTGGTTCTACTTGCCAAGCCACAAAGGCTGGCTGGACACCGGGGTTCAGTGGGGTCAGCTGGCCGCACCTGGATTCCAACCCTGGCGCTATCAGGTCCACAACTTCCTGGCTAACAACATTAATCCCTTGGCTACCGTGGCGGCAAAAATATCTCACCCATGTCACCCTAGTCTCTGCCATCACGCCGCCCTCCCTCCCACTCTCATCTACCCAGTTCTTATACCTCTGCACTCTATCCCTCCACCTCAGGACGGGATTTTAACCCGCCCCGTCCCGTCGACGTATGGGTACATTGCAACGATTTGCATTTGCCAGTCCTGGCGACGTACCGGTACATCGTGCAATTGCAAGATCCCTAATTTGCACAATTTTCAATTTTCGCGCGTGATGTTTCGTATGTATACACGGGACACCTTCCTCTATTCCTCTACAAGATGCCAAGCAGGGACAATGCCTTACACTGCATAACCTCCCCCCTCCCCCCTCACACCATTGTCTCAGCAATTCACCTGTTACCAGTGACCTGGCCAATAAAGACATTCAGGGCCAGATTGATTCCCCAATCGATGACAATGTGGAGGACAAAGTTTACATAGCATTAGAGGAAGAAAGAGTCAGAAATGATGATCAGGTAATGTGGGAAAAAAAGGTCATGAATGGTGATTAGTTAGTGAGTGAAACAATGCTTATAATGCCTATATTACTGCTTGAAAACCAATATACTCTCATACTACATATAAATTCGTACGAAGTAAATAAATAAATACTGTTTATGAGTGGATAAAATAGTTACCCTCCCATAGAACTCGTTTTCTTTGGTGCCAGCATGTTAGAAAACCCAGTCAGGTAAGGAGGAACTCCTACCTGGACTGAGTATTTTAAACCTCAGGTGAGCGATTTCTCTATGAATTTTCGATGTTTCTCACCAAAAGTGGAGGTTTTAGCCAAAAAAAAAAAAAATCGAAAATACCTCGGGACTGGGGGATGTCGGAGGTGCTGAAAACCTCAGGACGTGACGGGTTAAAAAAATGTACATAGTTGAGATATTTCTAAAAATCGATCTATAAATAATAGGAGGGATTTAATGAATGCGAAACTTATTGGAAGAATTAGGAAAACTAAGTATGTTTGTAACTTTTTTGTAAATATTATATAGTATGTAAATATAGTATGTAAGTAGTTATAAGTAGAATCCAAGTAGGGCATCAACGCCCAGTGTTATGTTTATGATGAGCGGATTATTGTGTCTACCTTGAGTGATTCATGCCTCTGTGATCGGGACCACTGCCCTAGCCGGATGAGAGCCGGCGATCAGTAGCTGTCTGTACGGGTCTGGGGATGGACACAGAGTTTGTCTGGTATCGCTGTATATTGATTCAAGACGGTGTTTAATATATTGTCAGAAAACTACTACAAGACTTTGCCTTCACCTGCAAGTGACGTAAAGGGGGACATTGACAGCATTAACATTTGGTGGAAAGCGAGTGGGATAATAGTGAATTACGTCTTCTGTGGGCCGGCTTAGCTGTGTCTGTCTTCCCATGCTACTGTCACTGCTGTTCTTCCCACGACGACACACGGTCTATCTCCGCCCTAGCCTCCAGCCCTGTTTGCAGTCTTGGTGTGGAATCGTTCTGGCAGTTTTGATGTAATTTTGGGAATTTCCTCCACATCAACACCCCACCTATCACCACGCCACTACAGCCAGTGAGCCACGTAAGGCTCCTGCTCCTATCAACCTACAACCTGCCTTTGCCTGCCTGCCTGTATTCCTGTCAGTCCTGCTGTACGGGTTAGTTTCAGCCCCCACAAACTCCATCCCAGACCCCACTCCAGGAAGCAGCCCCCAACCGCCGCCTGACGCCGTTACATCATAGTTTTCCCCACCCACCACACACACCGACGTCACCCAGGGAGCGTGGCCAGTCACACCGAGCTACGTCACAGTCTCCTGCTCCTATCAGCTTCTCGTTCCGCCCAGTGGAGAGCTACCACCCAGTGACGTCACAGACATTTCCACCCAATCACGAGGAGACGAGAGCCTCACTTTTTCTCCAGCCTTGGGACTGACTGCATCTCACTAGAAGTATTTCCTACCTGCATTTTCAAGCAATTCCTCATTCCATCACATTGATTAATCCCTTTCTACAGAGAAGCCAAGCTGTCTCTATAGATTGTGATATTTTCACCATTTACTCTCATCCATTCATTGCATTTTCATCCCTCATTTTTCATTCAGTCAGAATTTTTCGTTCATTCACTCCTACTTCATCCCATTTTCTCCCACTCATACTCAGCTGTAAATAACGCATTCATTTGCACTCATATTCATTGTATAAAAATAATTTCTTTACAGAGTACAAATATTTTAATTTATTTATTCTCTCATTTATTCATCCATTTGTTCATTTAGTTTCATTTGCTTACTTCCTGCTCTGTTAATGTCCTTTTTTAAAAGGGTAGATCTCTCACCTATTGAACCTCACGGTAACACAGATAACGCTGTATGTAGTGATAATGTAAATCTTCGCAGTGGCAGATCTTATACCAGACCAACCGTAAGTTCCCTACCTGTTTCTACTACACCTGTTACTCCTACCCTAAATCCAGACATATTAACTTCAGATACTCTATCATCTTCTCTAACTGATTCTCCTGAAACCACTCAGTCTTCTCCACAGTCTTTATCCCTCCCTACTACTACACATGCACACACCACTACCGCCACGACTCTTCCTTCCCACACACCGTCTCAGTTCACTACCGTGCCTACTTCCTCACCTTCGCGGTCTCACCCTCTTCTAACAATGACGACTCAGAACCCTCCACCTCCCCAATCCATATATTTAGATGATGTGAATAGACCCAAGTTTACAGGAAAGGATAGTACTGTTTCGATTTACGATTTCCTCAGAGAGGTCGAAAACGACATTCATAATCGCCAGATCGTAACTGAACCCTTGAAAGTTTCATATCTTCTCAGTCGACTCCATCATGGCAGATCATTAATAGGAGCTGCTATTTGTGCGGGCACTTCGAAGATTGCCAAACGTTTGACACGTTTCGCCAATGGCTTATTCATTACTGTTGCCAACATTCCAATTCTGCATCTCTTATAGGATTAATTAATCTCCTCAAGCAAATGCAGGAGGACATGAAGGTACCCCCAACACGCAAAAAGTAATTGAGGCAGCCGCTACTATGAGGGCGACGAGTTCAGAGTTGCGCCAATTATTCCATGGTACTCAATGGGTAACACAACACAATGGGGAGATCATGATTACATTAAATAATTTTGTTAACTTATTCGGTTACTTTAGATTTCTCAATTGGCTTTCAGACTCCCAGAAACAAATAGCACTACAAGTTGGCTTTAACCCAGGAGACAAAATAATGGATATTAGTAAGGCAATCGTTGAAAGGTCAGGAACAGACTTCACTCGCCAGGTCGATTCTTACAGTTCACCCTCTCCCTCTGCAGGCGGTACTGCGAGAGTACTACACACCAGCATTACTTCATCTGATTCCTCTTGTTCATGGCCAACAACAAGAACCAAACCTAGTAATCGGTCTCACTCACACTATCATTCACCTTCTAGTGGTTGTGACAATTCAACTCTGCGACGAAGCAAACAATATTCATTTGTGTGCTGGCACTGCGGTAATGTAGGTCATCGAGAATCTAGCTGTGAAAGCAAAGAAAGACGTTTTCGCTCACGGGAACGCCCGTGCGCACCTTCGCGGTCCCAACGTCTAACTTGCAAGTACCATAAGAGTAGCACAACTCACTCCATGGACGAGTGTCGTTACCTTAAGAGCCGTTAGTCGGGGGAAGACAAGCGCTCGGATTGGAGATGTGTAACCTAACAGTAGAAGATCCGCCGGTGTCTGAAAATAAGGCAACAGAAAATCAACTCCCCATTCGTCAGGTAGGACTTATAACATCTTCAGGCTTAGTCATTCTAGGATGGAGTGAAGGGGTACAAAGATCTTTCTTTATGGACAGTGGATCTATGGTAAATCTAATCTCAGATACCTCTTTAAACAACATCAGGAAAATAACTATAAGAGTTGGGCTCCTCGAACCACCTGACATTCGCCTATGCGGTGTGGATGGCTCAGAATTTCAGGTCAAAGGAAAGATCACACTAGAAGTAAAACTTGATAAAGCCTTAAGACCTTTTGACGTAGAGTTTCATGTCACTAATGATCTTAGGTATCCAGCGGACACTCTCATTGGCTTTTCGACAATGGCCCAAGAAGCCATTGGTCTCCTCCCTGCTTCTCGTTGTGTACATGTCAATGGTTTCCCAATATCTAGTATGGAATATCCACGTCCAGCACTTTCCCAAACTGACTCAGTTATTAAGTCTCACATGATTCCAACAGTAGTCAAGAGTAACCAAATACACACGCCATTACCTGAACAACCAGGTACACTACCATCTAGTACTACATCCTCCGAGCATTCAATTATAGATCGTATCAACCCCTCTGACAGAGGCACACTCGCAGACTCAGACACGTCTCATTTAACTACCTCAGATAGTGTGATTGATGTTTTACAACACGCAGAGATAAGACGTGCAGTAACACATCAGTGAGTAATTTTGTTGCCACACAAGTTTACCAAAGTCTCTGGTATTGTGGGTGCGAAAGCAGGAGTGGATGTACTAACCTTACTTGAGATGTGTTGTATGAATGGGTTAGCTTATGAGTCGGCATTGTGTAAGGTGCTGGAGGATGGTTTATGCTACTTGTACATTGCAAACACAGCAAACGCCGCTTACACCTTACGAACGGGAACACAGATTGGCGATTTCTTGGTATACCCAGCGGCCGTACGTGTGTGCCAGGAATTCCCACACCCTGTTGCTGATGTGTGCTCAGTTGTTCAGTCCACCAATATTCCATCTAATCTTGAATCTCATGTGAAACAAAGTGATTTCCCGGAACACCGACATCAATTAATTAATCTCTTGTGAGACTATAGCGATGTAGTAGCCCTACCCGGTAAGAATATGGACAAGACAAATTTGGTAAAGTATAATATTACATTACAGCCAGGTGCTCAGCCAGTATATATACCTGCCTACCGTTTACCACATAGCCAACGTCAACAAGCCAATCGTCATATTCAGGACATGTTGGATAATGAGGTCATTGAACACTCTGATAGCCCGTGGAACAGCCCACTATTTCTGGTTCCAAAGAAAGGTGGTGAGTTACGACCAGTCATAGATTACAGATGCGTGAATGCACTGACTATCCCGGACAGATTTCCAATTCCTGTACTTACTAATTTGCTGGAATCCTTAGGTGAAAACAATTGTGTTTTTACCTCCCTAGATCTTTTAAGTGGTTACTGGCAAGTCGACATGGAAGAATCATCTCGTCCTATCACTGCCTTCAGTACTCCATCCGGACATTACCAATTCTGTAGACTTCCATTCGGTTTGAGAAATGCACCTTCAGCGTTCATACGACTAACTCATACAGTTTTTCGCCGGCATGGTAGGTCACTCAGTTTTTGCTTATCTAGTTGATGTCATAATCGTTAGTCACTCGGTGGAGGAACACTTACAAAAATTGGCCGAAGTGTTCACTAGACTCACACAAGCTGGATTTAAGATCAAACTATCAAAGTGTGACATTTTATGTAAGAAACTCCAATTCCTAGGACATGTTGTTGACGCTCACGGAATTCATACATCAGATGACAAGATTAGAGCCGTCACGAATTTACCAACTCCAACCAACACCAACGCTGTACGTAGTTTCCTCAGTCTCAGTGGGTATTATAGAAGGTTCATTAAAGAGTACGCCCAGATAGCTGCGCCGTTAACAATATTGCTAAAGAACGATGTGTTTTTTGTGTGGGCTGATGAACAGGCAACCGCATTCACAACACTGAAAACTGTTCTAGCAAAATCACCTGTTTTGGCATTCTCTGATTATTCTAAACCATTTCTTCTCTGTACTGATGCTTCCAGAGTAGGCCTAGGTGCCGTTTTCATTCAATATGACTCCGAAGGAAAGAAACGTGTCATTGCCTATGCTAGCTGTGTGCTAAACTCCGCGGAAAAGAATTATAGTGTAACTCACTGGGAAGCCCTTGCCGTGGTCTGGTCCTTAAAACATTTCCGCGACATCATTTACGGATACCCTGTTCACATCCAAACAGACCATCTTCCCTTATGTGACTTGTTTCGAGGACGTAACCTTACCGGTCAACTCGCACGTTGGGCAGTCACTGTGACTGACTATAATCAGACATTTGAATACGTTCCTGGAAAATCCAATGTCGTAGCCAATGCCCTCTTGCGGCATGTTGCCACAGTCTCAACCGGTTGCAACGTAAACTTGGTGTTCAGTTATAACACACTACACAGGTTCCAGCATGAGGACCCCGTATGGTCACAGGTCATATATTTCCTAGAGTCAGGCAATGATTCTTCCCTGCCAAAGTTACCAGTCCCTGTATCTGATTTCTTCCTCAACAATGAATTGCTCTATAAAAACTCAGCATGAAAGGTAACAACGTACCTCATCGCGAAGTTAAGCAACTAGTCATTCCAACAGACCTAATTCCTGCTGCCCTCCATTTAATCCACAACACCCCTCATGCATCACACCCTGGCAAAGACAGAAGCTTACGGCAAGCACGTCTGTCATATTATTGGTCCACTATACGAAAGGAT
>NC_137069.1:41828808-41838808 GCF_032717465.1 Coenobita brevimanus
AATTCTACGTAAGATCAATACCAGAATGTAAGCCTTTGGTAGCGTTTTGGGGGGTAAAAGGCGAGAGAAATGTTTTTGTTCCTAGCGGTTGTTGTGTGACATGACAAGCGCTCGGAGTAATAACATCATTTTGTCGGCCAGTTACTCGAAAACTATTAGACTTATCGATTTTCTGTTACAACCATCATCAATACCACTAAATTCTAAGTATGATCAATACCAAAATGTAAGCCTTTTGTAGCGTTTTGGGGGATAAAAGGCGAGGGAATGTTTTTTTTTTCCCTCGCGTTTGTTATCAGTGACATTCGCTCGGAGTAATAACCTCACTTTGTCGGCCAATTACTCGAAAACTATTAGACTTATCGATTTTCTGTTACAACCATCATCAATACCACTAAATTCTATGTATGATCAATACCAAAATGTAAGCCTTTTGTAGCGTTTTGGGGGATAAAAGGCGAGGGAAATGTTTTTTTTTTTCCCTCGCGTTTATCAGTGACATTCGCTCGGAGTAATAACCTCACTTTGTCGGCCAATTACTCGAAAACTATTAGACATCGATTTTCTGTTACAACCATCATCAATACCACTAAATTCTACGTGTAATCAATACCCGAATGTAAGCCTTTGGTAGCGTTTTGGGGGGTAAAAGGCGAGGGAAATGTTTTTCCTCGCATTTGTTATCAGTGACAAGCGCTCGGAGTAATAACCTCACTTTGTCGGCCAATTACTCGAAAACTGTTTGACTTATCGATTTTCTGTAACAACCATGATCTATACCACTAAATTCTACGTATGATCAATACCAAAATGTAAGCATTATGTTACGTTTTGTGCGATAAGAGACGGTGGAAATGAGTGTCTCTTCCCGGCTGTTACCATTGAGAAAGGCTCGTAGTAATACTCTCATTTTCTCTGCCAATTACTCGGAAACTATTGGACGTATCGATTTCACGTTTGAACCATGATGAAGAGCAGGAAATTCTATATATGTACAATACATAAAAATGTAATATTTCTCATAAGAATTCGTGGTTACGTAGACGGGAACATTGCGTACGCCATGCGCGCATCACGAAAGTCAATCACGCACGGAGTGCCTTGTACTTTTTTTCGATTTACTCGAGAACTATGAGGCATATGGGGTTTTCCCGTCACAGTGGGAAAGCTGGATAATGGGGGCATATTACTATGTAATAAAAACGTTAGGTCCCTGGGAAAACTTAGCTCTCAGAGGTCAGTGAAAATTTTCCGAAAATGGCTCTCAGTTTTTGACCATTTTCTCGAAAAGTATACATCGTATCTAAACCAGATTGGTTTCGTTAGAAAGCTGATGAAATTCTCTATAAAAAAATATTAGATCATTTTCCTGTAGGATGGAAAACATTCAAACGGCGATGTTGGGAAGTCAAAAATGTTTACTCGACATGCCTTCCAGGGCTCATAACTTTCTGTGCTGTTGTTTTCCTGTGTTTTGGTCATGTTTATCAGATAGAACAAACATCCATGCATACCTGGACATAGGTTTCATGGGAATACATTGATTTTTGGGGGGCGAAAATAAGGCAAGAATGTGTTTCATTCGCTCAAATTTGCTCAAATTTGCCGCGCGCGCGCTCACCGGCCGGGCGGCTTCGTAGTGGAAATTCCGGGATCAGAAA
The DNA here is from genome assembly GCF_032717465.1 of Coenobita brevimanus. Classification (NCBI taxonomy): domain Eukaryota; kingdom Metazoa; phylum Arthropoda; class Malacostraca; order Decapoda; family Coenobitidae; genus Coenobita; species Coenobita brevimanus. The sequence goes on from NC_137069.1 coordinate 41,830,470, forward strand.
ACTTATTGAAACTTATCGTGCGCGAAAGGGTTAACATCTGGCAACATGATATCTAGCTACATTCTGGATATTTTTGCCATTTTTAGGTGATATTCTAGAGATTTAATGGTATTTTCCAGCGACGTGTTGCAGTGTTTACTATCTAGCGACATTCTAGCAAGTTTTCAGGACTAAACTAGCGAAATCGATCATAAGGACTTGACAACCCTGCGTCCACTGTCATTTCAACATTTGAACGGGAAAATTTGCAGGCGAGGCACTCACTTCAGATACTGCTCTCCGCGTTCAGCTGTTCATTGGGTTCAGCTTCACTTGTTCATGAAACAGCATGCCACGTACGTACAGCAATGAAGAATATGCAGATATCGTTTGTTTTAACGGATTCTGTGATGGTAATGCCAGTGGTGCAGAGAGGAATACAGATGGAGATACCTAATGCGCCACGTTTGCTTGCAGCGGAAAAATTGTTATAAATAATATTCTTCCTGACTTAAAGTGAGGCTAATCTCCCTTTACAATAAAGTTTTTCCATTGAATGAGTTGTGGGTGTTATGATAATGTTCGTAGCAACATCCTATGAACTAAACATTACATAACTGGCAACACCACACCAGCCCCTCTCTTCCCTCCCTACTCTCTATCTATCTATCTATCTATAGCCCGACGTCCTAATCCCGCAAAGGGTGGCCGCAGACAAAACGCCTCCAAGTCACTCTGTCACCCACCATTTGACTCCCCTCCCCCCAACTCACCCCCCCCCTCCCTCATATACCTCTCAACTCCATCCCTCCACCTCATCCTCGGTCTACCCCTCCCTCTCCCTCCCTCCACCTCACCTACATACACCCTCTTAGTCAGTCTTTCATTCTCCATTCTCTCCACATGTCCAAACCACCTCAGTGTATTTCTCCTAATCTTTTCAACCACATCCACATCTACCCCACAACGTTCCTTCACTTCTTCATTCGTCAACCTGTCCCTCCACGTCACTCCACATGCTCCTCTCAAGTAACTCATTTCCACTGCTCTCACTCTTGACTTGTTCCCCTCTTGCAAGGTCCACGCCTCGCTTCCATACGTCAGGGTAGGGATCACAATACCATCATGCAGTGACTTCTTAACTTCCATACTCACCTCCCTATTTCTCATCACTGCTTTCAGTGTACCAACAACCTTTCTTCCCTGCTGTACCCTTTCACGTACTTCATCCCCCAAAGTTCCATCCTTACTCATCACACTACCCAAGTACTTGAATGCACCCACATTCTCCATATCCTCACCATCCAACCTCACTGCACACTCTGTGACTTCATTCCTCTCAAACACCATAACTTTACTTTTGTTTACATTAACTTTCAGCTTCCTCCTCCTACACACTGTCCCAAATTCATTCACCAAACCTTGCAACTCCCATTCATCTTCACTCAACAATACTGTATCATCAGCAAACAGCAACACCGGAAGCTTCCAAATCTCACCCTCATTCATTAGGGCCACCCCCACATCCACTGCCCTACCTTGCACCTCCTTTACAACCCCATTCATATATATATTAAACAGCCATGGAGACATTACACACCCCTGTTTCAGTCCCACATTGAGATCAAAGAACTCACTCAGCTCACCATCCACTCGCACCGTAGCCCTTGCTCCCTCGTACATACTCTTCACAGCACTCAACAATTTCCCCTCCACTCCATATATTCTTAATACCTTCCACATACCTTGCCTGTCTATTCTGTCATAAGCTTTCTCCAAGTCCATGAAGGCAGCATACACTTTCCTTCCCTTCTCTAGATACTTCTCCACTAAACATCTTAGAACAAATATCTGATCTACACACCCTTTTCCCTTCCTAAATCCCCCTTGTTCTTCTCCAACTAGCTCCTCTGTCATATGCCTAACCCTATCAATGAGTATTCTACCATATATTTTACCAGTCACACTAAGAAGGCAAATACCCCTATGGTTACCACATACTTCTCTCTCCCCTTTTCCTTTGTACAGAGGAACAATTATACTCTTCCCTCTTCCCAAGCCAATCTACACAACTTCCATATCCACTCCACAACAATCTCACCCCCATACCTAAGCATTTCACCACACACTCCATCAATTCCTGGGGCCTTTCCCAGCTTAATCTTCTTCATCGCTTCCACTACTTCCGACCTACTGATCTCTTCCTCCCTCCTCTCATCTCTTCTTCTCCCAGCCATTCCCCAACCACTTATACTCTCGCAAGCCATAAAATTTGAAGGGGGGCGCTGTAGCACAGTGGTAGTGTGCCGGACTCGTAATCGGGGGATTGCGAGTTCGAGCTTCGCCCTGGCTGCCGTGCCAAGAGTGGTAGCTCGCTCCCGTAACCCTAGCGGGGCTATATAGTCCAATACAGGGCTTAGCTCGGGGGAATTCCATTTCTCCCATTTCTCCCATAAAATTTGAATTAAGTCCTTAATTTACAATCGATTTGTGCAAAAGAATTGCAGGAATGCATGACGATGTTAAAGAAACAAATTTCTTCTTAAAACTCGTTTGTACTGATAGCCTATGGGATTTTTATGTACAGTACAGTATAAGCTAATAATACTCGTCTTCCGTCACCCTGCGAAGCTCTCACCCAATGGCACCTATGCAGCCACTAAACTTTTACACTTAAACAGCCGAATGCTGGGTACTGAACTGGGGTCGCAGAGAGTATATGTTATAGAACAAAATATACTCAAAATTGCATGATAGATCATTGGTGTAAGTTTTTGTCATACGTCATGTTACACCCTGTATATATATATATATATATATATATATATATATATATATATATATATATATATATATATATATATATATATATATATATATATATATATATATCTGTATTTTTCTAAATGTACATTAATGTCTTCCTATCTATTCATATGTGTCACTCTTCATCCATCCATCTATGTATCTATCTATGTATCCAGCTCCCTATCTGTCAATCTACTTTTCTATCTATCTTTATCTATTACTATGTATCCTTCCACCCAACACTTCATCCGTCCATGAAACAGTCTATCCATTTATCAGAGTATCTCTTTATCTATCCATCTATCCAAAGTCAATTAAATATCACAAGATAATCAGGTTGAGTCCACACCAAGAACACCCTACCAAAGTCTTTATCTTACGAAATTCTAATGAATAATAAATGTATGAAAAATCTATGCAAAATCCCCACCCAATTTCAACACAGGCTTTGCCTAAAAATACTTGGTCCAGCGCCTATGATACCAAGGCTAGCAGATCGGAGTGGAGACAGCTATTTCCTTTTTATTCTTGATGGTTTTTTTTTATTTTAGTGGCTTTGTTTGGTTTTTCCTTGCTTTGTGATGATGATAATAATGATAATAATTTTAATAATAAAAATAATTAAAATAATAATAATAATAACAGTAAAAATAAAAGAAAAGGATGATGATGATAAAATAATAATAATAATAATAATAATAACAGCAAAAATAATAGTAAAAGATGATGATGATTATAAAATAATAAATAATAATAATAATAATAATAATAATAATAATGGGAGAGAGAGGGGGGGGAAAGAAAGGAAAGAATATACAGTAAAACAGAAAAGAAGAAAGAAGGGGAAAGAAAAGAAGAGAAAGAAAAGAAAGAATGAGAAAGAAGAGAGGAAAAAGGCAAAACGTATACAGTAAGAAAAGAAGAAAAGAAGGGAGAAAAAAAGAGAGAAAGAAAAGAAAAGAGAAAGATAAAGAAAAAAGAAAGGAGTGAGAAATAAAGACAGAGAAAAAAGAAAGGAGGAAAAAAAGAAGGGAGAAAGAAGAAAGAAAATGCCGGAAGTGAACGAAAAGTAAAGACAAAGAAGAAAGAGAGAAGAAAAAGAAAAAAGACACAGAAAACTTAATAATAATGAAGCAAAGGAAGGAACAATTATAAGACAAGGAGACAGATAAAAGTTTAATTACGCAGGAAATAATGAGAGAGAGAGAGAGAGAGAGAGAGAGAGAGAGAGAGAAAGCAGTAATTACGCAGAAAATGACAATAAATGAGAATAAAGCATTTAACATCTTTATCAAGGAGAGAGAGAGAGAGAGAGAGAGAGAGAAAGCAGTAATTACGCAGAAAATGATGATAAATGAGAATAAACAAAGCATTTAATATCTTTATCAAGGAGAGAGAGAGAGAGAGAACTGATTAATTACTGAACCGAAATGGTCCCCTCTCCACATCTGACATGGGCAACAGCTCCACTATGCATTTGCAGCCATGTTGCAAATGTGTTGAGGTGTAATTGATACGTAGGGCAGGTGTTGTAGTCTCAGAGGCTTTGGATATTTCGCAGCCTATCTTCCTTTGCTGGGACTGGATGGAACAGGCTACGAGCAAATAGGTCAAAGTGCAAAATGATGGGAGAGGCCTTTGTCGTGTGGTGGAATGGTGATGATGATGATGATGATGATGATGATGATGAGGAGGAGGAGGAGGATGGTTATGATGCTGATGAGTAGGAGGAGGTGGTGGTGATGATGATGATGATAATGATGATGATGATGATGATGATGATGATGAGGAGGAGGAGGAGGAGATGATGATGATGATGATGATGATGATGATGATGATGATGATGATGATGATGACTGGAATAATAAAACGATATACTAAATCAAGAAAATATTTAAATAGCCTACAATAAGAATGGCATTTTAAGTAGGTTAGAAAATCCCGTAACATCTTTCCCTAAGCGACGTATTCTGGCCATTCCACCTCCATAATCCTTTTTCATATTTCTGATCCAGCTATGCCGATATGAAGAGAAGGATCGTACAAGAGAATGTTACAGAATAAGTAAGGTAAATCGCTTAAGTAGACGCGTTACGAAGGCTTTTTATGTCACTTTTTTTTTTTCTGGGGAAATGACCCTCTCCCACCCACAAGCAAGAGTGAGAGGCAGTGAAGAGAGAGCGGTGGACAAAGAAACAAATAAACAAAGACATACAGGATGAATACATAAATGGATAGAAAGACTGTATTAAAGAGAATGAGAGACAGGAATAGAAGACGAAGAAGAAGAAAGAAAAAAGAGAGAGAAATAAGAGACTGGAATGGAAGACAAAGAAGAAGAAAGAGAAAGAAAAAAGAGAGATAAAGAAGTGAAGATGAGAAAGAGGAGAAATGAAGCGATAGAGAAGTAAAAAATTGGAGAGAAAGTTTTAATGGTGGGAGCTGGAGAGGCTCCCATCAACATATACAAACTTCTCTCTCTCTCTCTCTCTCTCTCTCTCTTCTTGTGCCTTATTTCTTGATCTTTCGATTGTCTTTATCTTCCTTCCTCTCATTTCTCACTGACCTCGCTCACACATGTTTCCCCCTCTCTCATCTTATCTACACATATTATATCTATCTCTATCTATCTCTCTGTCTATATAATTGTCTTCATGTCTGTCTCTGTCTTATATTTTTCCTCATTTTCTTTGTCTTTCCGTCAACAGTCACTTCCTTCAGCTCTCTTTTTCTGTCTCCCCCTCCTCTCTCTCTCTCTCTCTCTCTCTCCTTTCATGACTTTTCCCTACCTGTTTATTTTTCCTTATTAATGTTCTTACCTTTTTCTCTTCTTCCATTTCCTCTTTCACATAAAAAATCGTAAATTTCCTGTTTCTACTTTTGTCTCATTTTCCTTAATCTTTTCAGTCCGGGAACGCATACTTTTTGTTAATGTACTGCTGCTGACACACAATTTTTAATCTATTTTATAACTGTTTCTTGTACTGAAGATGTTTATTAATGTTGTATTTTACTCCTGAAGCTTCAAAATACCGTCATAAGGTGAAAAAAAAAATCAGCCACTAAAAAATCAGCGAGTGAAATCAATCAGCAGGCTGAAAAAAATCAGGGAGTGAAAAAAATTAAACGGTTGTGAAAAAATCAGGAGTGAAAAAGATCAGCAGCAATGAAAAAAACAGGAATGAAAAAACATCAGGAGTGAAAAAGATCAGCAGCAATGAAAAAAACAGGATTGAAAAAAAATCAGGAGTGAAAAAATTAGCGAGTGAAAAATAATCAACCGTTATGAATAAAATCAGGAGTGAAAAAAAATCAGCGGGAGTGAAAAATATCAGAAAAAAATCAGGAATGAAAGAAATCAACAGGAATGAAAAAAGTCAGCAGAAGTGAAAAAGTCAGGAGTGATGAAGTCATTAGTGACAAAATCAGGATTGGAAAAATCAACAGGAGTGAAAAAAGTTAGGAGTGAAAAATTCAGGAGTGGAAACAAAATCAGCGAGTGAAAAAAAAAATCAGCCGTCGAGGAAAAAAATCAGGAGTAAACAAAATCAGAAGTGAAAAAATGAGCAGGAGTGAAAAAAATCAGGAGTGAAAAAATCAGCAGGAGTGAAAAGAATCACCAGGAGTTAGAAAAAATCAGAAGTAAAAAAAATCAGGAGTGAAAAAATCAGCAGGAGTGAAAAGAATCACCAGGAGTTAGAAAAAATCAGAAGTAAAAAATCAGGAGTGAAAAAATCAGCAGGAGTGAAAAGAATCACCAGGAGTTAGAAAAAATCAGAAGTAAGAAAAATCAAGAGTGAAAAATCAGAAGAGAAAAAAATCAGGAGTGAAAGAAAGTCAGTAGGAGTGAAAAAAATAGCTGACGAAAAAAATCTTGTGAAAAAAAGGCAGATGTGAAAAATCAGGAGTGGAAAAAATCAGGTGTGAAAAATAAGCTGGAATGAAAATATCAGCAGGTGTGAAAAAAAATCAGCAGGACTCAAAAAATCAGGCGTGAAAAAATCAGAAGTGAAAAAATCTGGAATGAAAAAAATCAGCAAGAATTAAACAAATCAGCAGGCATGAGAAAAAATCAGCAGGAATGAACAGAAATAAGCAAGAATGAGAAAATTAGGGACTGAAAAAATCAGGAGTGAAATAAATCAGGGATCGTAAAAAAAAAAAAAAAAAAAAAGCAGGAGTGAAAAAATCAGCGAAAGTGAGAAAAAAAATAAGCGTAAGTGAAAAAAATCAGCGGATGTAAAAAAAAACATCAGCGGGAGTAAAAAAAAAAAATCAGGAATGAAAAAAAAATCAGGAGTGAGAAAATTAGGAGTGACAAATACCAGCAGTGAAAAAATCAGGAATAAAAAAAATAAACAGGAGAGAAAAAAATCTGCGGGAAAGAAAAAATCAGGTGTCGTGAAAAAATCGAGAAAAAATCACCGGGAGTGAAAAAACATCAGGCTTGAAAAAACCAGGAGCGAGAAAAACAGGAGTGAAAGAATATGGTGTGACAAAATCAGGTGTGAAAAAAAATCAGGACTGAAAAAATCGGGAGTGAAAAAATCGGGAGTGAAAAAATCGGGAGTGAAAAAGTCAGGCGTGAAAAAAGTCAGGAGGAAAAAAAAATCAGGAGTGAAATAAATCTGCTGGACTGAACGAGAGCTTGGGTGACAAGACACCAACCGGATGCCACTCTCTCTCTCTCTCTCTCTCTCTCTCTCTCCTTTGATCTCTCAGCCGTGTGATATTTCTTTCTTTCAGTCTCCCTGTCCTCTTAATTGTTTTCTCTCTCACTTTCTCATTATATCCCTTTTTCTTTCTTTCATCTGGCTTCACTACTCACTCTCTCTCTCTCTCTCTCTCTCTCTCTCTCTCTCTCTCTCTCTCTCTCTCTCTCTCTCTCTCAACTTGTATAATCAGAGAGCAAGTCTTTCCATTACTATTAAGTCTCCAAATGTAATGGACATTTAGGTCTATGTCTTCTTTGTATCTTTATAAAATTATTATATACTCGAGGCTCTTCCTTATGGAAGTAAAATATCTATTCGTAACGAGTAAAATAAAAAAATGATGACAAAGATGATGATGATGATGGCTGAAAATCTCACCGTTACAACTAATCTAATCCTTGTATTATCTACCGTGGCATTATCTACTTATCTAACTTACCTACTCTGCTCCGGCTCGTATCTCTTGGAGAGGCTGTGGCTCAATCGGTAGAAAGGTGGCCTGCAGTCCTACCGGACTCAGGATGAAATCCCCTCTGCGGCAGGGAAACGTTTAAGGATTTGAATTTCATAAAAAAAGAAGACTTTACTGATCTACCAGAAGTCCCACCGACATGTAGTAAAAATACTCCCGCTAATACCAGTACACCAGTCCTGTATGAGACAGCCCTAGCATGTATTCAATATGGACGGTGGGTGTTAGTGCCGAAGTGGTGACATGTAGAGGTGTATGGTTTGCAGGAGGACTACTGGGCCTTGGGAGCAGGCTGTGAAGCCTATGCCCAGAGTCGGACTCATATTATATATATATATATATATATATATATATATATATATATA
>NC_137069.1:41841308-41881308 GCF_032717465.1 Coenobita brevimanus
TGATCTATCTAATTATCTATCTATCTGCCTATTTATCCATCCATCCATCTATCCATCCATCCATCTATCTTTCTATATATCTACCTATTTATCTATCTAGCTAGCTATTTTTCCATCCATCTCTCTATCCATCAATGTATCTGTTAACCTATTTATCCATCCATCCATCTATCTGTCTATCTATCTATATGTCTATCTCCCCACACCCTCCCCTTGCCTTCCTTTCCTTCCTTTCTTGAACTAATATGACCTGGAAGCAACCAAGACAACCTTATTTCAGAGAGAGAGTGAGAGAGAGAGAGAGAGAGAGAGAGAGAGAGAGAGAGAGAGACGGCTACTGCTTTCTCCCAAGGTTATGTGTCCTTACTCAATTACTGAAGTCGTTCTTTATAGTCTATCTATCTATCTATCTATCTATGTATCTATCTCCCCACCCCCATCCTTTCCTTGACCTGACCTGACCTGGGAGAGAGGGTCACTGCTTTTTTCCAAGGTTATGTGTCCTGAGTCAATTACTGAAGTCCTTCTTTATACAGTCTATCCAGCCATTCAGCCATCTATCTATCTATCTCCCCACCCTCCCTAACCTTTCCTTGACCTGACCTGACCTTGGAGAGAGGGTCACTGCCTTCTCCCAAGATTATGTGTCCTTATTCAATTACTTAAGTCGCTCTATATACAGTCTATCCATCCATCTATCTCTCTCTCTCCCCATCCCCCTATCCTTCCCTTGACCTATCCTGACCTGGGGGAGAGGGTCACTGCATTCTCCCAAGATTATGTGTCCTTATTCAGTTACTTAAGTCGCTTTATATACAGTCTATCCATCCATCTATCCATCTCTCTCTCTCTCTCTCTCTCCCCATCCCCCTATCCTTCCCTTGACCTATTTTGACCTGGGAGAGAGGGTCACTGCATTCTCCCAAGATTGTGTCCTTATTCAATTACTAAGTCGTTCTATATACAGTAAATCCCGAGTCTTTCACGTATACGGGATTTGCTGGTGGTGGATTTTTATGCCCCCGATTTGTTGGCCAGGGTACGATTTGACGAAGTTGGCTACGAAAGGAGGTGAAAGTGATTTGATTCGCTATCCGATTTCGTCTTATTTTTTATCTATCTATCGATCTGTTTGTTTATCTATTTATCTATTTTTTATTTGACTTGTAGGGCAAACTTCCTGGTCAGGTGAGGATTATTATGTTTATTATATCTGTCTGTCTATCTATTTATCTATCTCTCTTTTGTTTACTAGTTGGGCAGGCTTGCTGACTAGCTCAGAATTATTCTTTATCTATCCATCTATCTATCTACCAGTCTATATATCTATCCGCCTATCTGTTTATTCAGTAAGGACAATGCATCCTTATCCACCCAAACTGTAATGAGTACTGTGTAGTTTTATTGTCCTTGTTTTAAAATGAAAAAAATTCCTTTTAACATGTGCAGAAAATCAAAACGATATTCAAATCCTGTTATTCGTAGACGGTCTGAAAAGATTAAATATGCACTCACTATACTTATTTTACTCCAACTTGGCCTAATATTGTCATCTCTCAGTTTTGATTGCTGAGCTGTAACAGGAGATTAACTCTAGAATATGATGCTAGTCACGAAAATGGGATATCGTGGGCCAGTCTGTGGTGTAGAACTGTGTGGTGTGGCTGTATGTGGCGTGGCGGTGTAAGGAGTGGCAGTATGAGGTGTGGCAGTGTGAGATGTGGCATGTGTGTTTTCGCAGTGTGTGGTGTGGTAGTGTGTGGTGTGGTAGTGTCAGGTGTGGCAGTGTGTGGTGTGGCAGTGCGAGGAAGCAGTGTGTGGTGTGGCAGTGTGAGGTGTGGCAGTGTGAGGTGTGGCAGTGTGAGGTGTAGCAGTGAGGGGTATGGCAATGTGTGGTGTAGCAGTGTGTGGTGTGGCAGTGTGTGGTGTGGCAGTGTGAGGTATGGCAGCGTGAGGTGTGGCAGTGTGTGGTGTGGCAATGTGTGGTTTGGCAGCGTGATTTATGAAATGTGTGTGAGATATGGTAGTGTTCTTCATGGCAAAGTGACTTTTAAAACAATATGTAAACTTAAACAGAAAAGTGCACACACACACACACACACACACACACACACACACACACACACACACACACACACACACACACACACACACACACTAAACGATGTATGAGGATATGGAAATATGATAACGCGAGCTTATCTCAAGGTCTGTTGTAACTGGGTAAACACAGTACGTAAGTAAGTATTTATTGACCACAATATCCAGTTACACATACAGGATTTTAAACAACAATAAACTTTAGCATGATAAACAGTACATCAGATATTAGCAAACAATTATGGTCAACAAAACAAGCGAAGTATTAAAGGGTTGATCAGTGCATCTATATAGCCTTAATGAAAGATGGAAATCATTACACTTCCGATTAGTAACTTAACTACAATTTGACCAATCACCCTTTTTACGAAAAAAAATAAAAAATCCCAATGATATATCATGGTTAGAATAAGAGCATATAAAATGAATTAAATACACTTTAAATAACATAGTTTATGATAAACATTATAGTACACACTAGCCAAAACAGGAAAGGACCTTATACACTAGCTCCTCAATAGGAAACTGAGCATCGTCACCAATGATTTGACTCCAGGAAGTAAATTTATATCTTGTACGTATGTGCTGAGTCAGTGGACACACCTCCAGTACATGCAACTCTGTTTGCACAGCACCACATGAACAGAGCCGCTCTGCTACTGGGAGACGTCCCCGTCCATGCCGATTCCAACGGCCCGTCTCAATCGCCAGATTATGACTGATTGCCCGCAGCGGACTAAATGCCATTCTGTGTACCTCACTAGTTTTACCACGGCATTTATAAATCTCGTGAATTGTTAAGATAGGGTTCAACTCATTATAAATTAGCCTTCTAGAAGATGTAGAGTTAGAAATTGATTGCTTTAAAGATTCAATGCCGACTTTAACATCATCAACAGAATTATAATTAAACTCTTAATGTGTTTACTTGTTGGTGTGTTAGCCGCCATGGTCAGCCTGACGGCGTGCGCGCACGCACACACACACACACACACACACACACACACACACACACACACACACACACACACAAATTGGATGTAAGAGGATATGGAAACATGATAACGCGAGCTTATCTCAAAGACTGTTATAATTACTTAAACAGGCACACACACACACACACACACACACACACACACACACACACACACACACACACACACACACACACACACACACACACCATCCACACACACAGACTCCCCCCTCAACCCCCACTACATAAACCTAAACACACACAAACAAACCCTCTCCCCTCCCACCATAAAGAAAATCTTTATCGACACTCACGAAAATTATCGACACTCACAAAAATTAAATAATGAAAACACAGATAAGTCCCCCTAGCCTACAAATTAACTCTAAGTCAATCAGGCCAGCCCAACAAACCATCACCCGCTAAACGCATCAGGGGTACGAGTATGCAACTCAAACTACGGGCGTAATGAGAAAGGAATGCGTGTACCTGGATATTAGGGAATGCAGCTACCTGGCAATTAACCCCAATCAACACCTGCCATCACCGTCCCACCACCTGCCAAAGTGGAGGGTATATTTATAGTGAGTGACCTAGCTCTCTTGCCCGATAATAAATAAATAAATTCAATCTACTTTCGATATGGTGATGGTCTTTATGACCGACTCCCAATGTGATCGTCCGCCAACTTGTATTAATGTATGTGTGTGTGTGTGTGTGTGTGTGTGTGTGTGTGTGTGTGTGTGTGTGTGTGTGTGTGTGTGTGTGTGTGTGTGTGTGTGTGTGTGTGTGTGTGTGTGTAACCAAAATACCACCTGAACGCCTGGCTGGATTAGGATCAAACTTAACCTTCGAATAAGGGATGGGAAGAAGTGATTTGATTTTCGCCCAGGTCAATCGAAAGTCATGGTAAAATATCAAGGTAAAATATTAGGGCGTGGAGTCACTGTGGCCTGTGCAGTCTTTATTCTGTTCTTTTTATTCTTGCCTTTTCTATACGATTTTATTTAGCTCATGAAAACTTCTGTATCTAATACCTCCAGTTCAGAAAACCTATTTTGGGGTAAATTAGGCTGTTTAAAAGTAATAGTAATGATGATGATGGTGGTAGTAGTAGTAGTAGTAGTAGTAGTAGTGGCTGTAGCAGTTGCAGTAGTGGCAGTTGCAGTAGGAGCATACCTCCAACAAGGCATCACCATCCTCCCTTCGGATCCTGACCTATGACCTTCCTCAATCAAGATTTAATTACTTGTTCCTTTAATGGCCCTCTATCATTATTCTAAATTACCTGTAGTACAATCTGATTCAAAGCTAATTAGTGACTCAGACAGACAGACAGACAGCCTAGAGCATGTAAACCTTCTGTCTGTTTGTCTGTCTGTCTGTCTCTGTCTTTGTCTGTCTGTCTGTCCGCCCGTCCGTTCCTCTCTCTCTCTCTCTCTCTCTCTCTCTCTCTCTCACACACACACACACACACACACACACACACAAACTTACATACGCCCATGAAAATATAAAATATAAATAACCAAGAAACTAAATATGAAACTGCCATAGGCAGAACACTTACCGGATGGGTCCACCATCCCTTTCCCCCCCTTCCCCTTACATCCCCCCTCCCCATTCTTCCCCCACCCCCTCTTCCCTCTTCCCTCTTCTTCCTGCTCCCCCTTTTTCCCCATTCTTCCTCCCCCCCCCTCGCCGGATGGGTCCAAGTTCTTACTATTTACCGGCATGTGGGCAGTACAGCCCTTGCCGAATGGATCCCAGTGTGTCTATTTTTCACCTGTGTGTCGGCAGTCATTTGGCGAAAATTTTTGTGCATCATAAAAATTGCATTGCAAGGTGCTCCAAAATTTTCTCTTCAATTTGGTAAAAAAAAAAAAATGTTCCAAATTTGAACAAATGGTGCCGGGGCAGGCAGGTCACTGGGTACCGACGCTTTCCGGATCCATGGTAGTCGAGGGGTTCCAACCCCCCACCCACCCCAGGGTCTTTGACCGATTTTGAAAGAACACAGTAGCCTTCCAGAGTTTATGGATATCTACCTTCTGATTTTATTTTTTCAGAATGCTCGGAGCAAATGTGTGACCTGTAGAGTGGAGACAGAGCCAGAAAGACACACTTACGGCACTGGCCAACATACTCTCCAAATACTTCGATTCCGGCAAGCAATAAGCAACAAAATCTACGAACTAACACAACTGTACCATAGGATTCAAAAGTTTGCCTAATATTTCACTTCTATATGTCACTTTCCTCTGGTGGCAAATACTGCCAAGCAGAGAGAGGCTTGGTCTGTTTCTCTGCCCATAGATGATTCTTTTGTAAGTTAGGAGGTAGAGTGACGGACATCCCTGGGGTGAAATAGACGCATTGGAATCGTAAACCAACTTTTGATATTGACTGTAGCTTAACTTGAATGATTTGTGACAGGGTTGCACAAAAAGCGATGGAACTGACAACTAAGCTGACACTGGGAGAGGGATGGTATCTCTGTCTGTCTGTCTGTCTCTTTGTTAATGTGTGTTTGTCTTTCAATTCGTCCGAATATTCATATCTTTGATCTCTCTCTCTCTCTCTCTCTCTCTCTCTCTCTCTCTCTCTCGGGGGTTAATCATTAAGCTGACAGTAAAAAATAAGAGATTGTTTTTTGACAGCCTTACCTCACTCCCCCTCTCAATCCATTTACTCTCTCTCTCTCTCTCTCTCTCTCTCTCATGCCTACTGTCCACGTCATAAATTCCGTTCATACATAATATTAAACTTCAGAACAGAGATTTCACACACATTCTCTCTCTCTCTCTCTCTCTCTCTCTCATAAGCCCCAACTCCTTTGTTGCTCGTGTTTACAAAGTTTCAAAGCCTCTATCTCTCTTCCTTTTCTGTTCTGTCCTTACTTTTCACTTTTTTCCCCCCCCTCTCACACTTTCTTCCTCTGCCTCTTTCCTTAACCGTCTTAAATGTGTTATTTTCGCTGCAGCCAGAGTGGTATATAAATACATACTGTGTATATATATATATATATATATATATATATATATATATATATATATATATATATATATATATATATATATATATATATATTATATATATATATATATGAACCTCTGTGGTAGAGTGGTAAAGTGTGCGTCTTCGTACAGTGAAGAACGAGGGTTCGTGCCCCGCCAGGGTATTAAACTTTGGGAGCGTTTTTCATGCCACGTACTGCATTGGCGGTCACAAGGGGTGCTGTGGTTGAACTAGTGTCGCATACTGTAAAAGTATGTTTGCACTCAGTCGGCTTGCACGGGCCGATTACACTTGGTTCACAGACTACACACACATTCAAAGCCACTCCAACACAAGAATTACACTTACAAGCACTTCTCACCCTACATACAGTCTCTGCCAGACAGCCTAAGCCACTTGGTAGAGATACATTGGCTGTATCGTCCCGACTTCGGTCGGGATAGGCCGGTCCTGCAGTGGATACTCAAACGGCTGATGATGATATATAGTATATAAAGTGGTGCCAGGCATAATAATCCTCGCCAGACAGCAGTTATTTAATTGCGATTAAATAGTGACTCGTTTCTGCCATTTAGCGTCTGAAAATCCGTGATCTTCCGTTTGATCTTTCAAGGTCACTCAAGGTCAAAGGTCATGGTGCCAAATGAAAGCCCATATGAGACTGCCTATATTTTGATAGAAGAAAATATCTCTAACTCAAGGAGTTTCGAGTTATAGCTCCCTTAATATGCGTGACCTTGAGTTTGATCTTTCAGGGTCACTCATGGTCAAAGGTCTTGGTGCGAAATGAAAGTCCATATTACGAGTTCCTGTATGTTCCTAATGGTAAATATCTCTATCTTCAAACCGTTTTCAAGTTATTTCCTTTCGAAAATGCGTTTCCTTGATTATGACCTTTCAAGGTCAGATGATTACCTCCAAAATTAAATAACTGTTTTGGGACCAGTGACCATATCCTAAATATTTCATGTAATTTCATACAGCCGTTTTTTCGTGATGTTGCTAACAAACAAACTCGACCAAAAACAATGCCTCACGGACTCCATCCGGGCGAGGTAAATTAATAAATTATATATTATGTTACCGGGAATTCGTGAAATGAGTTGAAATTACTTTGGGTTAATTAAAGTTAGGTTAATTTAGGCTGCGGTTAGGTCAGGCTGGGATAATCTAGGATCAGTTTAGGTTAGGATAGGCTTGGTTGGTTAGGAATGGTTAATTTATATGAACGCTACGTTATGTTAAGTTCATATCCTAACCTAACCTAACCTAACTAACCTAGCCTAACCTAAGCTAAACTTAACCTAGATTATCCCAGCTTAACCTATCCGCAGCCTAAATTAACCTAACCTTTATTAACCCATCCTAATTTCAACTCATTTCACAAATTCCCTACGGATTTCAAGAAGTCACTGGTTATACAAATTCTCTGTAATATATAAAACACAGTATATCTATCTATCTATCTATCTATCTATCTATCTATATATATTTAATCAAAATCCGGACCTCCTTTCTCACACTAGGCAGGGTCAGGAATAGAAACGTCCAGGCAGCCCAGGTTTGCCCAGTTCAATGGGCCATGTTTCCATTCACTCATCATTCAAGCCCAAGGAATCCTGGTTCCATCAGATAGACAAAAAAAAAAAAAAATCACTACGTTCTGCAGCTTCACATACACCAATCTGATAGAGTCAGTCAGAATGCTGTCACGTCAAATAGAGGCGCCAAATCCCTGGTTATGTGGTGTTCCTCACAAAATTCATCCAGCAAGCTCGATCTCTTGTCAGTCCCTTAGCCTTACCGTCTTCCAAACCTCTCTTCCTCACACACTCATCCACCATATCCCTCCACCTTCTTCTTGGTCTGCCTCGCCTCTTCCCTCCTTTAATTTCTCTCAGATATACCTTTTTCACCACTCTATTGTCATCCATTCTCTTCACATGACCAAACCATCTCAGTACACTCTCTTCGATTCTGGTGTCCACAGACTTCCTCACCCCGCATCTTTCACAAATCACATTATTTCGTATCCTACCCACTCTGTATTCCACGTTCATTCTTCAGCAGTCCCATCTCCACATCTCTTACTCTTGACTTTTCATTTTCATGCCACATCTTAGTCTCACATCTAAATGCTAAAGCTGACACTAAGACTCCTTCACGAAAGCTTCACGCAGCTGCAAAACTCAAGCCTTTGTTTTTTATCACGGCCTTCATAGTACCAGCTACTTTGCTTCCTTGTGTCACTCTACTTTCCTCTTCTTTTGCACATTATCCTCTCTTTTTTGTTACTGTACCCAGGCATTTGAAGACCCTCACCAATTCCAGTCTCTCGTCATTCACTGTAACATCACACTGGGAGTCACCTTCTCCCTCAATAACCATCACCTCATTTCTACATTTACTCTCAAGGCACGACGCTCACAGACATCTACAAAACTCTGCAATAGTCTACCAAGCTTTTGTCCGGTATTTGCAAGTAGCACTGCATCATCAGCAAACAACGAATTTGAGATAATCCATCCATCACCAGTCATTACCAACGCCATCTCTCTCTCCATTACAGTACTCGTGTTTTTACTTTTCTCATCATCCCATTAATATATATACTGAACAACCATGGGGTATCACACAACCTTGTCGCACATCCATGCTGATCGTGAACCAATCACTTAGAAGCCCATTTACCCTTACACACGCGTCACTACCATCATAAAGACTCTTGACGGCATCTAGCAGCTTACCATCTACACCGTACATGTGCAAAACCCTCCACAATCCTTCTCTGTCTACTTTGTCATATGCATTTCCAGATCCATATATGGCAAAAACACCTTATAGTCCTTTTCAAACGCCTTCTCCACTATCTGTCTTGCAGCAAATATTTGATCCGCACATCATCTGCCACTCCTAAAGCCATCCTGTTCGTCACTCACTAGAACTTCTGATATCTCTCTTACTTTCTCTGTAATAATTCTTCCAAATACCTTCCCTACCACATTGAATAGACTTACGTCACGATATTTCTTGCACTCATTTCGCTCACCTTTATATCTATCTATCTACCTATATTTATAAATACACTTCCTTTCATTTTCCTTCCTTCTCCATGTTTCTTTTTTCCCTCACATCTTTTACCAATCGCCTTTTCCCTTCCATCCTCTTGTCTTTCTTTTTTCTTTTCTCTAGTCTTTTTTCCTTTCAGCTTCTTTTCTTATTCCACTATACTTTCTTTTATATCTCTCTTCAATTTCCCTTTTACAATGTCCTCGTTCCCCACATATTTTCCTGCCTTTTTTTCTAATCCTCTTCACTACTAAGACTCCTCCTCCTCCTTCGACAGTTTTTTTTTTTTTTTATCTCTGTTACAATTTTCTGTCATACACACACATTGCTTCTCATTCTCATATTTCAACTCTCTCTCTCTCCCTCTCTCAAGGCCACCTACTGAGAAAATTGATATCTTTCCTGTTTATATTCCGTTCTGTATATGTAAGTAATTCTCTCTCTCTCTCTCTCTCTCTCTCTCTCTCTCTCTCTCTCTCTCTCTCTCTCTCTCTCTCTCTCTCTCAATCATCCAGTCCTTTACTGCAGTACACTGACAAAAACAGCAAGGGAGTGAGAGACCGTAAGGAGATGGCAACCTGGTCTACTGATGAGGAAGTAGGAAGTAAATTAACCCTAGTACTGGGCGTCTAGTAAATTAATCTATCTTGTCTATCTGTCATCCAGTCCCTTTATGCAATACACTAATAAAAATAGACAGACTGCATGGAGTGAGAAAATACAGATGAATTCGTTCTAGTATGGGCGTCTTCTGTTGCAATATTATCTCTACCGTTGCAATATTATCTCTACTGTTGCAATATTATCCCTACTGTTGCAATATTATCTCTACTGTTGCAATATTATCTCTACTGTTGCAATATTATCTCTACTGTTGCAATATTATCTCTACTGTTGCAATATTATCTCTGCTGTTGCAATATTATCTCTACTGTTGCAATATTATCTCTACCGTTGCAATATTATGTCTACTGTTGCAATATTATCTCTACTGTTGCAATATTATCTCTACTGTTGCAATATTATCTCTGCTGTTGCAATATTATCTCTACTGTTGCAATATTATCTCTACTGTTGCAATATTATCTCTACTGTTGCAATATTATCTCTACTGTTGCAATATTATCTCTACTGTTGCAATATTATCTCTGCTGTTGCAATATTATCTCTACTGTTGCAATATTATCTCTACTGTTGCAATATTATCTCTACTGTTGCAATATTATCTCTACTGTTGCAATATTATCTCTATTGTTGCAATATTATCTCTACTGTTGCAATATTATCTCTACCGTTGCAATATTATCTCTACTGTTGCAATATTATCTCTACTGTTGCAATATTATCTCTACTATTGCAATATTATCTCTACTGTTGCAGTATTATCTCTACTGTTGCAATATTATCTCTACCGTTGCAATATTATCTCTATTGTTTGCAATATTATCTCTACTGTTGCAGTATTGTCTCTACTGTTGCAATATTATCTCTACTGTTGCAACATTATCTCTACCGTTGCAATATTATCTCTACTGTTGCAATGTTATGTCTACTGTTGCAACATTATATCTACTGTTGCAATATTATCTTTAGTGTTGCAATATTATCTCTGCTGTTCCAGTATTATCTCTACTGTTGCAATATTGTCTTAACTGTTGCAGTTCTGGTATTATCTCTACTATTGCAATATTATCTCTACTGTTCCAAAATTATCTATCTCTTCTATGTATCACCTAGTCTTTTCCTGCAGCACACTAATAAAAACAGTCAAAACGGAGAAGCCCCTTCCCCCCAGAGAGACGGCAACAGAAATGAGAAAGTAGGAAGTGAATCAACTTTGATGTTCGGCGTCTAGCAATTTATCTATCTATTGTATCTATCATTCTGTCCTTTCCTGCAACTCACTGATAAAAATATAGCGTTGGCAAAGGAGAAGAAGACCCCAGAGGCACGCCAAACCGAGTCCAGAGAAGAGGAAGTAGGGGCAATTCTTTTAAAAGCCCGCAGAGAAAATATTTATTGTCGCCCATTTCTCTCCTTTCGCCTGGGGATGCTAGTGAGAAGCGAGAGAAGGGTCGAACACTATTTTCAACACAGTCATGGATTTGGTAATGGCAGAGATTGGCGATGCTTTGGAGTGTTTGTCAGAGCTGGATAAAGATAGCTACCTCAATTCTAAGCTCACCTAACTTCTTTTATGCTTAGCTGATGGCCACGTGCGTGTAGCCAGACAGGAGGGCTTGGCAATGATAACTAACTCCTTTCTACCCTCATCTAACCTCTTCTTTGTTTAGTTGAGGGTCGGGTGCTGTTAGTTAGACTGGAAGGTTGATTTAACATTTGTGCATTAATTGTTCTAACCTGACAAAGACTACTAACCATTTTCGACTAACCAAATATAATTGACTTTTTTAATGCTACCCTGACAAAGATAGCTAACTTTTTTTTTCTGCTAACCTGACAAATATAGCAAACTCTTTTCTGATAACCTGAAAAAGATCGCTAACTCTTTTCTGATAACCTGACAAAGATAGCTAACATTCTTCTGCTAACCTGACAAACATAGCTAACTTTTATTTTTCTGCTAACCTGAAAAAAAGTACCCAACTTTTCTCTGCTAACCTGACAAAGATGGCTAACTCGTTTATGCTAACTTGACAAAGATAGCTAACTTTATTCTGCTTACCTGAGAAAGATGGCTAACTAGGTAGATGGTGGTTACGTTTCTCGAATTGGTTTGTGTGTCATATTCTCAGTAATGTTAACCCCTAAACCGCGGGCTTGTTTTGCTTTGACTTGCGGCTCCCGTGGGCATATTCGCGCTCCGACAGACTCTCTAAAAATAATTGCCAAAAATTAGTTATTAGTCCTAGACTATTAAAATTAAATATGCTTATGGCACATACCTTCAGCTTTCTCCTGGGATGTTTGTTGAGCCTTTACCGAGTACCGTAGGACTTGTGGAGACCTCTGAAGTTGGGTAACGAAGTCTCCACTTTACACTTCCCAACAACCCGTAATATTATTACCACAGCCTGATATTATCACTAGAAACGATGTTCTATGATTCTCAAATAGTTTGGAATCCATACTCCAAAAAAAAAAAAAAAAAAACACTGTGAAAGCAATGAAAATTACGAGGACGTATGACCTGCCCACTTGCGCTTGTTCGCCGCTGTCCTGTCATTTATTATTCATAAAACTCCTCACACTTTATATTTCTATTACTATATAACACTTATATATATCTACAGTCTTTATCCATAAGTTTCCTTCAGTAATAGTAGTTTATTGTCACTGTAGGCATTCAATTTCTCTTTCAGTAAAATACTTAGCATTCACTTTCTCATCCTGTTTACTAGCGTTGAGAGTGAATGTCACTTTCACCTTCACTCTCATAACTCATAGTATTCATACATGCTAGAGTGAAACTTTCACTTTCATTACTCCTAGTATATATACTCGTATTCTTATAATACAACTAATTTACATTTCTATTTACATTCTCTATTTTATTTACATTATTTACATTTCTATTTTATTTACACTGTGTTAGGCACTGTCACTTGCAGTAACTTATTTAACTATTTTCCACTGTTCACTTATATTTACATTCATTGCTTTCACTTGCTATTTACACATTATTTACTTTTCCACTTGCACTGTTTTACTCACCAGAAAGATCGTAGTCACTCTTTATCATTTGTCAGCCCTTTACCTCTTTCCACACGAGGTTTAGTAGGGGGTAGAGGTCACAGGACCCTTTGCATGGAGCTAAAAAGCAGCGGAATTGGGCAGGCGCGAATCCGACGTACTTTCACCTTGAAAGACGACAGTAAACTGATACTGATGGCCTGCCTCTAGGGGGAGTGCAATACTGCCAATGTCAGCCTTGTGACAGCTGCTAATATATAGCTATGAAATGATTGGCAGGAAATCTAGACAATACATAATAAATTAGGTAGTTCCAGGTGAATGTAAATATCACTTTGGTTTCTCCCTTCCCTCCTTATATATATTTTTATTACGAAAATAGATTATAAGGCATATTTCAAGGGGAAATAAAGAGCGAAAATTAGAGAACGAGTGCACGTGAGGTGTTGTCAGGTGATAATTAGCCAATTCCAGGTGTATGGCACTATCATTTACCTTATTTCTTTTTTGTATATATTATTTGGTATAAGAATAGGGCATAGGGCTTATTTCAATGGATGAAATCAGTGGAAAATTCCATGGAAGATTTACTAAGCATAGAATACAGTGTGGTGGCCTGCAATAATTAGGTAGTTCCAGGTGAATGTAAATATCACTTAGGCTTCTCCCTTCCTTTCTTATATATATTTTTATTACGAGAATAGATTATACGGCATATTTCAAGGGGAAATAAGCAGCGAAAATTAGCAAACGAGTGCATGTGAGGTGTTGTCAGGTGATAATTAGCCAGTTCCAGGTGTATGGCACTCTCACTTACCTTATTTTTTTTTTTGTATATATTATTTGGTATAAGAATAGGGCATAAGACTTATTTCAATGGATAAAATCAGTGAAAAATATAAAGGGAAGATTTACTTAGCGTAGCACGGCCGGGCAGGCGAGAGGAGAGGGTAATGGAGGGGGGGTAGGGAAGGGAGTCAAGAACGGAGAGAAATGGCTAAATTGTCAACAATGGATGGGAGTACAGATGAGATTAGGAGTGCTGACTAGTGTTGGACATTGGCAGTACTGATAGATAATACAAGCCACCACTTGAAAGTCCGGGCAAATTCAAAATAACACAGAATCACAAAAGCGACGCCCCGCGGTATGATCTCTTGCTCCCAAGTATCACGAAAGTGACGCCCCGAGGTTAAGGGATTAAAGATCCAAACCATACCGATATTAAAATCACACAAACAGCATTCTAGAAAATATCAGTGTGTAATATGCAAAATAAATCGCTCAGGAAACAGCGCTAAGGAGACTCCCATGCTTGATTATGGCCCCCAGAAGCTGAAATATCTACAGACAGTCTCTATTTTTCTTCAGTGGGTTTAAAGCTAATTTCAGGGGAACCAAAGAAATCCAAATTACGAAGAGAATTAGTTTTGTGAGGAAGCAGCTGGCGGTAATATCGGGATTAGGGAATATTGAGTCTCTCTCTCTCTCTCTCTCTCTCTCTCTCTCTCTCTCTCTCGTTTTTCCTGGCTTTATATACTGTTTAAAGAATAAGATGATGATGATGGTGATGATGATGTTAGTTCTAAATATGTACCTACATTTCCTGTATTTCTAGATGCTTCCCAGCCCATAATATGGATAATGACAATGATGATGACGATGATAATGATGATGATGATGATAAACATAATGACGATGCTGATGATAACCACGATAATAACTCCGAAGACACACACACACACACTATCACATCCTTCCCCTGAAGACCTATCGTTCATTTACAAAACATCCCATCCAGAGAGAGAGAGAG
Source organism: Coenobita brevimanus (assembly GCF_032717465.1). Lineage (NCBI taxonomy): Eukaryota > Metazoa > Arthropoda > Malacostraca > Decapoda > Coenobitidae > Coenobita > Coenobita brevimanus. The sequence goes on from NC_137069.1 coordinate 41,855,939, forward strand.
AGAGAGAGAGAGAGAATTTTCATATACCGAGAAATGATGTGACGTGGTAAATGTGGTGGTTGTGGTGAATGTACTATCACGTGAGACAGAGAGAGAGAGAGAGAGAGAAAGGACTGAAAATGCAAGCTGTGTAAGTGTGTGTGTGTGTGTGTGTGTGTGTGTGTGTGTGTGTGTGTGTGTGCGCAACTGAGTAAAGGCACATGACAGAATATGCAAGCTGTGTGTGTGTGTGTGTGTGTGTGTGTGTGTGTGTGTGTGTGTGTGTGTGCGCAACTGAGTAAAGGCACATGACAGAATATGCAAGCTGTGTGTGTGTGTGTGTGTGTGTGTGTGTGTGTGTGTGTGTGTGTGTGTGTGTGTGTGTGTGTGTGTGTGTGTGTGTGTGTGTGTGTGTGTGTGTGCAACTGAGTAAAGGCACATGACAGAATATGCAAGCTGTGTGTGTGTGTGTGTGTGTGTGTGTGTGTGTGTGTGTGTGTGTGTGTGTGTGTGTGTGTGTGTGTGTGTGTGTGTGTGTGTGTGTGCAACTGGGTAAAGGCACATGACAGAATATGCAAGCTTTGTGTGTGTGTGTGTGTGTGTGTGTGTGTGTGTGTGTGTGTGTGTGTGTGTGTGTGAATCTGTGTATAGGCACATGACAGAATATGCAAGCTGTGTGTGTGTGTGTGTGTGTGTGTGTGTGTGTGTGTGTGTGTGTGTGTGTGTGTGTGTGTGTGTGTGTGTGTGTGTGTGTGTGTGTGTGTGTGTGTGTGTGTGTGTGTGTGTGTGTGTGTGTGTATGTGTAACTGAGTAAAGGTACATAACTGAATATGCAATCTGTGTGTGTGTGTTTGTGTGTGTGTGTGTGTGTGTGTGTGTGTGTGTGTGTGTGTGTGTGTGTGTGTGTGTGTGTGTGTGTGTGTGTTTGCAACTGAGTAAAGGCACATAACTGAATATGTAATCTGTGTGTGTATGTGTGTGCAACTGAGTAAAGGCACATAACTGAATATGCAATCTGTGTGTGTGTGTGTGTGTGTGTGTGTAACTGAGTAAAGGCACATAACTGAATATGCAATCTGTGTGTGTGTGTGTGTGTGTGTGTGTGTGTGTGTGTGTGTAACTGAGTAAAGGCACATAACTGAATATGCAATCTGTGTGTGTGTGTGTGTGTGTGTGTGTGTGTGTGTGTGTGTGTGTGTGTGTGTGTGTGCAACTGAGTAAAGGCACATAACTGAATATGCAATCTGTGTGTGTGTGTGTGTGTGTGTGTGTGTGTGTGTGTGTGTAGGAGGAATTTGAAGGGAAATTTCGTTATGTAGTCCTCCGCTTGTTCGGTAAATCTAATTGAGTTCTCTCTCTCTCTCTCTCTCTCTCTCTCTCTCTCTCCTATTGAATTTCCGTAAGACTGACCAGCTTTCATATCTATATAGCTTAACCTCCCTCCTCTATGTCCTTGCTCAGTTTCCCTGCTGCTCCGTCTGCCTTTCTGTCTGTCACACACACACACACACACACACACACACACACACACACACACACACACACACACACACACACACACACACACACACACACGCACACACAATTCATCCCACACAATCCCTATATCCCAACCCAGTCCCTTCAGAGATTAATATCCTTGAATAATATCCTTAATAATACTGAGAAAAATAAGACGCTCCACTAATGACTTAAGAGAGATACATTGACGTAAGTAAGGAATATTTCTGGGGTATATTATACTGAAGATAAACATACCACTAGACGCCTTGACTTTATCTAGGAAGGATCTTGGTATCTCTTCTAGAACTGAGAAATGTAAGCTAAGATATCGCAGGTCTTAGTGAGGTCAGAAAAACAAATGAGACATAAACAGAATTAGCTAAAGAGGTGACTAAGAAAAGGAGGAACACGATGCAGGATTTTTGATCATGGAATACCTAGCTGATGATACTAAAGATTTTGTCCTTGTATAGCATAAACAAGTGACAGGCCTGATCATTACACTGAATTCATGAGATATAACAAAGAAAATCCAGGTAAATGCGCTAACTTCATCTTTTTAATATCAACAATATATCTGTATATCTATAGCCAGACACCATAATCCCTTAAGGGGTGGCCGATTGACTCTGAGTTAGCTGTTTTACGGGGAGGGGCACTAACCCTCCTCCAACCCACATGTTGACACGTAGGGAATACATATGGGTTAGTTATATGGTTACCACCCAGCGTTGTTAATGGTTTCCTGGCTTACAGGAAACCATTAGGCTTGTCACTCAGTGTAAAGGCACCTGAAATGGAAAGAAGAGTAATAAAAAGTGACAGGAAAGATGGGAGAAACGAATAAAGGAGGACAGACACAGAAAAAGAATGATGAAGGTGAAGGAAGAAGTAGGCAGCACTACATCAAGTGAGTGGATGATGGTCGTCACCACCTACCACCAATAAGAAATAGAAGAATATTTAAGAAGATATAAAGAAAGCAATGAAGATGCACCAAACCCATCAACAGGAAGGGTTAGCAAGCACACGCAACATTTTTTTGACTGAAAATTTGGCTTTACAAATCTATTAATATTTCTCAAAATCACTTCCTTGAACATAATTCTATCAGCGTATCTGCAGAAATATTGCTCTTATACTTACACCTTTTGTAGGACAGTCAGAGATGGCGTCTTACCTGTAATAAAAAGAAAGGTGAATTTTAAAAAATTACGAAAATAAAATTTGGCCAGAAATAATTAATTATCATATATGAACTTGGTACCATTCTTGTAGAAACTTCGTAGCTTCTTGTAGTGTGTTTTGTAGATCAGTTATACATATATTAGACTCGTGAACGAGGGTTGTTATACGTGAGTAGTTTTGTAAGTAGATAATCTTCGTTCTCTTTGTCATGCAATGACAGGAGAGGTAAAGATTAGTATGGGACTATTTTTATTTGTCTTGGAAATATTAACAAGCCTCTCACACACGAGTTAAGTATAGAGTCGCTCTCGTGAGGCCAGTCAGCTCAGACGTGCTAGAGACCTGTGGTAGTGTTGTGCTAGTGTGCTTTAGTGATCTGTGATAGTGGTTGTGTTAGTGTGTTGTAGTGATCAGCGATAGTGCTGTGCTAGTGATCCGTGAGTGTGTGTGTTGTGGTGACCCGTAGTGACCCGTGATAGTGTGTGCTACCTTGTGTGAACTAGTGCGTAATGGCTTCCTCGGCAGAGAGCTGTGTCCCCACTGCAGGTACTGAAAAGGATTACCTTGAATTAAAGGAGGAACTTCTCGAACTGAAGCGGGAGGTACAAATTCTCAGGCAGGAGAAGGCACAAATGAGGGAATTGTTGGAGGAGATGTTGGAGGAGAAAGAGAAAAAGGCTGAAGGTTGGACACTTGTTAACAAGGGTGCAACGAAGTTCACTCTTAAAAAGCAAACGGAAATTAAGACAACTAATACATTCGACACACTACGGGACGAATGTGAAGGGAAGGAAACGAGAGGGAAGTAGAGGAGAAGGACGGTGAGAGAACTTCCAGTACAGGTAAGTATAAACAGAACAAGAAAGGTAAGAAAAATGTTGTTGTTGTTGGAGACTCCCAGGTGAGATATCTGAACAGGGCCATGTATACTCCACTCGCTAAACATGTGTGTCTTCCAGGGGCCAGGGTGGCTAATGTGGTAGATAAAATTTCAAATATCGTAAAGGAAAGTGGTGACAAACCCACTGTGTGCCTCAGTGTAGGAGGCAATGATATTAGTAGCCGTAAGAGTGAGGTACTGTGGAAAAGGTACAAGTTGATGTTAGAAAAGGTTAGGGAGAGGGGAGGAACCCCTGTAGTGCTTGGTGTTTTACCAAGGTGGCGGGTTGGAAGGGAATGGTTGAGCAGGGCAATAGGGTTTAATTGCCGCCTTGAAAGGTATTGCAAAGATAATGCAATACCTTTCATAGACAGCTGGGACCGGTTTTATGGACGAAGTGCCTTGTATAGTTGGGATGGGACTCATCTTAGCAGGCAAGGAGTTACTGTTTTAGCTGGAATGATAGATAGGGAGTTGGAGGGATTTTTTCGAGATTGAGAAGTAGGTGTACAGGAAGATGCAGCAACTACAGTCAGAAATCATTATTACCATGTTTGGATAGATGCATCGATACTTGCAAAATTAAGAACAAAAGTTCAACCAATAGTGTAGATACATCCACTCAGGCACCTCAAATTGAGCAGGCGATGATAGATGATAGAACAAGCGATGATAGAAGGGCAATAAGAGATAGTACAAAAAATTGTTATATTAGTAAAGTAAAGAGTTTCCCAGTTAGTAATAAAATAAATAACAGTAAATGCCAAGGTAAAGGCATAACTACTCGTAATAATCTGAAAGTGTACTACACAAACAGCCGGAGTTTACGTAATAAAATGGATGAACTGAGGGCTTTAATTTGTACAGAGAAAATAGACATTGCCGTTATTAGTGAAACTTGGATGAATACAGACACTCGAGAATTTTTAGCAGAATATCAGATAAAAGGCTATAATATTTTTGTGTCAAACCGTCAGGGAAGAAAGGGGGGAGGGGTAGCTATTTATGTAAAGGATTCATTAAACTGTTACAATAAAGCAGACATTAAAGTAAATAGGGACACAGAAAGTGTCTGGGTTGAAATTAGTAACAATAGGGAGAAATTAGTCTTAGGAGCAATTTACAGATCTCCTAAATTAAGTAGAGCTGATAGTAAATACCTCTGGGAGGAAATTAGGAAAGCATCACAGTCCAGCTTAGTAATAATTTTTAGGGACCTTAATCTGCCAAGGATAGATTGGAGAAATCAGACAGGAGATGCAGAGTCAGAGGAATTTCTAGAGGTAGTACAGGATAATTTCCTTTATCAGTATATCAGGGAGCCCACCAGAGGTAATAATATACTAGATTTGGTTTTAGCTAATAAAGAAAATATCATTAGCGATATAGAGGTTGGTGGACGACTTGGTAATAGCGATCATGAAGAAATTAAGTTCAAATTTATTTGGGATGTCTGTTCCACTGAAAATACCTCCACCGTTCCTAATTTTCGTCTAGGAGATTTCGATGGCTTAAGAGCTTATTTTCGAACGGTATTCCACAGGGAGATTAGCTATTTGAGGGAATGTCAGGTTAGTGGGGATCCCAGGTCATAGGTCAGGCGCAGGAAGCACGTGGGGACGTCCGTCAGGTGTCTGTGAGGGGAGGTGGTAGATAGGAATGTAGTCCAGGTGACGGAAATTAACTCAGCTCCAGTACCAAACAGACGTTCGACCAGTGAGAAGTATAACGAGTTAATAAATATAATATACGGAGGCCAAGATAGATATATTCCTTCAAAACCGTTTAGAACTAAAAATTCAGAACCAAGATGGTTAAACAACAGATTAAAATCTCTCATAGGCCAAAGGAAAGGAATATATAGAAAAATAAAACGTGGAGAGGAACACTTACGTAACCGGTACACAATTTTAAATAGAGAAGTAAGAGGAGATAAGAAAAGCAAAGAGAAGTTATGAAATTAAGGTTGCAAGTGAATCAAAAGTAAACCCCAAGGGTTTTTTATCAAATGTACCGAACGAAAAATAAAGATAGGATAGGACCACTCAGAACAGAATCGAGGTGACATTACCAGTGAAGATAAAGAAATGTGCTCCATCCTAAATAATTATTTCATATCAGTATTCACCAAGGAAAATCTAAGCCTGGTCCCTCAAGCAGCAAATATTTACCATGAGAATACGGAAAATATTCTTAGTAAAATAACCATTAGTAAGGAGGACGTATTGAAAGAAATTAACAAGTTAAAACCTCAAAAATCGCCGGAGTCCGGACGATATATATGCAAAAATTATAAAAGAAACCAAAGAAGACTTATGTCAGCCACTTTTAACGTTATTTAATGACTCTTTAAGTTCAGGAGAAGTTCCAGAGGCGTGGAAAACCGCAAACGTAGTGCCCATCTTTAAAAAGGGTGATAAATCAGCTGCGTCGAATTATCGTCCGATAAGTCTAACGTCAATAGTAGGAAAAATGTTAGAGTCAATTTTGGCAAATAAGATTAGAGAACACTTAGAAAGATTTAATCTTATAAACGAAAGTCAGCACGGATTCAGGCAAGGACGATCCTGCCTCACAAATTTGTTGTCATTCTACTCGGAGGTCTATGAGGCAGTAGATAGCGATAAAGCTTACGATGTTATTTATCTGGACTTTAGTAAAGCTTTTGATAGAGTCCCACACGAAAGGTTAGTTAGAAAGGTTCGAGCACACGGTATAGACGGCGATATCTTAAAATGGATAGAATCCTGGCTGAAAGGACGAAAGCAGAGAGTATTAATAAATGGAAATAAGTCGGACTGGGGATTAGTAACTAGCGGTGTACCACAGGGTTCAGTACTCGGTCCCTTATTATTTATCATATATATAAATGATCTAGACTTAGAGTCAATAGCAGAATCAGCAAATTTGCCGACGATACAAAAATAGGGCGTATCATTAACTCGACTGACGATTGCCATTACTTACAAAGACCTCGATACATTGTCCAAATGGTCTAAAACTTGGCAAATGGAATTTAACGTTGAAAAATGTAAAGTACTTAACGTAGGCAAGACCATTGGGGATACTAAATACAGCTTAGATAACAAAGAAATTAGCAAATCGGAATGCGAGAGAGATCTAGGAGTTATGATTAGTAACGACCTTAAACCTAGGCAACAGTGCATTAATGCGAGAAATAAAGCAAATAGGGTCCTAGGATTTATTTCGAGAAGCGTGAGCAATAGATCATCTAAAGTAATACTGAAACTTTATCTAGCATTAGTAAGGCCACATTTAGACTACGCAGTACAATTTTGGTGTCCTTACTATAGAATGGATATTAATTCGTTAGAAAATGTACAGAGAAGAATGACTAAAATGATACATGACGTCCGGAACCTGTCATATGAAGACAGACTGAAAAGACTAAGTCTGCATTCGCTAGAGAGGCGTAGAGTAAGGAGACTTAATTGAGGTTTTTAAGTGGATGAATGGTATAAATAAGGAGATATTAGCAAGGTACTTAAAGTGAGCATACAGGATAGAACTAGAAATAATGGTTTCAAACTAGAAAAATTCCGTTTCAGAAAGGAAATCGGTAGAAATTGGTTTGGTAATAGAGTAGTAGACGAATGGAATAAGCTACCTAGTAAAGTAGTTGCTGCCTCTTCCATTGAGAGTTTCAAGCATAGGCTAGATAAGCAAATGACAAATAAGGGGTGGATATAGAATAAAGAAAATATTATAACCAATACTAATTAAAAAATAAATTTTCTTTTCAGGTTACACTATGATAGTCTCTATTCTCCTTTCACACTTTCCTGTAAAATGTCCACGCCAGTTTTTCTATACGGCGTGGTGTTCTTTCTGACTTTTTCCTGCCGGCTTCGGCTGGAGGGTTTGGAGGGCGGGGGAGAGCCTTCTTCTTTGCTATCCTTATCTTATTCTAGTAGTTCAGTTACTCTTCTAGGAGCTGCCTAGCATGGGCCAACCGGCCTACTGCAGTTATCCTCTCTTCTTATGTTCTTATGTTACCTCCCCACTGTCTCACTCTATCTCTCTCTGCCACCCTCTCGCCCCTGTTGCTAGCCTTCTTCTAACCAGTACATGTCGGTTCTATGGCCAGCCCCTTTCTGATCTCTGATTCTTACATTCTCGTTTAGCAGGGGTCGTGTCACGTGGGCTATACTGTCTTGGAAGCTTCTAGAACTCTGTATGTCTGTGTGTATGTACTGCTTCCGGTGCACTTCTAGCATTCCTTCACTTAAGAGTTGCAAGCTCGTTTCCTTTTGCTTGATTTTCGCTGATACACTTCCTATTTCACACCCTGGCTTGGTGCTTCTATCTATCTATCTACCTGTCTGTCTATCTATGAGCTGTATTATTATAATGTAGAGTCCTGACACCATGATTATCTGTCTATCTATCCATCTATCTATCGTTCTATCTATCTATCTATAAACTAATAATTACGGTCACAGAAAAGACTAAAAAACACAAATGCAGTAATCTATGTCAACTTATCAAAACAGGAAAAAAAAAATTCCAAATCACCTTTGCATAGTAAGCTTTTAACCACCTAATGAATCTGAGTGCGCTCTCTCTCTCTCTCTCTCTCTCTCTCTGAATTTCTTTGGAACCACCTTTCACATCTATCATACCTATTAAGCATGATTTCTCTCCAGCCTGTCTCTCTCTCTCTCTCTCTCTCTCTCTCTCTGAATTTCTTTGGAACCACCTTTCATATCTATCATATCTATTAAGCATGATTTCTCTCCAATCTGTGTCTGTCTGTCTGTCGCTCTTTGAATTTCTTTGGAACCACCTTTCATATCTGCCATATCTATTAAGCATGATTTCTCTCCAGTCTGTGTTTGTCTGTCTGTCTGTCTGTCTGTCTCTAGCATTGACAAAAAAAAAATAAATAAACACTGACCTCTGTGACCTCTGACCTCGCTAAAATACAAACACTGATTGATCCCTTCAGCCTGATGACCTATTTTTCATTTTACACTTACACCCTTGACAAGATTTTATTCAACACTTTTATACACCTCTGATATGGAAAAAACTGAGCATATTTTTTTGAAAGGAAGAAGAACCAAAGGCCAGAAGACAATTTTATTCACCTCTAATATGGAAGAAGTTGAGCTTTTTTTTTTTTTTTCAAAGAAGTAGGAACCAAAGGCCAGAAGAGCGCAAGATTGTTCCCTCCAAGAAAAGAATTAAAATAACAGAGCATAGGAGTCTCTAACACCTCCGACTCTAATAATTTCTTCTAACATGAATAGTGAGAGAGAGAGAGAGAGTGTTTGTGTGTGAAGGTGTAGACGTAGCCAGGTAATATTATGTACCTGCCTCTCTTACTGCCTCACCTTGACTGCCTGCCTGCCCCCCCTTTCTCTCTCTCTCTCTCTCTCTCTCTCCCCTTGTCATGATTCGTGTCTTTCCGCTTTTCTTACCTTTCTCTCTTCCTGTCTTTCTTCCTCTCCTCCATCTCTCTCTCTCTCTCTCTTCCATGGCTTGATCCGTGTCTTTCCGCTTCTTTGTGATGGTACCTTTCTCACTTCCTGTCTTTCTTCCTCTCATCCTTCCTCTCCTCCATCTCTCTCTCTCTCTCTCTCTCTCTCTCTCTCTCTCTCTCTCTCTCTCTCTGTCATCTCATGTAAGTACTTTCCTACTTCCTCCTTTACTCGGCTGCCTTTCCACTCTGAACGTCCTCTTTTTATTCTTCTCTCTCTCTCGTCCACTTCCACATCTCTCCTCTCCCCTCCCTTGTCATCTTTCACCTTTCTTTTCCTCTCCTTACCTCAATCTCTCCTCCTTTCCTTGTTCTACTTCTCTATCTCTCCATATCAGTCTCTACTATCTTCTTGCTTCTTCCCCACCTATATTTTTGCCTCTCCCTGCCTCTCTGTCTCTTCCCATCTCTCCACTTCTTTTCACCCTCCTCTTCCAGCACCCTTTCCTCACCCTACTTCACCCTGCTTCACTTTGCCTCTCCCTACCTCTCCCATCCCTCTTCACTTCACCCTATCCCACCATCCCCTGCCTCACCCTACCTCACAGTGCCCATTCTGGTCTGTACCTGCTTCACTCTGCCTCTACCAGAATTTCCTTGCCCTCTGCCCCTCAACCTGTCTCTCCCTGCCTCACCCTGCCTCTCACTACCTTTCCCCTCCCTCTGCACCTCAATCTGCCTCTCCCTGCCTCACCCAGCCACTCCCGCCCCCCTGCCACACCTTATATAAACACCCTCTTACTTCCTGCCTCACTCGACTCTCCTTCCGCTCTGCACCTGACTTATTTTTCTCGACCCTGGCTTTAACACTCTTTTTAGCGCCCCTTAATGCTAGTTTTATTTTATTTCCGCTACTTCTCAGCCATATTCGCTAGCTTAAAAATTCAAGATGGCGGAGCATTTATATATATTTTTTGCTACATCCACAAGATTTTTATTATTATTATTATCTATAGGAATCGCCCCTGTCCGTCCGTCTGTCCTTCCAGGCCTGTATTTCGTAAACTACCCGGTGGCTTGGCTTCATATCACACAGAAAGATAGAGTATGTGTGGTAGATGATGCCCGTATATGTACAATTGCCATATTGTCTGTACTTTACCAGCTATGACCATGTAAGGAAAAATCTGTCTTGTGTTATATTTTGGAAACTTCCTGTAGGATTCTCTTCATATCTTACTGAAAGACAGAGTACGAGTCCTAGTTTATGTCCTTATATATGAAACTGCCACATTGTAACTGTTTTACGGGCTATTTCCATATAAGGAAACTAATCTGTAAATAGCAGTGGGCCCTATCTTTGAAACTACTGGCTGGATCATCTTCACTTCCTAAAGATAGTGTACGAGTCCTAGTTTATGTCCCTATATATGACACTACCATAATTATTAGTGCATATCTATATATTCTTTACCACATGGTGGCGATACGTCTTTGATAAAGACGTTACCTGGTATTATTATTATTATTATTATTATTATTATTATATTATTAGTAGTAGTAGTAGTAGTATTTCAAAATTTACGAACGATGTCTGGACCTGTATTCTCGTCGGTTAAGGCAACTCCCTATCACCTCTTCTCAAGCGACTTATTTGCTTTATTAGTCAAACGAATGTGAACCCAGTTGACTGCAGACCAACGCTGACCTCCTGCAGTCCATCCTCCTCCTTTCGGGATCCTCATCCTTTTCTCATCCCTGGCCTGACCTCTGACCTTTTCTCCTCCCTGACCTCTCCTCTTTCCTGACATGACCCTTCCCTAACCTTTTCTTCTTCATGGCCTGACCACTGACCTCTTCTTCTCCCTGACCTGACCCCTGACCCCTGACCTGATTCCTGACCTCATCTCCCTACATCAACCCCTGACCTCTTCTTGTCCCTGCCCTGACCTGACCTGCTCTGACCTCACCCACCCTAAGTCATGCCAGGTGTGTGAGTTACCTGAAGGAAGGCAAAAGACAATGACAAAAGTAGGTGTATAAATTTTCCTGAGTGTAAGAAAACTGTAGTGAGGTGAGGGAAGAAGAATGGGAAGATTGGTGGAGGAAGGAAGAGGAAGAGGATGAGGAGGAGGAAGGGGGAGGAAAAGGAAGGGGAAGAGGTCGGGGTGGAGGAAGAGGAAGGGGGAGAGGATGGGAGGAAGAAGAAGGGGGAGAGGACGGGATGAAGAGGGAGGAAGAGGAAGGGGAAGAAGATTGGGTGGAGGAAGAAGAAGGAAGTGGAAGAGGATGGGGGAGAGGAAGTGGAGAGAAAGAGAAGAACAGGGGGGAGGAGATAAAGAGAAGGAAGAGGATGAGAAGTGGAGGAGAAGGAAGGTGACAGGGAGAGAAAAAGGAGGCGGAAGAGGGAGGAAATGAAAGAGGAAAATGAAAAGGAAGTGGAGAGAAATAGAAGGAAGGTGAAGGGGAGAGAATGAGGAGGCAGAAGAGGAGGAAAATGAAAGAGGAGAAGGAAGAGGAAGTGGAAAGAAAGAGGAGGAAGAGGGAGGAGGAAAGGATGAGAACTAGAATGAAAAGGGAGGAGGAAGAGGGAGGGGATGAAGAGGGGAAGGAAGAATAAGGAATGGAAGAGGAAGAGAAGTGGATGAGAAGGAGAAAGAGAAGGGAGAAGGATGAGAGCGAAGAGGGAGAGGCTAAGGAGGAGGAGGAGAGAGAAGACGAAGAAGACAGGAAGAGGAGGAATACAGAGGCGTACAAAGGAAAGCACAAAGCAACAGAATTAATGTTTCCTTCGAGACTGTTAGAGATAAGACTAAGACTATGATATATAATTTATGAGATGAAGATAAGATTAAGATAAGAAGGCTAAAGGAGAGAGAGAAGGAACAGAAGAAAGCACAGGAAGATAGGGGAGAAGGAAGTGGGGGAAGGAAGAGATGAGAGAGAGAGAGAGAGAGAGAGAGAGAGAGAGAGAGAGAGAGAGAGAGAGAGAGAGAGAGAGAGAGAGAGAGAGAGAGAGTAGAAGTAAGAAAAGAGAAGGAAAATAAATATTAACAGAAAGAGACAAACGAGAAAGAGGGGAAAACAATAAATGGAAGACAGAGATAGACAACACGAAAGAGAGAGAAACAGAATGCAAGAAAGAGAAATAAAGAATCAGAAATAAAGCCAGACTAAGAAGAGAACACAGAACTAAAAAACATAATGTTATGAAGATACGAAGCCGGAAGGAGAGAGAGAAAAGAGAGAGAGGAGAAATAAGAGACAGAGCGTGAGAGAAAGAACGAGGAGGTGGGTCGTGGAGAAGAGAAATGAGACAGTAGAGGAAGAGAAACACGAGAGAGAGAGAGAGAGAGAGAGAGAGAGAGAGAGAGAGAGAGAGAGAGAGAGAGAGAGAGAGAGAGAGAGAAGAAATAAGGGCAGGAAGGAGGAGAGAAGAAGGAAGAAAAGAAGAAACAAAGGCTGACAGGTGATGCAGGGAAGGCAGTAAAATATGCACAAGAAAACCCAAGACGCAGAGCACTTCCTTGAGTATAATAAATCTACATAGGAGACACTGTGGGTAGATTTGATGTTGAGTGCTTCCGGATCTCTCTACCTACCCATCTATCTATCTATCTATCTATCTATTTATCTATCTATCTGTCTGTCAAATTTCTATCATCAGACACCTAAATACCGTAAGGGGTGGCCACAAACCCATCGCCTCCATGTCACCCTGTCCACTGCCATCACACTGCCTTCTCCCCAACTCACATCCCATTCTCACATACAGTATACCTCTTCAGCCCACCCCTCCATCTCATCCTCGGTCCCCCTCTCCCCCTTCCACCTAATCCACACACACTCTCCTAGTCAGTCTCTAAGTCTCCTCTCCTCACGATCTTGTACAATGGCCAAAAAAAAAAAAAAAATCTTAACCAGGTGATGATTAGTATAGGAAGCTCCCTAACACCTTTACCTAAGCGAGTTGTTTTTCTTATTACACCACATTGCCATCTTCTGTGTTACAAAAAGCCTTCCAATATCGCCATGCTCTGCATAAATAACGTACAACAGCATATTAACCAACCATATCCAAAAATAAATCGCTAAGGAAGAGGTGTTATTGGACTTCCCTCACTGACGAGAACAGGGGCCAAGATGAACACTGTTTTTTTTTTTATATATGTTTTCCCAAGACACATTTTTAACGGGCACTGTATTCATATACTACAAAAAGTTCTAGAATTATTACTAAAAACAGCAGGCCTTTGGTTCCTTCATCATTAAAGAAAAAAAAATAGTGGAAAATACTTCATAATTTCACATACTGTTTCTAAAGAATATTATTTTTGGCGATTTTTTCACTTTTCGAAATTATTGAAAAAAAAAAAAAATAGATACATAAACTGTGGATTTTTCGGCTTTGGATAATTTTGACTTCTGGGGGGTTAATGGGGGGAATAAGGGATTTTGTTTATTTTTTTTTGGTACTTTATTTGTTAACATTATCTTACCTGAGTTTAATAAAGGTGTTCGGTTACTCAAGGTGATGATGATGATGGAATGGTGGTGATGGTAGTGGTGATTGCGACTGTGTGCATGCAGGAAGGGGGGGATAGAAAGAATTAACCAGAGAGAGAGAGAGAGAGAGAGAGAGAGAGAGAGAGAGAGATGGGAAAAGGATCAAGAAAAGAGGCTAAGGAAAGTAAAAGAGGGAGAGAAATGGAGGGAGAGAAAACGTAGGGGAGGGAGGGAAGGTTGAGACGAGGTAGAGAGGAAGGAGGGAGGGAGAAACCAGCAAACAAAAACAAACATGCATTATACACCTACACTCCAACACTATTTCTTTTTCTCCCAGTCTTTTCTTGACCAACCCTCTTCTCTTCCCACTAACCATCCTATGAAGAAAAAGAAAAAAAGAAAAGAAAAGAAAAATGAAAGGAAGGGCGAGAGGTAATGAGGGTGAGGGAGGGAAGGAGGAAGGAAAAAGACGGAGGGAGAGAAGGAGGGTGACCGAGGGAGGGAGAGAAGGAGGGTGACCGAGGGAGGGAGAGAAGGAGGGTGACCGAGGGAGGGAGAGAAGGAGGGTGACCGAGGGAGGGAGAGAAGGAGGGTGACCGAGGGAGGGAGAGAAGGAGGGTGACCGAGGGAGGGAGAGAAGGAGGATGACCGAGGGAGGGAGAGGAAGGATGGGTGAGGGAAGCAGGGAGAGAAGGATAGTGATAGAGGGAGGAAGCGAGGGAGAGGAGGGTAACAGAGGGAGGGAGAGGAAGGGTGGGTGAGGGAAGGAGGGGGAGGGAAGGAGGGGGAGGGTAGGAGAGCGATAGAAGGAAGGTGAAGGAGGGATGATAGAGGATGGGAAGGAAAGGAGAGGCGATTTAGAGGGGGAGGGGGGCAGAAACAAGCAAGGGCTGTTTCTAGGATCTCACATCCTCCCCCTACAGGTTTCTCTCGCCCCTTCAGCCCGAGAACATTTTTCACTGCCCTTGCTCTCTACAGACGATTTCACTCAGCTTAGATTTTTTTTTTTAGGGGGGTGTTAATATAGCCCTCTTAAACCCCTCCAAGCCCATATATCTTCCCTAGTCTGAATAAAATAGTCTGAAAGTAACATTAAGATGTGAAAATGCCCGGTATGTCATTGAACTGAAGGGGTTAATAACACTGACATGCTATCCAATGCATCGTTCACTCAAATATAAGATAAAAAATGCAGATCAATATTTAACACACCTAAACATCCTGCCTTTCCTGCATACATAATTTACGGCACTAAAAAAATGGGGCAAAATTCCATGACTTTCTAAAACATCACTTCTACATCAATATTAAGCGTAATCATACCTACCTCCAAACAACACCATCCTCGTAACACACTGCCTAACCATCATCTTCCTTTATATTAGCAAGGAACGTATATTTCAAGCCTGATAAGCACTTAAACGTTGGAATTTACAGGCGGGCAGCAACCACCCGCTACACAACTTAAGAGGTGGCTGAACGAGGGATCTTGACTCTTGACTGAGAAGGAGGCTGTTCCCATGACATCAGAGCCTCCCTAAATTAACGCATTATCCCACCTCTCAATCAGAATCAAACGACTTCAGTGCTGAAGTTGATTTAACACGAATAAACACCCATATGTCTTTCCCTGACTGCCAGACAACACGAGAAAACATTAAGAAAAAGATAATTAAGCTATAAAACAAGTGAAGACGTTGCATCAATAGAAATACATATAAACTACCACCCTCAGCCGCCTTTAAACGCTCAGTGTTGGCCACAAAATTAAGTTCATTCTCGAAATCAGCTGCAGTGTCTTTTTAACATCGACGGGGGAAGAATTTAAATGGCTGGGAAGTTAAAGAAGAATTAAAAGTACCAAAGAACTAAATGTCTCCGTGACAACAAACCGACAGCCAATCAGAGCAGAGGTGGGCGGGTCTTATGGAGGCGAGGATGGTGAGGGCGTGTGGCTTAGTTTGGTGTCTACCTCTACTCTCCCATGACGTTTATTGGCCAGCTCATGCTGCCCTTATTGTAAGTCGCGTTTTCTTGCTTGGTTTCTTGTTTATTTATTTTTCGCTCCCCTACCAATGATAGTGCCGGGGTGTAATGTTTTGTACAATGTGTGTGTGTGTGTGTAGTTTTGTCCACCTGTCTGTCTATGTGACCATAACACAAAAAAGTTATTACTCAATTTTCATCAAATTTAGTGGAAGGATCCAGGAGTATTTATTATTATTATTTTTTTATTAGAACAATTAGTTAAAGGTCACTGTCAAACGGCAAAGTCAGCTTGAACAGTCTTGACCCGATTTCAGTCAAACTTGGTGGAAAGATTCAGGGTATGGCCAGGATGAGGTGGTTCAATTTTGATAATTAGTCAAGCGTCATGGTTATAGGTCAAGGTTAAAAATATCATTCTATAACTCAAGCAGTTTTTATTCGATTTGGACCAAACCTGGAACTGCTGAAGATAAAAAATTTAGATTCAATTTTGAGAGTGAAAGACTGACTAGAAGAGTATAAGTGAGTGAAGTGAAAGGGGGAAGATGAAAGTGAAGACTGACAATGAGATTGAAGTAAGGAGTGGGGAGATACGTGAGAGGGGGTTGTGAGCTGGAGAAAAGGCAGCCAAATTGCAGAGGACAAGGCAACAAGCGATTTGTATGTACAGGATTAAAACGTCGAGTGGATGGATGGAAAGATGAAGAGATGGACAGGTAAACAGATAGATAAATCAACAGGTAGGTACGTAGGTAAGTAGACAGATAAATGAATAGATGGATGGATAGACGGATGGATGGACAGACGGATGGATAGATAGATGGATGGGTGGACGGATAGACAGAAAGACAGATAGACGGATAGACAGACTATGTGTATTGCCAGACGGTTGACAAATTAACCTACTCAAGAAAGCCGAAGTTATCACTATGTACTTTTTGCCATCTCCAGACGATTTCCTTCATCTTAAGGCAAACTTTCAAGACGGTGGGATTAAATATAGCCTTAATAAACCTCTTCAGTAGGAGAGGCCCTTCCGCAGCTGAACAAAATCGTCTGGAAGAAGGAAAAATGAAGTTAAAATGGTGTTCATGAGTTTGGCCGAAACTCTGAAAACGAAAAAGTGAAGAGATTAGAAACAGTTAGTTTTTTGGTATAATTCTTTTTGCTTTATTTCTGATGGTATGTTATTAAGAGAGATTGTCCAGGTGCTTGAGGGTGCGAAAGTGGATGTATGTGGAATAACTGAAACAAAATGGAGAGGAAAAAGTGTGAGAGAATGGGAGTATGGATGGGGTATATGTGCAGGAGTAGATGAGAATAAGAGGGCAAAGGAAGGAGTGTGTATAGTTGTGAGTAAAAGATGGAAGAAGAGCATAAGACAGTATGGATCAGTTGGGTCAAGGATTGTTTGGGTAAAGTTGAAAGTTGGAATACAAATGTGGGCGATTGTGTGTGTGTATGCGCCAACGCAAGATCGTGCTAGAAGAGTGAGAGAAGAGTTCTGGACAAATGTGGAAGTGTGCATGGAAAAGTTTGGAAGGAATGAGAGAGTGTTTCTGATTGGTGATATGAATGGTAAAGTTGGTAATGTGAAGGTGAATGGAATAGTTGGTGAGTGGGGTGTGCCTGCCGAGATAGAGGAGAATGGGAGTGCGTTAGTGGACATTTGTGCTGGGAGGGGGTTGGTGATAGCCAATACCCTCTTCAGGCATAAAATGATCCACAGGTATACATGGCGAGTGATGAGAAGGGTGGGTGGTGAACTGAATGAAAGGAAGGCAATGATTGATTATGTGTGTGTAGATGAAAGGATGCGAAGATGTGTAAAGGATGCAAGAGTGTATAGAGGTTGGGGGAGTGGACTTTCTGACCACTACTTGGTGGTGGCCAGAATTAGGATGCAAGTAAGATGGTGGAATAGAAGAAGGGAAAGACGAGAGGAAGGAGTAGTTGCAAGGAGAGTGGAAAGGTTACAAGAGGATGAGAAAAAGGCAGAGTATAAGAGAGAAGTGGAGGAACGATTGGGCAAATATGAATTGGAGCAGATGGGAGAGGTGGAAGGTGTGTGTAAGATATTTACAGAAGAAATATGTGCAGCATTTGATGTGGTGTGTGGAAGGAAGAGAAGACGGAGGGGGGTGCAAGGAACAGCGTGGTGGACTGAAGAGGTGAAACAGGCTGTGGCACAAAAGAAGAAAGCATACAATGAATGGATGAGAAATAGGGGCGTGGAAGAAGTTGAGAGGCGGAAGAGAGAGTTATATGTGGAAAGAAAGAGAGAGGTGAAAAGATTAGTAAGAGAGTGGATGAGGAATTTGGAAGGAATTTGAGTGTAAAGTGGAGGGACTGTAAGAAAATGTTCTGGAGAGAAGTGAAAAGAGTAAGACAGGGTGGAAGTGAAGTTAGCAGGGGAGTGAAAGATAAAAATGGTAGATTACTAGTGAAGAAGGGAGAAAAAGTGAGCAGATGGAGAGAACACTTTTAGGAATTGTTGAACGTAGAGGATGGAAGTAATGCGAGTATAAGTGGCTGGGGAATGGCTGGGAGAAGGAGGGAGGTGAGAAGACAGGAAGAAATCAGTAGGATAGAAGTTGTGGACGCAATGAAGAAAGTTAAATCGGGGAAAGCCCCAGGAATTGATGGAGTGTGTGGTGAAATGCTGAAGCATGGGGGAGAGATAGTAGTAGAATGGATGTGGAAGATGTGCAGATTGGCCTGGGAGGAAGGTAGAGTCCCGGATGATTGGAAGTCAGGTATAATTATTCCCTTGTACAAAGGAGAAGGGGAAAAAGAAGTTTGTGGTAATCATAGGGGCATTTATCTTCTTAGTATAATAGGAAAAGTGTATGGTAGGATACTTATAGACAGAGTTAGAGAAAGAACAGAGAAATTAGTTGGAGAAGAACAGGGAGGCTTTAGGAAGGGAAGAGGTTGTGTAGATCAGATATTCATTCTTAGATCGTTAGTGGAAAAGTTTCTAGAGAAGGGAAAGAAGTTGTATGCGGTTTTAATGGATTTGGAGAAAGCATATGACAGGGTGGATAGACAAGGATTGTGGAAAGTGTTAAGAATATATGGAGTAGATGGGAAGTTGTTGAATGCTGTGATGAGTATGTACGATGGTGAGAAGGCTGCAGTGCGTGTGGATGGTGAACTAAGTGAATTTTTCTCTTTGAAAGTTGGTTTGAAACAGGGATGTGTCATGTCTCCAAGGTTGTTCAATCTGTACATGGATGGGGTAATAAAAGAGGTACAAGGTAGGGTAGTGGATGTGGAGTGGCCCTGGTGAGAGAGGATAGTGTTTGGAAACTTCCTGTACTGTTGTTTGCAGATGATACTGTGTTGTTGACTGAAGACGAAGGGGAGCTGCAAGGCTTGGTGGATGAGTTTGAGAGAGTGTGTAAGAAACGGAACCTAAATGTGAATGTAGGGAAGAGTAAAGTGATGGTCTTTGAGAGAGGTGAAGTTAGTGAATGTACAGCGAGGTTGGATGGTGAGGAATTGGAAAATGTGAGTACGTTTAAGTATTTGGGTAGTGTGATGAGTAAGGATGGAGGTTTGGAGGGTGAAGTGCTTGAAAGGGTACAGCAGGGAAGAAAGGTTGCTGGTTCCTTGAAAGCAGTGATAAGAAACAGGGAAGTGAGCATGGAAGTGAAAAAGTTACTACATGACAGTATTGTGATACCAACTCTAACGTGAAGCTTGGACATTGTTGGAAGGACACAAGTCAAGAGTGAGAGCAGTGGAAATGAGTTATTTAAGAGGAGCCTGTGGAGTCACGTGGAGAGACAGGCTGACGAATGAGGATATAAAGGAGCGTTGCGGTGTGGATGTGGATGTGATAGGAAGCGTTATGAGGAACACACTGAGGTGGTTTGGCCATGTGGAGAGGATGGAGGGTGAAAGACTGACGAAGAGAGTGTATGTGAGTGAGGTGGAGGGGGGAAGAGGGAGGGGGAGGCCGAGGATGAGATGGAGGGATGGGGTGGAGAGGTATATGAGAGAGGGGTGTGTGAGTTGGGAGCAGGGCAGTGAAATGGCTGGGGACAGGGCGACTTGGAGGCGATTTGTTTGTGGCCACCCCAAACGGGATTGAGGCGTCTGGCAATAGATAGATAGATAGATAGATCTCTATTTCTCTCTCTCTCTCTCCCTCCCTCTCTCTCTCTCTCTCTCTCTCTCTCTCTCTCTCTCTCTCTCTCCGACACCTGAATAAGTAAAAATCGCTAAATGACGTTATTCATGAGCGTCACCTGTCAATGATCAGATCACAGATGTGTGTGTGTGTGTGTGTGTGTGTGCGTGTGTGTGTGTGTGTGTGTGTGTGTGTGTGTGTGTGTGTGTGTGTGTGTGTGTGTGTGTGTGTGTGTGTGTGTGTGTGTGTGTGTGTAATAGGATGTAAGAGTAAGGTGCTTTTCACCTGCCAAAGAGAAGGGCTTCCGGTCTGCTGGCGCCCAGGTGAAAAATAATTCTCTTTTAACAGCAAAGTATCTTTGCTCGCATGAAGGCTTGGAGCTATTGGTGTTCTTGGACTTTCTATTTGCTTGCTAAAAGTTCATCAGTGTAGTTCATGATGTTATATTGGTTGTCATATGTATAGTCATCATCATCGTCATTATCGTCTTCATCATGGTTATCATCATCATACATATTGGCATTGATATATGTAGCATCATCATCATCATAAATATTGGCATTGGTATATATATACAGCATCATCATCCATCATCATATATTTTGGCTTCGAAATATGTATCCTCCTCCTCCTCCTCCTCATCATCATCATCATCATCATCATCATAGCCATCATCATCTCAGCGCATTTGTCACTGTACCACGCACAAACGCAGCCAATGCAACTTCCATCTTCCATAACAGGGGACAGAGACTACAAAAGGACTGCAGGAGGGAGTGTGTTACTATGAATATTGATGAAAGGGCTGAGAATAATGAACATTAAATTGAAAACAGTGAGAACAATAATTTAAGGGATATTGCTCAGTTTGTGTATACCGGAGAGGATGGGTATAGTACTCCTCATTATAATACTAGAACACGCCCCAGCAGGCTACACTAGGCTACACAACACTACAGGGGACTACTCTGGGCTACACAACACTACAGGGGACTACTCTAGGCTACACAACACTACAGGGGACTACTCTAGGCTACACAACACTACAGGGCTACACAACACTACAGGGGACTACTCTAGGCAACACAACACTACAGGGGACTACTCTGGGCTACACAACACTACAGGGGACTACTCTAGGCTACACAACACTACAGGGGACTACTCTAGGCAACACAACACTACAGGGCAACACAACACTACAGGGGACTACTCTAGGCTACACAACACTACAGGGGACTACTCTAGGCTACACAACACTACAGGGCAACACAACACTACAGGGGACTACTCTAGGCAACACAACACTACAGGGGACTACTCTGGGCTACACAACACTACAGGGGACTACTCTAGGCTACACAACACTACAGGGGACTACTCTAGGCTACACAACACTACAGGGGACTACTTTAGGCTACACAACACTACAGGGGACTACTAGGCTACAAGTGAGTACTCTGGGCTACTTTCTTCTCAGGCTAGATCAACACTGTAGCCAACTTTGGTATGTTGGAGAGACAGGAGTTAAACACGGAGAGTCGGCCCACATTCCTACCATACCAGTTCTACCACATTCGTACCACATTCCTACCACACCAGTTCTACCACATTCCTACCACACCAGTTTACCACATTCCTACCACACCAGTTCTACCACATTCCTACCACACCAGTTTACCACATTCGTACCACATTCCTACCACACCAGTTCTACCACATTCGTACCACATTCCTACCACACCAGTTCTACCACATTCGTACCACATCGGAGTCCTGCCACATTCTTACCACACTGTTGCAACACAACAGTCCGACCATCCTGCCGCACCAAAGTCCTACCACATTCCTGCCAGATCAGTCCTACCACATTCCTACCACATTTCTGCTGCATCAAAGTCCTACCACATTCTGTCACATCAAAGTCGTACCACATTCCTACCACACCAAAGTCCTACTACATTCTTGTCACATCAAAGTCGTACCACATTCCTACCACACCAAAGTCCTACCACATTCCTCCCACATTTCTGCCACATTCCTGCTACACCACATTCCTTCTACATCAAAGTCCTACCACATTCCTGACACACCTAAGTCCTGCCACTTTCCTGAGACATCAGAGTTCTACCATATTCCTACCACACTTATATCGAATTTCTACCATACTTTAGGTTTACCACATTCCTGCCACATTCCAGCAACAACAACAAAGTCCTACCACATTCCTACCACATTCTTGTTACGCTAGAGTCCTACCACATTCCTACCACATTCTTGTTACGCTAGAGTCCTACCACATTCCTACCACACCTAAGTCCTACCACATTCCTACCACATCATCACATCAAAGTCCTACCACATTCCTGCCACATCAGTCCTATCACATTCCAACCACATCGAAGTCCTACCACATTCCTGCCACATCATCACATCAAAGTCCTGCCACATCATCACATCAAAGTCCTACCACATTCCTGCCACATCATCACATCAAAGTCCTGCCACATCATCACATCAAAGTCCTACCACATTCCAACCACATCAAAGTCCTATCACATTCCAACCACATCAAAGTCCTACCACATTCCAACCACATCAAAGCCCTACCACATTCCAACCACATCAAAGTCCTATCACATTCCAGCCACATCAAAGTCCTACCACATTCCAACCACATCAAAGTCCTATCACATTCCAACCACATCAAAGTCCTATCACATTCCTGCCTCATCAAAGTCCTATCACATTCCAACCACATCAAAGTCCTACCACATTCCAACCACATCAAAGTCCTACCACATTCCAACCACATCAAAGTCCTATCACATTCCTGCCTCATCAAAGTCCTACGGTACCACATTCCTGCCTCATCAAAGTCCTACCACATTCCTGCCACATCATCACATCAAAGTCCTACCACATTCCAACCACATCAAAGTCCTATCACATTCCAACCACATCAAAGTCCTACCACATTCCTGCCTCATCAAAGTCCTACCACATTACTGCCTCATCAAAGTCCTACCACATTCCTGCCACATCAAAGTCCTACCACATTTCTGCCTCATGAAAGTCCTACCACATTTCTGCCTCATCAAAGTCCTACCACATTCCTGCCACATCAAAGTCCTACCAACATTCCTAGCACATTCCAACCACATCAAAGTCCTACCACATCGAAGTCCTACCACATTTCCGCCACACCAGTCCCATCACAGTCCTACCACATTAATATCGCTTTCCTACCACAGTCTAGTTCTACGTGTTGCAACTCTCCCAAAATCACCTTAAACCAGAACCAGTGCAAACCCGTTCCTACCAAAGAAGGAGGTGGCCGAGTCAGTAGAGAGGAAGTCTGCTGTCTCAATGGACGCAGGTTCAATCCCGGCTGGGGCAGGGAATAATTTAACGGCTTTGAATTTCGTTAGTCAGGCTTCACTGATTTACCTGAAGACCCTACCACATCCCTACCACATTCCTACCACAGTTCCTCTCATATTCCTACCACACTTCTCTCATATACCACAGCCGCAACTACTACCCCTGCTAATACCAGTACACCAGTCCTATATGAGACAGCCATAGCATGTATTCAGTATGGACGGTGGGAGTTAATGCTGAAGTGGTGACATGTGAAGGTGTATAGTACGTTGAGGGACTGTGGACCTCAGGGAACAGGCTGTGAAACTATGCCCAGAATCGGAAACATTAAAAAAAAATAATAATAATAATCAAAGTTCTCCCCGCATTCCTACCACAGAATCTGATCTATTCCTACCACAGTCCTACCAGAATAATCTCATCTATTCCTTCCACATTCCTACCACAAAGATCTATTCCTGCCACATTCCTACCACAATGCTCTATTCCTACCACATTCCTACCACAATAAACTGATCCATTTCTACCACATTCGTACCACAATAATCTGATCTATACCTACCACATTCCTACCACAAAACTCTGATCTACTCCTACCACATTCCTGCCACAATAATCAGATCTATTCCTCCCACAATAATCTGATCAATTCCTACCAAATTCCCACCACAAAAATCTGACCTATTCCTACAACAATAATCTGATCTATTTCTACCACATTCCTACCACAATTATCTGATTATTTCTACCACATTCCTACAACACGGATCTATTCCTACTACATTCCTACCACAAGGATCTATCTATCTATCTATCTATTGCCAGACGCCTCAATCCCGTTTGGGGTGGCCACAAACAAATCGCCTCCAAGTCGCCCTGTCCCCCGCCATTTCACTGCCCTGCTCCCAACTCACACCCCCCTCTCTCATATACCTCTCCACCCCATCCCTCCATCTAATCCTCTGCCTCCCCCTCCCTCTTACCCCCTCCACCTCACTCACATACACTCTCTTCGTCAGTCTTTCACCCTCCATCCTCTCCACATGGCCAAACCACCTCAGTGTGTTCCTCATAACGCTTCCTATCACATCCACATCAACACCACAACGCTCTTTATATCCTCATTCGTCAGCCTGTCTCTCCACGTGACTCCACAGGCTCCTCTTAAATAACTCATTTCCACTGCTCTCACTCTTGACTTGTGTCCTTCCAACAATGTCCAAGCTTCACTTCCGTACGTTAGAGTTGGTATCACAATACTGTCATGTAGTAACTTTTTCACTTCCATGCTCACTTCCCTGTTTCTTATCACTGCTTTCAAAGAACCAGCAACCTTTCTTCCCTGCTGTACCCTTTCAAGTACTTCACCCTCCAAACCTCCATCCTTACTCATCACACTACCCAAGTACTTAAACGTACTCGAATTTTCCAATTCCTCACCATCCAACCTCGCTGTACATTCACTAACTTCACCTCTCTCAAAGACCATCACTTTACTCTTCCCTACATTCACCTTTAGATTCCGTTTCTTACACACTCTCTCAAACTCATCCACCAAGCCTTGCAGCTCCCCTTCGTCTTCACTCAACAACACAGTATCATCTGCAAACAACAGTACAGGGAGTTTAAAAACACTATCATCTCTCACAAGGGCCACTCCAACATCCACTACCCCACCTTGCACCTCATTTATTACCCCATCCATGTACAGATTGAACAACCATGGAGACATGACACATCCCTGTTTCAAACCAACTTTCAAAGAGAAAAATTCACTTAGTTCACCATCCACACGCACTGCAGCCTTCGCACCATCGTACATACTCTTCACAGCATTCAACAACTTCCCATCTACTCCATATATTTTTAACACTTTCCACAATCCTTGTCTATCCACCCCGTCATATGCTTTCTCCAAATCCATGAAAGCCGCATACAACTTCTTTCGCTTCTCTAGAAACTTTTCCACTAAAGATCTAAGAATGAATATCTGATCTACACAACGTCTTCCCTTCCGAAAGCCTCCCTGTTCTTCTCCAACTAATTTCTCTGTTCTTTCTCTAACTCTGTCTATAAGTATCCTACCATACACTTTTCCTATTATACTAAGAAGATAAATGCCCCTATGATTACCACACACTTCTTTTTCCCCTTTTCCTTTGTACAAGGGAATAATTATACCTGACTTCCAATCATCCGGGACTCTACCTTCCTCCCAGGCCAATCTGCACATCTTCCACATCCATTCTACTACTATCTCATTTCACCACACACTCCATCAATTCCTGGGGCTTTCCCCGATTTAACTTTCTTCATTGCTTCCACAACTTCTATCCTACTGATTTCTTCCTGTCTTCTCA
>NC_137069.1:41886308-41948808 GCF_032717465.1 Coenobita brevimanus
GTAACAAAGGCTACACCTCTGCTACACACTGATGCTGTACCAGGTGGATGTGTTGCCAGCTGTACATCTCCCTCACCACTGGAAATTTGGCCCGCTGTTAAGACAGTTTTTGAGGGTAAATATTATGACCTGATGATGTAACCCAAGAAGGTGTGGTGGTTACCAGACACCCTGTATACCTGTCTGCCTATCTATCAGTCCATGCATCAGTCTGTCTACCTATCTATCTGTCTATCCATTATAGGTCTGTCTACATACCTACCTGTCTATCTATCTTTCGATCCATCTATCTATCAAAATACATGTAGCCTATAGCATGGCGGGTAAGGCAGTGCATCTTTTATTTGGCTTCCTATATCATTTACGATACAATCATGTTAATTCATCTCACTATCCATATAATTAATTTATCTATCTATCAAAATGTTTAGCCTATAGCATGGCGGGTAAGGCAGTGGACCCTATATCTGGTTTCTTATATCATTCACCACACAACCACGCCACTTCATTTATCTATCTATACATATATCTTTCAATATTCTATCTATCTATCTATCTATCCATCTATCCATCTCTGAACCCTGTATCTGACTTCCTTTATCATTTCCCACACAACCACACGTCAATTCCCCTCCACGGGCAGGTTGGGTGAGGTATGGTGTGTGTTAGAGAGCGGTGACATTTATTAAACAAGTTTGTAAGTTATCCCCGACCCTGCCCATCACAGCACAACACAACACAACAACACAATAAAAACAGCGCAACACAATAGCACAATACATAACACCGCGTAACATAGCAGCACAATACAAGATACCACACAATGCAACGTAACAGCACAAGCAATAAAACGTAACACACCACAACACAGCACAATGTAACGCAACACAGCATAACACAGCATAACACACTAGTGCTTTTGTCACCTCGTCCACTGTAAGTTTGTAATGCAATGTGGAATAACTCTTTATTGCCTATTTGTATTTCTACCTACCTACTTACCTACAGTACCTGTCTGTCTATCTATCAATCTATGTATCTACCTACCTACCTATCTACCTGCCTACTTGCCTATATACTTATCTGTCTATCTGTCCTTGTGGCTCTTGGTTAAGCTAGATTTTGACTCGATGGACTGCAAAAATCCTACCACTTCAATCGGCCGCTCCCAGAGACCTTTCACTGATGTATTGAGGGACTGCCTGTTGTAAAAGTGAGATGACAGATATGAGGTGAGGCGAGTGAGATGAGGTGAGTGCGCTAATGGTGAGGGGCTGGATCAGTGTGAGGGAGGAGTGTATTGCTTGTGAGTTGTATTTTTGCTATACTGAAGGATTGCATGTTCAAAATAGAGATGAGTGAAGTGTGTTGTAGTGTGAGTTAGGACAGAGTGAAGTGTGTGTGAGTGAAATGCATAAGGTGGTGTGGCGTGAAGGACAAGAGAGCAGGATTTTCAATAGTTATCCATGGTTTTACTGGATGACTGTGTTTTTAAGGTCGTCTGCTCAAACCTTAAATCGTACAGTGCAATGCAAACCCCCAATTATTTAAGGTCATTTAAGGATCGCCTGTGGTTATTACGAATAGTTAGCCTGCATCCCATATCACAGAACGCAGTCAGCAGCCATACTGGAAGGCCAAGTACGTTCCATCATTGTCAAGTGCTTCAAAAATTTTCGTCAGAATTTCGGGCCTCCCTTCCACATTTCCATTTCGGGTTCAGGTGAGTGGGAAGGCTCCCTAGCACCTCTTCCTTAGCGATTTGTTTTTGAATATGGGAGGCTAATATCTTTCTGTACGTTATTCATGCAAGGTATGGCGACATTGGAAGGATTTATACAAAGCACAGACTTGAACAGTATAGCGTAATAAGCAAACTAAATCGCTTATGAGAAGGTGTTGGGGAGCTTCCTTACCCAACGAGAATACGGGCCATAATGCAGAGGGAATAGTTAAGGAGTCCCAGAGACTGAGAATAAATATAGGCAATACCACACAATTCTAGAGACAAGTGGTGCCAGGCACAACAAACCTCGCCCCACCACTCAGGGTCAAAGGTAATGGTGCCAAATGAAAGCCCATATGAAACTTGCTAATTTTGATGCTAGTAAATATCTGTATCTTCAACCAGTTGCGAGTTATAGCCCCCAGAATATCCATGACCTTGAGTTTGACCTTTCAATGTCATTTGAGGTCAAAGGTCATGGTACTAATTAAAAACCCATATGGAACTTCCTATATTTTGTTAACAGTAAATATCTATCTTCAGCCAGTTTTGAGTTATACCTCCCTGAATATTCGTGACCTTGAGTTTGACCTTTCAAGGTCACTTAAGGTCAGAGATCTTGGTGCCAAATGAAAGATCATATGGGAGGTCCTGCATGTTGATAATAGTAAATATATCTACTGTACATTCAACCGGTTTCAAGTTATAGCTCTCTGAAAATCAGGATCACTCGATTTCCTCCAAAATTTAATCACTTTCGTTTGAGACCAGGCCCTACACATCTTGAAAGTTTCGTGTAATATCATTCATCCGTTTTTCTTTAATGTTGCTAACAAAGAAAAAACAAACAAACAAACAAAGGAACTCGACCAAAAACACTACCTCGCGGGACACCGTCCCGGGCGAGGTAAAAACTGAGGTTGAGAATAAAACTGAGGCCACACTAAGCCAGTGATATGCAGGTAATCTGGCCAGGTAGGCTTCTGAATCGAAAATATGGGATTACTAGTCGTGGCGGGATTTATGGAGGGGGAGGAGACAGACAGACATACAGACAGACGATAGACGCGCGCACACACACACACACACACACACACACACACACACACACACACACACACACACACACACACACACACACACACACATCTAAAATAATCAAATTGTGACTGGTATGCTAAGTGGCTTTGGTAATTGTCTTAACTCCTCTTCCTTAGCGACTTATTCCGCACCTGAGTATTACGCCTCAGTGTCCTATGTTATTAATGCAAAGTATATTAATATTTCAAAGGCATCAATAGCAAGCTAGAGAATGTTAAGGTGAAACAGGAGAGAGAGAGAGAGAGAGAGAGAGAGAGAGAGAGAGAGAGAGAGAGAGAGAGAGAGAGAGAGAGAGAGAGAGAGAGAGAGAGAGGAATGGAGAAAATTGTCAGAGAATGAAGGAAGAAACATAGACGGAAGAGGAGGGGATATGAGCGAGAGAGAGAGAGAGAGAGAGAGAGAGAGAGAGAGAGAGAGAGGAATGGAGAAAATTGTCAGAGAATGAAGGAAGAAACATAGACGGAAGAGGAGGGGATATGAGCGAGAGAGAGAGAGAGAGAGGAGGGGGGATGAAACAAGGCTAAAGAGAGGCGAGGGACATGGCCGGGTGGACAAGAAAGGGTGAAGGAGGACGGAGGGAGCCAGGCATGAGGGTGAGACAGGGTGAGGCAGGGTGAGGTGTGAGGAAGGCAGGGGGAGGCATTTGAGACGGGAGAGAGGTAGGAACGAGGCAAGAGAAACAAGGTAGGGCCAATTGAGGTATGAGAGGCAGGGGAGAAACTGGGTGAGGCAGGGTGAGGCAGAGTGAGGTAGGGTGAGCAGGGTGAGGCAGACTGAGGCAGGAAAATGAGGCAGGCTCTTGTTTTGAGGAGAAACAGCCTTCTCGGTGACCTAACACTCACAACACACTTTCCTAAATGCTCTCTTTTCCTGCCTTCCTTCCTTCCTTATTCCCTCCTTCTTTCCCTCCTGTCTTTCTTTTCCCTCTCACTTTCTTCTTTCTATCCGTTTCCTTCCCTCCTTCCATCTTTCCTTCTTTCCCTCCCTCCATCCTTCCTTTCTTTTTCTTCCTTCCTTCTTTCCTTCCTCCCTCCCTCCCTCCCTTCCTCCTTCCCTTCCTTCCTTCTTTCTTTCCCTCTTCCTACCTTTCCTCCCACCTTCCTACTTTCTTTCCTTTCTTTCCTCGTTTCTTCTTTCCTCCTTATCCCATTTATTTTTCCTTCTTGTTTTCTTCCCTCTTGGTTTTCCTTTCATTATAGTTTTCCTTGACGCTCTTCCTTCCTTCATTCATTCCTTTCATCCTTCCTTCCTTCTTTCCTTTTTACCTAGTTTCCTTCCTTCCTTTGTCTTTTTCCTCCTTCCTTCCTTCTTTCCTTCTTTCCATTTTACCTACTTTCTTTCCATCTTTTGTCTTTTTCTTCCTTCCATCCTTCTTCTTTCCTTCCCTTTTCCTTTTTTCTTTCTATCGTTTTTCCTTCTTTCCTTCCTCTGTTTTTTTTCTTTCTTTCCTCCACCATTTTCATTTTTTTTTCTCATTTCTTCCCTCCTTCCTTTTCTCTTTCTTCAAATTTTTCTCCATTTCTTTCTCATCCTTCCTTCCTTCCTTCCTTTTTTTTCCTCTCTTTTCCAATTCTTCTCCCTTTCTTTCTCATCGTTTTTTCTTTCCTTCATTCCTTTACTCTTCTTCCAGTTCTCCTCCATTTCTTTCTCATCCTTCTTTTCTTCCTTCCTTCCTTCCTTTGTTATTTCCTTTGTTCCTTCCTCCTACTCTTCCACAACATTTTCTTTTCTTCCTTCTTCAGCCACTTTTCTTCCTTCATCGGTCACCTTCCTTCCCTCTTCCCTTTGTTTCATATTTCTTTTCATCCTTCCTTCTTCCCTTCCTTCCTTCCTGCCCTCATTCTTTGCGCCTTCTCTTCCTCTGTTCTACATCTTTCTCTTCCTTATGCAGTCATCTTCCTTCCTTCTTCCTTTCCTGCATACTTCTTCCTTCTTTTCGGAGACTTAACATACACCAAACACTTTCCTATCCTTTTTTCCTTCCTTCTTTCCTTCCCTAAATGTCATCTATTTTCTTCCTCCCCCTCCTCCATTCCATCCTCCCTTCCTACCTATTCTTTTTTTTTTTTAAATAACCATTACTGATTTTCTGTTTCTCCTCCTTCCTTCCTTCCTTTATTTTTGGACACTCCTTTCCTCCTATTTTTTTTTTTTTTTCATTTCTCCACTACTCTCCTTCCCTCCTACCCTCCTTCCTTCCTCTTACTTTGCGTTCTTCCCTCCTTCGTTCTTCGTTTGTATCGGTGACCAAAGACTATGCAATTTTCTCAACATTCCTTCTTCCTTCCTTCACTCTCTCTCTCTCTCTCTCTCTCTCTCTCTCTCTCTCTTGCTTCCTCCTTCCTTCCTTCATTCTTCCTAAGCTAACACATCAGTTTGATTAAACACGTTAATACTTTTCGTTCTATCCCTAACAGTGAAGCAGACGCGGAATTTTCAAAGGCCTGTCTGTCTGTCTGTCTGTCTGTCACTCTTCACTCACTGCCACTCATTTCCACGCACATCCACAACATAATGCTCCTTCACTTCCTCACTTATCTGTCTGTCTGTCCCCTCTACATAACTCCACTCATTGCCACTCATTTCCATACACATCCACAACACAACGCTCCTTCACATCCTCACTTGCCTTCGTCTGTCTTTCCACGCGACTCCACTCACTTCCAATCATTTCCATTGCTCTCACTCGTGACTTCTCTCTTACTCTCTCTCTCTCTCTCTCTCTCTCTCACACACACACACACACACACACACACACACACACACACACACACACACACACACACACACACACACACACACACACACACACACATGTTAGATGGGATCACATTACTATCATGCAGCAACTTTTTTACTTCCAAGCTCACTTCCCTATTAGCCAAGGAGCATTAAGGATACACCTGGGGAAAAAAAAATCGAGAAAGCTGATTTTTTCAGGAAAGCTACATAGAAACCTCCTAAGTGAAAGTCAACAAACATTCTAAACATTCCACGTAAGCTAACCGTGTGGGACGAAATATTCAAGATGGCCACCATCGGCCTGGGGCGCCTATATAGCTTAGTGACAAATTCACACTTGGTCATGCAATACTAACTTTTATGGGTTTTAAGGAGTGATAAATCTATTTCTGCTATTATTCTACGAATTCTATGTCACTGATATACGCAGAGAAAGTGCGCCAAAGGCAAAAAATCGGAAATCTGTGTTGAAAATTTTGGTATGAATTTATAAACTAGAGTATAAGTCATTAGATGTTTTTATTTTTCAGATTGGATACAGACTGAAGTGTAGAGGCAGATGTACACAGATGGACAGAAGACTGTGTGAATGGAACGAGAAGGCAGCACAAACAGTGTGATACTTGTGATTTTTGTGATAAACGAGTCACCTCTGACAGAAATACTGTCACAGAAAGAGGCCTACCTAGCATATTGAACATTAGTGCTGATCTGAGGGATGGACTTGATGAAAAGCTATTACCTAAAGTGTTGTCAGTTCCGGCTCATAAATGGTGCAGTGAACTTTACATCCTGCCATCATACATAAAAAAGCGAAAAAGGGAGACCAAAGAATCGAAGACACAAGTGCACAAGAAAATCACCTGCCGTTCACAGGCCACTATCTTAAATGTAAAATAAGACTGTTGTGGGAAATCTGTGGACTATACTAAGATCGCCAAACAACCAAAAGACCAACGTGAGGCGACTCATAAAGGAGCAACAACTGAACTATTATCATCTGTTGCAGCCAAGGTGATGGAACTAGCTGATACTTGGGGTGAGTCTGTATATAATATACATTCAAAATGATAGTGATTTTGTGGCAGCTGAGGCAAAGTACCACCATGACTGTCAAATCCGTTTTCATGATGGGCGAGGGCTTCAGCAGAAACCAAGGTGGAGGCCTTCAGGGTCAGTCGACACCAGAAAACAAGGTTCCTGACACTCTGTGAACACATCGGTAAGAGTTATGAACATCGATTCTCATCACAGAACAAGTGTCACTGATAAGAAAGTACTCTGATGATGGTGAATGCTACACTACTAAGCGCTTGAAAGATAGGTTACACGAGCACTACTGAGATAGCATGCTAATTACATGTGACAATAACAGACACCATATACACAATTCTGGATGAAGGTGAATACCGCCAGAGACTGGTCTGCTTTGATACTGAAGTCGTGCCATTAATTTGTGCTAATGCAGATTGTGCAATGAAATGAGGTGAGGAGGCAGCTGCATGTAGCACTGGCCTGAACTACGCTGATGTTAAGCTCAAAAGGAGAGATAAGGTTATATCTATTGGTGCTGCAACCTGTACTGCCACTGTCCGTGGCAAAGACGTTGAGGTCGACCCCACACTACTCATCATACGGATCACACGTGTGATAATGAACCGATCAGATATGGAGAATCACCTTAAACATGAGTTTATCAAACAGCCACCAGCACTATTTGACAAGGGTACAATGTGCAAAAACAACAAAAGTGGTCTTGCCAAGGTGCTGAAAGTTCCATAGTCCCAATATCCACTGAAGAACCCATACTATGTGGTGGATGGAGGACATTTGCTGCACAGTGTGACATGGCCTGTGGACTGCACGGATGGTGATGTGTGTGACAGCTATGCGAATCACATTATCAATAACTGTGACAAAGAATGCACTGTCTGCTTTGATGGCTACACAGATCTTACCCTGTCAACCAAGGTAACTGAACAGAACTGCCGCACTGATCCAAATGTCTCAGCAGATATAACGTTTGAGTTCAACACATCAGTCACCGGCAAGCAACGCTCCATTTTAACAAACTGTAACAAGTCTCAGTTAATCAGTAGGCTGAAGGACCGGCTTACCAGTACATCTGAAGACGTTGCTTGCTGTCAAAGTCAGGCTGATGCTGAGTACTTAATAAGTAGCACAGCACTGGCATTGGCTAGGAATATCGCACGACCTGTTGTACTTGTGGCAAAGGATTCAGATCTGCTTGCCATGTTGGTTGATAGGGCCACAACAGACAATATCTACATCCAGTATGCAATAGACTTTGTTTATAGCATATACAGCATCCAGCAGGCATTGCATCCACACACCTGCCAACACATTGGTAGCACACGCTATCAATGTATGTGACACAATCTCTGCCTTATATGACATTGGCAAAAAGAAGACCATGATAATCTTGGAAAGCGAGGACTGGAGGACGTCGGATGTGTTTAAGATGAGCGATGCCAGCCATGGAGAAGTAGCCAGAGTGGGAGAAATATTCTTACTGAAGTTACATAATGCCAATTCTACATGTACAACACTTGATAAGCTGAGATTTGTGCAGTACATGTAGATGATGAGCAAAGCATCCAGTAGCTTCCAACTTCAGAGCCTACTGTACCTTCCACATCCTCAGCTGCAAAGTACCACTCATATCCAGCCTACTTCGCAGTTCAGGAGTGGTTGGGCAATGTTGAGAATCCAAATTCTACTGACTGGGGTTGGGAGCTTCATGGTGGCATGCTCAATCCCATTTTGTCTGACAGACCAGTTGCAACAAAGCATGCTCTTCTCACTGTGTCATGTGGGTGTAAACAAACGTGTGGCAAGAGATGCAAATGTCAGAAAGCAGGACTCCATTGTAAACCTATGTGTTCCTCGAGTATTGGCCAATCTTGTGCAAATTCATGCCCACCTACTGGAGAAGATACTGAGTCCCCATGCCACTGTGACCATAACTAGTTATGATACAAAAAAAAAAAAAATGTTTTATTTAGAAGTAGTTCAGTAACTGCTGCTGGCAAAAGTTAGTGCTGGTTGCTGACTTTAACTGTTTTGAGCTTACCATTTTGTTTAAAACATTACACCATCTTGATCGTATCCTGAACGTTTTTTTTTTTTTTTTTTTTTTTTTTTTTTTATGCGAGGAAGAAGGAACCAAAGGCCATGAGCCCGCAGTAACAGTTCCCTCCAAGAGAAAAACAAAATACAATATAGAGCCAAATTCAAGATCCGATCATTTTGAGATGCCTGGACACACTGCGTTTGAAAGACTGGAGATCATAGGCAGCAGGAAATACAGACAGAGGGAGACAGTTCCAGAGTTGACCTGTTGCATAAATGAAAGACTGGGAGTAACGGTTAATTCTTGCATTAGAGAGTTGGACAGAAAAAGGATGAGAGTCTGCTGCCAGACGGGTGCTACGTGCCCGTTGTAGAGGTGGAGGAATGCAAGCAGACAGTTCAGAGGAGCAGTGACCATTAAGGTAGCGATAGAAAAGAGATAAAGATGCAACAGTGCGGCGAAGAGACAGAGGTTGAAGGGAGTCAGTAAGAGGAGGAGAGTTAATGAGACGAAAAGCCTTTGACTCCACCCTATTGAGAAGAGCTGTATGAGGGGAGACTCCCCACACATGAGAGTTGTACTCCACACAGGGGAGGATAAAACCCCTGTATAGAATCAACAATTGCGCAGGGGTAAAGAAAGAGCGGAGTCGGCTTAGCACACCCAATCTCTTGGAAGCAGATTTTACAAGAGATGTAATATGATCTTTCCAAGATAAGTCCCGAGTAAATGAAACCCCAAGCATGTTCAAGGATGATGTAGGATTAAGCTGAATATTATTAAACATTAGTGGGTATACCTGTGGAAGATTTTGTCGGGTTGAAAGGTGTAAGAACTGAGTCTTAGATGCATTAAAGACAACCATATTATTTTTACCCCAGTCAGAGATACGAGCCAAGTCAGACATTAGGTGTGCCATAGCCTCATCCCTTGTTTGTTGAAGTAACTGTTGAGATGGGCGTTGCAGGAACCGAATGGAAAGGTGAAGGGTGGAGTCATCAGCGTATGAGTGGATAGGGTTAGATGTACAGCTTAGAAGATCATTGATGAATAAAAGGAAGAGAGTTGGTGATAGGACAGAGCCCTGAGGAACACCACTGTTGATAGATCTAGGAGAAGAACGATGGCCGTCTATAACAGCGGCAACAGAACGACCAGAAAGGAAGCTAGCGATGAAGTCACAGATAGAAGGATAGAAACCGTAGGAGGGCAGTTTGGAAATTAAAGATTTATGCCAGACTCGATCGAAAGCCTTTGAGATGTCAAGTGCAATGGCAAAGCTTTCGCCAAAGTCCCGAAAGGAGGATGACCAGGAGTCTGAAAGGTAGGTGAGAAGATCGCCAGTGGAGCGTCCCTGACGGAACCCATACTGACGATCGGAAAGAAGGTTGTGATAGGAAAGATGCCTTAAAATTTTTTTATTAAGAATTGACTCGAAAACTTTTGAAATACAGGACGTTAAAGCAATTGGACGATAGTTGGTGGGTTGGGAGTGGTCACCCTTCTTTGGGACTGGCTGAATGAGAGCAAACTTCCAGCAAGAAGGAAAGGTACAAGTTGACAGACAAAGACGAAAGAGTTTGCCTAGGCAGGGTGTAAGCACAGAAGCACAGTTCTTGAGAACAACAGGAGGGACCCCATCAGGCCCATATGCCTTGTTAGTACTGAGGCCAGTGATGGCAGAAAATACATCAACTGAAGAAATTTTAATGTCAGCCATGAGGAAGTCAGAGGGGGGAAGTGATGGAGGAACAGCACCGGAATCGTCTAAGGTAGAATTGGAGGAGAAAGTCTGTGCGAAGAGATCTGCTTTATCAGTAGAAGAAATAGCTACAGAACCATCAGAGTAGAAAAGAGGAGGGAAGGATGATGAGGTAAAGTTGTTAGAAAGATTTTTGGCAAGATGCCAGAAGGAGCGGGAAGAATTCGAGTTGGAGAGTTGAGAGCATTTAGTATGGATGAAATTATTTTTAGTAGAGCGAAGAACAGACTTAGCACGATTCCGGGCAGAAACGTAAAGATTATGTGATTCAGGGGTGGGTTGGCTCCGGTACCTTTTGTAGGCCCTCTCCTTGTTGCGGACAGCATTAGAACAAGCGTGATTAAACCAAGGCTTTCTTGCATTAGTCAAAGGATATGAGAAAGGAATGTATGCTTCCATGCCCGAGAGAATAACCTCCGTAATGCGCAAGGCACACTCAGATGGCTCACGGCCATGGAAGCAATAATCATTCCAGGGAAAATCAAAGAAGTACTGCCTGAGGGCCTCCCAGTCTGCGGCTCCAAAATGCCACAGACGACGTTTCCCTGGAGGGTCCACAGGCCGTACCGGAGTGATAGGACAGGTTAAGGTAATAAGGTTGTGATCGGAGGAGCCCAACGGAGAGAAAAGATTAACAGAGTAAGCAGAAGGATTAGTTGTGAGGAAGAGGTCAAGTATGTTGGAGCTCTCTCCAAGGCGGTCAGGGATACGGGTAGGGTGCTGTACAAGCTGCTCTGGGTCATTAAGGATAGAAAAGATGTAGGCTTGTTCACCAGGTGGATCAGTGAAAGGAGAGGAGAGCCAAAGGTGGTGGTGAACATTGAAATCTCCAAGAATGGAGATTTCAGAGAAAGGAGAAATGGATAGAATGTGTTCCATCGTAGAAGTAAGATAGTCGAAGAATTTTTGATAGTCAGTAGAATTAGGGGATAAGTAAACAGCACAGATAAATTTAGTCAGAGAATGACAGGAAAGTCGAAGCCAGAGTGTGGAGAATTCAGAAGAATCAAGTTCAGGAACACGAGAGCAAGATAAGTCGTTGCGTATATATACACAACAGCCACCTTTGGCTTTGAAATGAGTATAGAGAAAGTAGGAGGATACAGAAAAGGGTTTGCTGTCAGTTGCCTCAGACAGCTAAGTCTCCGTTAGAAAAAGAAGGTGAGGTTTAGAGGAGGAGAGGTGGTGCTCAACAGAGCGAAAGTTAGAGGAAAGGCCGCGAATGTTGCAGAAATGAAGAAGAAGAGAGTCAGACAGTGGTTCCAGGCATCTTGAGTCGTCACCGGGAGAGGGGCAGATGGTGGGGGCATTTATGGTCCCCCCCCCTGGGGACTCCGAGGCTTGGTAAAACGACGCCATTTTGGGTAAATTTTGAATAGGAAGTGTAGTGTGTACTGTGCATGTAGTTTGGTGAAGATAGTTAGAGAAATTTGTACTGGAGAGCATGCTGGCCTACTCTCTGTGTAACTGAGACACTGAAAAAGTTCAGCAAAGGTGGATGGTCAGGAACTAGTCCTGAGGGCTGATGAAACGGGAGCTACAGCACTCCCTGTCATCAGCTTTTCAATAATCATTGAAATAATTGTAAAAATTGTTTTCTTATACCCAAAAATCCTTAAAAAGAGGTATTACATGACCATCTGTGACTTCTGGTTCCAAAACTATATATATATATATATATGCCGTTGGCGGCCGTCTTGGATATTCATCCCATACGGCTTGGTCTGTGGAATGTAATGTTTGTGGATTTTGACTTAGCATGCTTCAAAGTAGCGTTCCTGAAAAATTCATTTTTCTCGAATTTTTTTCCAGGTTCCCTTTGAATTTGAGCAAATACTCTTGGCCTACATTTCTTATCATGACTTTTAATGAACCAACCACCTTCCTTCTCCTTTGCCTGGTCCTGTGGTGCAATATTCAAAAGCTTTATTGCACTTCTGGTTCCAAGACTATATATATATATATATATATATATATATATATATATATATATATATATATATATATATATATATATATATGCCGTTGGCGGCCGTCTTGGATTTTCATCCCACACGGCTTGGTCTATGGAATGTAATGTTTGTGGATTTCGACTTAGCATGCTTCAAAGTAGCGTTCCTGAAAAATTCAGTTTTCTCGAATTTTTTTTCCAGGTTCCCTTTGAATTTGAGCAAATGCTCTTGGCCTACATTTCTTATCATGACTTTTAATGAACCATCCACCTTCCTTCTCCTTTGCCTGGTCCTGTAGTGCAATAATCAAAAGCTTTATTGCACTGAAGAATTTTTAACAAGGAAGAAAAATAGAAATGTTGCAAGCTGAGATTAAATTTGGCCTCTTTGGTGCAAGATGAAAGCATGCAATCATGTCTTGCAATCTTGGAAAAATCTGGAGGTATAAAAGAAATGTACAGTAGTTCCTCCAATATCCAATGTAATAGAGCCAACGGCATGTCCAGATAGTGATCCCGTCCGGATATTGGGTCCCAGCCTTCTGGACTTGTATTTATGGACCCTAACTCAGAAAAACACCTATACAACTCCCTCTGGACATGCATAGCACCTACTTAAGACCCAAATCACACCAATAAGGGACATAAAAGACTGAAATAATGTAAAAGAACCATAAAATAAGGTTTTTGAGGTAGGTTTATACAATATTAAACATTCTGGGTACTTACAAGTCCCTGGCTCCTGGACTGGTAGTTATGGACCCTAACCTAGCCTAACTCAGAAAAACACCTCCCTACTGCACATGCATAGCACCTAAGACTATTCACACCAATAAGGGACATAAAAGAGTGAAATGAGGTGTTAGAGGTAAGTATGAAAAAAACAGTACAGTACAATATGAAATATTCTGGGTACTTACAGCAAGTCCCTGGCCATCTCAATGAATAACCCGCCTCCTCTCAGACTCTGACAGTAAAAAGGAGTTCCTGAAGCACTTGCAGTACACTGTTCATGAAGTCCTGCACAGAACTTAGTCATTTGCACTCAGAATTCCATTCTCTTAACACTGCACACTCTTGTCTTACTTGCGCTCCATTGTACCTTAACCCCTTAACCGCGGGGCGTCACTTTCGTGACGCTTGGGAGCAAGGGATCATACCGCGGGGCGTTGCTTTTGTGATTCTGTGTTATTTTGAATTCACCCGGGCTTCCAAGTGGGGGCTTGTATCATCTATCAGTACTGCCAATGTCCAACACTAGTTAGCACTCCTAATCTCATCTGTACTCCCATCCATTGTTGACAATTTAGCCATTTCTCCCCGTTCTTGACTCCCCTCCCTACCCCCCCACCATTACCCTATCCTCTCGCCTGCCCGGCCGTGCTACGCTAAGTAAATCTTCCCTGGAATTTTTCACTGATTTCATCCATTGAAATAAGCCCTATGCCCTATTCTTATATCAAATAATATATACAAGAAAGAAATAAGGTAAGTGAGAGTGCCATACACCTGGAATTGGCTAATTATCACCTGACAACACCTCACATGCACTCGTTCGCTAATTTTCGCTGTTTTTTTCCCCTTGAAATATGCCGTATAATCTATTTTCGTAATAAATATACATGTAAGGATGGAAGGGAGAAGCCTAAGTGATATTTACATTCACCTGGAACTACTTAATTTATAATGTATTGTCTAGATTTCCTGCCAATCATTTCATTGCTATGCATAGCTGTTTCAAGAGCGAACATTGGTAGCACTGAATATCCCCTAAGTAGGCCTCTACCCCGGCCCTCCGTTATCAGTTTACTCTCATCTTCCTAAGTAGAGGTACGTCTGTTTCTTCTTGCTGACTTCAGGGACTTTTTCACCCCCATGCAAAGGGCCCTGTGACCTTTACCCCCTACTAAACCTCGTGTGGAAAGAGGTAAAGGGCTGACAATTGATAAAAGAGTGACTACGATCTTTCTATTGAGTAAAACAGTGCAAGTGGAATTGTAAATAATGTGTAAATAATGTGTAAACAGCAAGTGAAAGTAATGAATGTAAATATACGTGAACAATGGAAAATAGTTTTATAAGCTACTTCAAGTGACAGTGCATAACACAGTGTAAATAAAATAGAAATGTAAATAACGTAAATAAAATAGAGAACGTAAATAGAAATGTAAATGAGTAGTATTATAAGAATACGAGTATATACCCTAGGAGTAATGAAAGTGAAAGTTTCACTCTAGCATGTCTGAATACTATGAGTTATGAGAGTGAAGATGAAAGTGACATTCACTCTTAATGCTAGTATACAGGACGAGAAAGTGAATGCTACGTGTTTTACTGAAAGAAATTGAATCCCTACAGTGACAAAAAACTAATACTACTGAAGGAAACTTATGGATAAAGACTGTAGATATATATAAGTGTTATATAGTAATAGAAATATAAAGTGTGAGGGGTTTTATGAATAATAAATGACAGAGTACCAAGAGCAAACTAGCGTAAGTGCGACGGTCAAACGCGCTCGTAATTTTCATTGCTTTTACAGTGTTTTTTTTTTTGGAGTATGGATCCCAAACTACTTGAAAATCATAGAGTAGTGTTTATAGTGTTAATATCTGGCTGTGGTAATCACATTACGGGTTGTCGGGAAGTGTAAAGTGGAGACTTCGTTACCCAACTTCAGAGGTCTCCACAAGTCCTACGGTAACGGACGAAGGCTCAACAAACATTCCAGGAGAAAGCTGAAGGTATGTGCCATAAGCATATGTAATTTTAATATTCTAGGACTAATAACTGATTTTTGGCAAATATTTTTTGAGAGTCTGTCGGAGCCCGAATAACTCCGCGGCACACGCAAAACATCGGTAAACATGCCCGCAGTGTAGGGGTTAATGAAATAAGTGCTGCAGTCTGCACTTTAAGTCTTTCCATTCTTAAAACCATTTTCTAAACAAAACACACTCAAGTTAATTTACGTTACAGTTACAGTCCATTAAATTTTTGTATTTTCACTCACAACTCTGAATCCTTAACACAATGCACTTTTTTTCACTGCACAACACTGTGAATTCCTGTGTGGTCTAGTGGAGAAGTTCTTGGCGTCTAATCACTGTCAGAGTGTGAGAGTAGCACATGCAGGTGACCTAGGGGTGCGTCGCTGGGTCGTGGTGATGGCGTACCCACTGCAGACGACTCTGAAGAGAGGCGCAAACTCACGTCGAGTGGTGACTCCACCATGCCTGATGTGCTGGGCTGTGGCTCAGAGCATGAGGGCCTGTCTTGGGAAGGCAATGGAGTGGAGCCAGGGCTGGGCACAGCGGGGGTCACGGGCCTGAAAAAGCTGTCAATCGTTGATTGACACAAGAAACGACGATTTTGATGATTAATGATGCGCTGCCTGAAAGCGGGCACTTCCTCCACAAGCCTCAAGGGCCCCATCTCCCTGTTGCAGTCCGGTCGCTCCAGGTAGTCCTGAACGAACTCTAGGTGTTCCCGGAGTGCGCTCAGCTTGGGGATGGCTGGAGTAGTGTCACGCTGAGAGGAGTCCACATCATCGTTGCCATCCTCATCGGAATCTTCAAGCTGGGTACTGACACCTGCAACTGAAGATGCGATCTCGATATCAGACATGGTCTGATACCCAGGATCGCCCTTGTCGTCATCCAACCACTCATGCACTTCGTCCACATCAACATCGTTCCCATGCGCAAGTAGGCGTGCATGGAAGTCATCCACGTCTAAACCTAGGAAATCGTGCTCCACATCCGTTCTGAGAAGCAGAGGAGACCAACCATTTTCTAGAGTCTTGACAGGGATTTCCTTCCATACACTGGCACAGTTGTAGATGGCAGACTTGATGTTGTAGCGGCAAATGTTTTCCCAAGTCCACTGGCATCGTGTGTCCCGTCCCTCCATGCGCTCGTCCTCGTCCTCGAAGACAACCATCACCTTGTCCAGGAACTTCCACCGGTACAGCCTCTTCGTTGCCACAATCACTCCTTGGTCCATTGGTTGGATGAGAGCAGTAGTATTAGGTGGCAGAAACATGCACCTAATGCGCCCATTCTCAGCCACCAACTCTGTCGCATGGGTGGGCAGGAGCATCGTCGAGGAGAAGGAGGGCCTTTACCTGGTCACGTGGGATTCCCAGATTCTACATCTGGTAATGGAAGACCTCCTTGACGAAATGGTGTGGAACCAGTCTTTGAAGATCTGGGCCGCGAGCCATGCCTTCAAGGAATGGTACCAGACGACAGGAAGGACATCCATCACCCCACGAAGACAGCAAGACTGCATGGCCAACAATAACGGGCTTGAGCCGGTGCATGCCGTTAGCACTGGCACAACAGAAAGCAGATACCCATTGCTTGCAGAGCTTGCAGCCAGGTACATGCTTCTCCGCCTCCTCGGCTAGAGTGTTTGTAGACAAAGAGCGATAGAATAAGCCAGTTTCATCAGTGTTGTAGACTTGACCGAGAGTTAGGCCCTCCCTGTCGATCAAACCCCTCACCTTGTTCCAAAACTCGTCAACTCCATCCTCGTTGGCGTCCAAAGCTTTGCCATGAGACTTACGGTTGGTAAGACCATGTCATAACTTGAACACGAAGAGCCAACCTTCGGATGCCTTGAAGTCTAGGGCGTCATGAAGCCTTGCGAACTTCTCAGCAGCAGTCTTCAGCTCCGTGCCATGCACCATCACACCAGCAGCACGTTGTTGTCAATACCAAATCAACATACAGCGGTCGACTTCTGCATACTTTTGGGAGTATACATCACCTTCTTCTCCACGTTGCGTTTGCTTTTCGACGAGAAGTCAGCCATGTACTGCATGGGTTTGTCGCGGGATCTCTTGATATCAAACAAAGTAGACCAGGCCAGGTTGAATTCACGGAGGATACGTGAGGTAGACCATCCCGCATCCACCTTGTCCAATATCTCCCTCTTCTTCTCCAGAGTCAAAACCACTCTCTTCCTCTTCTCAGGCGGCAGGGCCATTATCACACATACGAAGGAGAGGCACGAGAGCAGCAGGAGAGCCTGCAGCAGATAAGGAACCACCATAAAAGCGAGCACGTGGGCAGCCATGACGATGAGCGTGCACACACAAGAGACGGGCAGTAAGTGAGGAGGATGCAGGGGCGCTCTAGCGAACATCGGCGGAACAACACACCAAAACACAGCTCGCCTGCGCCGCATGCGCCAACTTCAAATTACGGGTAGGAAAAAGTCGGATTTTTTTCAAATTTTTTGCAGTTTTTGGCCCATTTTGGGAATATTGGATCCTGGGATGAAAATGTCCGGTTATTGGGGATGTCCGGAAAATGGGCATCTGGATATTGGAGGGATTACTGTACTTTTTTGAGAGAGGCAAATAAAACAGAGGAGGAAGACTTAATCTGTTTACAATTATGTCTCTTTATGTCTTCTCTTATCTGTATCTCCATTCTCTGCTTTAATATTCTCTTCTTTTTCTCTTCTCCCTTTATATGTCTTTTTTTCCTTCTCATTGCTTACCTCTCCTCCTCTTCCCCCTCATCGTCGTCTCTCCTTTACCTCTTTTTTTTTTCCTTCTCATTCCTTCCCTCTTCTCCTTTCTCTTATCTCTTCTGTTCTTTCTTTTCTTTTCACATCCATTCCCTTCTCTTCCATTCCACTTTTTTCTCTTCTCCCTATTCCTTTTCTATGCCCTCTTTTTCTCACCATCTTCAAAATATAGGGAGTAGAGAAATAACTTAAGCCTTGTACACACCGAGATACAAAGTCTAGAGACAGTCGAGCGACTATGTATCTCGACTGTTGCGAGACAATCCAGATACAGAGGAGCGACAGTCCAGAGACACATTTGAGACAAGGCAACTTTGTCTCTGGATTGTCTAGAGACTGTTGCAAGACGGTTGCTAGACATTTCTGCTACTTTCTCGTTGGAATGTTGCTAGACAATCGAGAGACAGTCCAGTGACTTTGTAGCGCGTCCGTGATTGAACCATCCACCTCGTGAATTTTGAAACATCAGTTTACAACTAACATTTGTCATATTAAACTCAAGAAATGATATTCCAGTCACGGGCAAAATGTACATGTGAAGATATACATTTATGGACGAATATATATATATATATATATATATATATATATATATATATATATATGTGTGTGTGTGTGTGTGTGTGTGTGTACCGTATATACCGGTATATATATTTCAATTCATTCATTCATCACCCAATCCTACATTGCCCCATGAGAAGCGTAGGAGCTTGGGGCTAGGCAATTTGGTCCTGATACTTAAGATGAGAGTGACCAGCCTCACTCATCCTTGAGTGGCATTACGTGAGCAATAAACCTCAACCTTCCCTTGGATATAAACCCTCACCGGCTCAATCCGATTGGAGCGTCGTAATTACTCACTAAAACACTAGGCGCCAAAATTTGGTTATATGGTTACCACCCAGCGTAGAAAATGGTTTCCTAGTGTACAGGAAACCATTTGTCCTGTCACTCAGTGTAGAGTCACCCATAGGCAGAAGGAAGAGGAATGAATGAAGGGATGAAAGACAGAAGAGGTAGTGTAAAGTCACCCGTCGGCAGAAGGACGAGGAAAGAATGAAGGAAAGAAACACAGAAGAGGATGGAAGGAAAGAAGAATGGAGGAGAGGAAAGGGCAGACACTTGAGACCAGCACTACATCGAGTCAGTGGATGGTGAGCGCCCGCACCTACGTGTATATATATATATATATATATATATATATATATATATATATATATATATATATATATATATATATATATATATATATATATATATTGTAATGCTAGGTGAAATTAGGCTCGACTTCTCGTTCCTATTTCACCTAACGTGGAGCGGGGTCCTCTTTCGAGACCGGAGCTAGCGCAATAAAGAGAGGCAGGACACAAAAACTCTAGGCAACAACCTTTACACGTATATTACCACAGTCAGACACAGGACAAATCAGCAGATATTACAGCACAATATTTAGCAATATAAAACCTTATCTAGGATATGTGTATCTCGCAGGATACTTGCTTCGCTGATAGTAATGACAACACAAACAATTTTAGTGTATCAGGAGTGCAGCAAATATAGGCGTGCGCGGGGGAGCGGGAGGGGGGTTAAGTCTCACTAGGAGGAGATAGGGAAGGTGCAGGGAGT
Organism: Coenobita brevimanus; assembly: GCF_032717465.1. NCBI lineage: Eukaryota > Metazoa > Arthropoda > Malacostraca > Decapoda > Coenobitidae > Coenobita > Coenobita brevimanus. The sequence continues at coordinate 41,905,852 of NC_137069.1, forward strand.
GACTTGTGGCAGCTAAAGGAAAGTTATGGTAATACTGGAGGGCGGCAGATATTAGCCATGAAGTTTATATGGTTTCCACTAGCCAAAAGACTTTGGTAATTGATTTTATTCTTGATTTACACTTACTTGAGATATGGGAGTGAGAGAGGGTGGTAAACAAGATTTATGGATAGCGTGGGGGAGGGAGAGAATACCATTAATACTTCCTTTCACAATATTCCTTCACAGTAATGGGGGTATGTCTTTATAGGGGAATCTCCCGGCGGCACAGGCTTATTAATTGTATAACAGGGATGTCACTCACACGTATAGTCAATCAGATCTTGTTCCACACTCTCGTCCTTTAACTTCTCACTGTGATTTTATTCACCCCGATATTCACTATATGAAGTCACTGCACAATACTTACATTAGGGGAAATCACACTTAACCTAAATCACTCGTGCTACAATATCACAAGTATTCATCAGGGGGATAGGCAGGAACTTGTCGTCGGTGATCCTGCTGGGCTAGGGGCACCGCCAATGCGAGGCATGCCGAGAGGGCACGGGATAACTCGTAAGGGCGTCCTCTCGCATCCTGGGCTTCCCATGGCTTCCGGGCTTGGCTCAGGCGTGTGGCCCTCGGGACTGGGGCTGAATAGCTCCAGGAACCTCTGTGATAAGTCCCGGCGTCGTGGGGGCGTAGAGAGATCACGCCCGGGTGTCCTGGGGACAACCGAGAGAGACTGTGGGCTGCAGTCTCCAGCGTCTAGGGGTGCCGACAGGGGAGGGCTGCGGCAGCGATTTCCATTGGGGTCCGTCAGGTGCGTCTGCTCTAGAGCCAGGCGTAGGGAACAGAGACCAGGGGAGGCTGGGAGGCCTGTCTGGGTCACTCTGGGACAGGAAGCCTGGGCTCCAGTCTCCGGCCGTGGGGACGTCTCTCTACTCACCTCTCTCTGCACACCCTCGGAGCGACTGTAGATCGTCTCACGAGGATGGGAGCGACAATAGGTCGTCTCTATCAAGACACTCTCGGAGCGACCATAGATCGTCTCACGAGGATGGGAGCGACCATGGATTGTCTCTACCGGAGCACTTTCGGAGCGACCATAGATCGTCTCTACCGGAGCACTTTCGGAATGACCATAGATCGTGTCACAAGGATGGGAGCGACCATAGATCGTCTCTACCGGAGCACTTTCGGAGCGACCATAGATCATCTCATGAGGATGGGAGTGACCATAGATCGTCTCTACCAGAGCACTTTCGGAGCGACCATAAATCGTCTCATGAGGATGGGAGCGACCATAGATCGTCTCTACCGGAGCACTTTCAGAGTGACCATAGATCCTCTCACGAGGAAGGGAGCGACCATAGATCATCTCTACCGGAGCACTTTCGGAGCGACCATAGATCCTCTCATGAGGATGGGAGCGACCATAGATCGTCTCTACCAGAACACTTTGGGAGCAACCATAGATCGTCTCTACCGGAACACTTTGGGAGTGACCATAGATCGTCTCTACCGGAACACTTTGGGAGCGACCATAGATCGTCTCTACCAGAGGGGCGCCGTCTGGAGTATATTTTCTAACTCCACCCCTAGCTGGCTCAGCAATTCCACTCCACGAAGGTAATGTCCTCCTACGGTGGCGGCGGTATGGTGGCTGCATGTCACAGGGGCACACGGCCCGGGCTGACATGTGTCGCTGTTGCCGGGAGTGGTGGTGGCTGGTGGCGGCCACCCCGTGGGGTCCGTGTGGGGATGTCGGCACATCTGCGGGCACACTACACTGTTCTTGGCTTGCCCTGTCGTCAGGGGTACTATGGTATTCTTCGGGGGCACTGTTTTTCAAACCACGCATTTTACCACTCTCCCCCTGTAAAAAGTCACGTCCCCGTGGCTGGAGGTGGAACGCTTGTGTGTTGGAGGTGGTGTAGACGGGCTGGAGGTGTTGCAGCGTAGTTTGCCAGGCGACAGTGTAGGGGTTCTCTTCTTGTGCTGGGTCGTAGGTGAGGAAGAATGTGGAGGTGGCGGTGGTAGACTGGAGGAGGTTTAGCAGGTGGTGTGGCCCGCGGAGTCTGTGGTTCCTGCCAAAAGTAGGTGCCCATACGGCCCGTTTCACTCTCATCTTGCTTGGTGTGGCTGTCAGTGTGGTTGGGGGCTGAATGCTGGATACTGCGGGTAAGGGCCGGGTTTTGTGCCGTGGTAATGCGGAGTACAGGTAGAGGGGAGTACAGGTAGAGGGGATTTGGGCCTGATGTAGCTTGATGGTGTGAAGTCGTGGAGAGGTGGGTGGTGTAGGGGTGTGTGAGTATCGGGCAGGTGGGCGTGAGAGGTGGCCTGAGCGGGTGGTGGTGGTCTTGAGGGTCGGGGTGGGGGGAGAAGTGGGCATCTGGGATGGGCGGGTTGTTTTTCGTGTTGTGGGTGCGGTGGGGTGCGGTGTTGGCAGAGTCGGTGTACAGATGGTGGGTGGGGGAGGGGGGGTGGTAGTGGGTTGTGGTGAGGGTGTGGTGGCGTGGGCAGAAGATGTGGGAGTGGGCGTTGAGGGGGAGGCCATGGAAGGAAGGGGTGAGGGTGAGGGAGGGGTGGCGGGGGAGACGTCAGGTGAGGTGCTGGGGGTGGTGGTGGTCGGGGAGGTGGAGATGGTAGGGGGGGCGGAGTGGGAGGGTGAGGAGGAAACATAGCACTCATAAGTGACTGTAGAGGGTGGTGCGGGAGCCAGAGGGGGCTGGGGGTGTGGGGCCGGAGCGGGGGAGGTGGGCGTGCGGAAAGGCCGCATGTGACGGTTGCGGAGGGTACGGGGAGTGCCGTGATAGTCTACGACTACTTGGTATGGGTTGGGGACTTTGGTGATGGTGTGGGGCCCCGTGAAACGGGGGGCGAGCTTGTGGGGAGTGGGAAGTTGGGCGACGATGACTGTGTCACCCGGGTTGAAAGGGTTGGTGGCTGTGTCAGGTCCAAGGTCTAGGTTCTTTTGTAGGTGGTATATCCACCCTTTTAGCAGGTGTAGTGGGTCTGTAGTGGGACCGGAAGCGGGCGGTTGCAGATGATGGCGTAGGAGTAGTAGGAGGGGGGTTTCGCCAAAGATTCTTTCGTGGGGGGAAACCCCATCTTCTCGGGGGCACGAATTCATGCCCCATTGGACAATTTTTACATGTGCCGGCCAATCATTGTCTTTTGTAGCCTCGATTTTGGTGCGTAGGTGATTGATAAGGGTACGATGGCTACGTTCACATACTGCGTTCCCTTGTGGCCAGTATGGTGAGGAGTGGGAGATCTTGTACCCGAAAATCCTGGCTAGTTCTTCCCAGACTTTTCCGGAGAACTCAGGGGCATTATTGGAATGGATGGCTTGGGGAATGCCAAAGTAAGGGAACACGTGTCGGAGCAGGGCATCGGCGACAGCGACGGCATGATGTTCCTTAGCTGGGCAGGCTACTACGAATTTGGAGTACATGTCTACAAAAGTGATCACGTATTTATATCCAGATTTAGGGGGAAGAGGGCCTACTACGTCGATCGCCAGGAGTTGCCAGGTCTTGTAGGCGGTGATATGGCCAGATGGCCCGGCGGTCCGGGTGATATCTTTCCCAAGCGCGCAGGCGCGGCAAGTCTGGATAATTTCCTTGGTGAGGGTGGAGGGATTTGGGGCCCAGTAAATATCATTGAACACCTGTAGTAATTTTTTGGTGCCCAAGTGGATGCCGTTGTGAGCATGTAGGTGGCGCAGGGTGTCACGTGCCGCATCGGGGGTCAAGAGGATGTGTCCGGACGGGGTTAGAAGGTGGTCGCCTTGTCGGCACAGCTTGGGGAATAGGTGAGCAGGGATCCAGGGGGGCCGTTCCTTGTGGTGCCAGAGTTGTAGTAGGTCGGGGTCCGGTTGTACCGCGTGGATGGGAAGGCGGGAGAGGGCATCTGCATTGATGTGGAGCTTTCCGGGTCTGTATGAAATCTCGTACTGAAACTCCTCTAGGGTGTCACGCCACCGGACGAGTTGGGCGTTATGGGAGTCTGGCGCAACCACTGGAGTGATTGGTGGTTGGTGATTATCGTAACTTGGGTCCCGGAAAGATAAGCCCTAAAATATTGGAGGGCCCAGATTATGCTGAGGCATTCTCGCTTGGTGGCAGCATTATTTTTTTCGGCTGGGTTCAGAGTGCGACTGGCACAGGCGATGATGTGTTCCCGGCTGGCCTGTACCTGGGCTAGGACGGCGCCTATCGCGGTAAGGGATACATCCGTGTAAAGGCGAAAAGGGAGGGCATAGTCGGGGAAGGCCACGATGGGGGCCGAGACAAGTTTGTCTTTTAGTTGTTGAAAAGCAGCTCGCCGATCCTCGGTCCAGAGGAAAGGTTCCCCTTTTCGTGTCAAGTCGTGAAGAGGCTTAGCGATCTGCGCGAATCCCTTCACAAAGCAACGGTAATAGGACGTGAGTCCCAGGAAGGCGCGGACGCTGTGGACATCCTGCGGAGGTGGTATGTCCGCTATGGCACGGAGCTTGTCGGGATCGGGGGAAATTCCTGCTTGGGAAATAGTATGTCCTAGGAACGAGACAGTCTTAGCGGCCAGGACACATTTAGAAGGATGTTGCTTGAGGCCTGCCTGGCGAATTCTGGTGAAAACTCGACGGAGGCGCTGCAAGTGGTCGGCCCAGGTCTGGCTAAAAACAATGACGTCATCAAGATAAGCTAAACATATTTCCCAAGTGAGGCCGCTCAAGACAGATTCCATTAGTCTGAAGAAAGTGGCAGGGGCGTTGCAGAGGCCGAATGGCAGATCATTGAATTCGTAATGTTTGCCATTACTGGTGGAAAAGGCCGTCTTGCCTCGATGGTCTGGGTGGACGGGGACCTGCCAGTATCCAGACTGGAGGTCGAGGGTAGAAAACCAAGACGCCCCGTAGAGGGAGTCTAGGGAATCGTCAATGCGGGGGAGGGGGGTGGCATCTTTAATGGTGACGTCGTTCACACGGCGGTAGTCGATGCAAAACCGCATCGTGCCGTCTTTCTTTTTTACTAGAATGACAGGGGAGGACCATGGGCTGGTGGAGGGGGAGATAACACCTGCCTCTTCCATTTCGCGCACCTGGCGGTCCTCCTCTTCTCTCTGTCGGGGGTTCTTGCGTCGGGAAGGTTGTCGTATAGGTAGGCCTGTCATATGGATTTCGTGCGACAGGTACGTAGTATGCCCTATATCTGCTGGTCCTGTCGCAAACAAATCCTGGAAATCCAGGAGGAGGCGGCGTAAGGTGTCTGACTGCTGGTTGGAGAGATGGTCAGGGATGGGGGGTAGAGGGGTTGGGTGGTGGGAGGAGGATGGGGCACAGGGCTCGGCTTCCTCCATCTCTCCAATGATAAGCCCTTTGGGGAGGGTGAGAGGGGACGGGGCGAGATTGGCGATGCAGATGGCGGCGTGGTGGGGAGGGAGGAAGGTGGGGGACACAAGGCAGGCAGAAAGGGGTCCGGAGGGGAAGAGGGGGGAGAACAAAATGGATGGACCTGAGGGCCTGTTAAGGGGTACCCATGCCTCATAGTGGGAGGGGATGGTAACGGCAGCGGAGATGTTGGCAGGGAAAGAGGGGGCAGGAGTGGGGTGGAAAGGCACAGGAGGGGGAGGAGAGGGAGGTGGAAAAAGGGGGGAAGAAGGGGGGCACTGGGGAGAGGAAGAGGGCGAATCCTCCGGCTGGGGCCGCGGCGTGCATGTGCAAACGGCTGGGGTGGATGGGCGGAACTGGAGTTGTCGGTGGCAACAGTCGATCATGGCTCCGAGTTTTTGGAGCAAGTCTAGCCCTAAATACCCGTCATAACTCCGGCAGGAGGAATAAAAAATGATGAATGGATGTTGAGTGGACACTGGCTGGTGGGTGTCGACCCGTAGGGCCCGAATTGCCCCGCGGATGGGCAGGGGGCCATCCCCCGCGTCCACAAGGTGAGTGGTAGTAGGGCGGAGTGGGCCAAACCGCGATTTGTAGCGGGAGAAATAGTGGCTGTAAAGGCAGGACCTGGCCGCTCCCGTATCGACTAGTAGTCTGGCCTTCACGCCGTTTATTTTCATCTTGTGGTATACTGGAGGGCGATACTTAGGGGTAATGGCCCCCTCCACCGTGGGTTGGTGCAGGGGTGGGCCTAAAAATCCAGCTGGCTAAGGCTTTCGGTCTCCTGTTCCTGCTCCAATTCTCCTGAATGGGGCTCGTCCACGGGTGTCAGCTCGTTCCCTGGGGCCTCGCCTTCTAGGGCGGACACTTTACGCGAACCCGGGGCTGTGATTCTGCAGCGAGCAGCTTTAAGCTGGTCCCATATGTCATGAAGGGGGCAGCGGGAGTTGCAGGCTGTGAATTCCCACGGGTTGATCAGAATTAGGTTCGGGTTTTCTCGCGGGGCGGGGCGCCGACGGGAGGGGTGTGCCCTGGGCGGGCTAGGCGTTGGGGTGTGCCCTGGGCGGGCTAGGCGTCGGGGTCGGGCTGGTGTGAGGCAGAGGTGGACGTGGTGTGGCTGGGGGAGAAGGGGATCGGGTGGGGAATTTCTTAACAACATTAATTTGTTGTGGAGAAGGGCAGGCTGTCAGGAGGCGCCGCATCAGCTGTATATCTCTATCCATGTCTCCTGTTGGGTCATGGATAGTGAAGTGTTGTTTCACAACACTTGGGAGTACTCTGAGCAGAGTATTAAATGTATGCTGATCCCGGGTTTCCTCATCTGCCTCCGGGTAGGCAGCAGTAACCAGGCGTCTTGCCTGTATCAGGGTATTATCTAAATCCCCGTCGCATGCAAAACTATCCAATTTGGATAGAGCCACTACTTTCCCTAATGATGGGGTGATGGCTTGTACAGTGAACTTTGTAAAGTTCTGCCAGGTGAGTTCTGGGACGATTTTCGGCGCTATGTTCGCCGCCGCTTTACCCAATAGTGGTAGTGTGACTGCAATTTTTTGTTGGTCATTTTCAAAGCCAATATCCAGTAAGGGTTTAATTATTGCCAGATATGTGTGTATATCATACTGGTCAGCGTCAAACTTGGGTAACTGAACGTGCGGTTTGGTTGCCATTTTGCCAAATATTTCCTGATTACCTCTCTCTTACGCCCGGGTCTAGAACCACCGCTGGCCACCAGTGTAATGCTAGGTGAAATTAGGCTCGACTTCTCGTTCCTATTTCACCTAACATGGAGCGGGGTCCTCTTTCGAGACCGGAGCTAGTGCAATAAAGAGAGGCAGGACACAAAAACTCTAGGCAACAACCTTTACACGAATATTACCACAGTCAGACACAGGACAAATCAGCAGATAATACAGCACAATATTCAGCAACATAAAACCTTATCTAGGATATGTGTATCTCGCAGGATACTTGCTTCTCTGATAGTAATGACAAGACAAAAAATTCTAGTGTATCAGGAGTGCAGCAAATATAGGCACGCGCGCAGGTGCGGGAGGGGGGTTAAGTCTCACTAGGAGGAGATAGGGAAGGTGCGGGGAGTGACTTGTGGCAGCCAGGGGAAAGTTATGGTAATACTGGAGGGCGGCAGATACTAGCCGTGAAGTTTATATGGTTTCCACTAGCCAAAAGACTTTGGTAATTGATTTTATTCTTGATTTACACTTACTTGACATATGGGAGTGAGAGAGGGTGGTAAACAAGATTTATGGGTAGCGTGGGGGAGGGAGAGAATACCATTAATACTTCCTTTCACAATATTCCTTCACAGTAATGGGGGTATGTCTTTATAGGGGAATCTCCCGGCGGCACAGGCTTATTAATTGTTTAAGAGGGATGTCACTCACACGTATAGTCAATCAGATCTTGTTCCACACTCTCGTCCTTTAACTTCTCACTGTGATCTTATTCACCCCGATATTTACTATATGAAATCACTGCACAATACTTACATTAGGGGAAATCACACTTAATCTAAATCACTCGTGCTACAATATCACACATATTCATCAGGGGGATAGGCAGGAACTTGTCGTCGGCGATCCTGCTGGGCTAGGGGCACCGCCAATGCGAGGCGTGCCGAGAGGGCACGGGATAACTCGTAAGGGCGTCCTCTCGTGTCCTGGGCTTCCCGTGGCTTCTGGGCTTGGCTCAGGCGTGTGGCCCTCGGGACTGGGACCGAATAGCTCCAGGAACCTCTGTGATAAGTACCGGCGTCGTGGGGAGAACCGAGAGAGACTGTGGGCTGCGGTCTCCAGCGTCTAGGGGTGCCGACAGGGGAGGGCTGCGGCAGCAACTTCCACTGGGGTCCGTCAGGTGCGTCTGCTCTAGAGCCAGGCGTAGGGAACAGAGACCAGGGGAAGCTGGGAGGCCTGTCTGGGTCACTCTGGGACAGGAAGCCTGGGCTCCAGTCTCTGGCCGTGGGGACATCTCTCTACTCACCTCTCTCTGCACACCCTCGGAGCGACCGTAGATCGTCTCACGAGGATGGGAGTGACAATAGGTCGTCTCTATCAAGACACTCTCGGAGCGACCATAGATCATCTCACGAGGATGGGAGCGACCATGGATCATCTCTACCGGAGCACTTTCGGAGCGACCAAGGATCGTCTCACAAGGATGGGAGCGACCATAGATCGTCTCTACCGGAGCACTCTCGGAGCGACCATAGATCGTCTCACGAGGATGGGAGCGACCATAGATCGTCTCTACCGGAGCACTTTCGGAGTGACCATAGATCGTCTCACGAGGATGGGAGCGACCATAGATCGTCTCTACCGGAGCACTTTCGGAGTGACCATAGATCGTCTCACGAGGATGGGAGCGACCATAGATCGTCTCTACCGGAGCACTTTCGGAGTGACCATAGATCGTCTCACGAGGATGGGAGCGACCATAGATCGTCTCTACCGGAGCACTTTCGGAGTGACCATAGATCGTCTCACGAGGGTGGGAGCGACCAAAGATTGTCTCTACCGGAGCACTTTCGGAGTGACCATAGATCGTCTCACGAGGATGGGAGCGACCATAGATCGTCTCTACCGGAACACTTTGGGAGCGACCATAGATCGTCTCTACCGGAACACTCTGGGAGCGACCATAGATCGTCTCTACCAGAGGGGCGCCATCTGGAGTATATTTTCTAACTCCACCCCTAGTTGGCTCAGCAATTCCACTTCGCGAAGGTAGTGTCCTTCTCCTACGGTGGCGGCGGCGTGGTGGCTGTATGTCACAGGGGCGCACGGCCCGGGCTGACATGTGTCGCTGTTGCCGGGAGTGGTGGTGGCTGGTGGCGGCCACCCCGTGGGGTCCGTGTGGGGGTGTCGGCGCATCTGCGGGCACACTACGCTGTTCTTGGCTTGCCCTGTCGTCGGGGGTACTATGGTATTCTTCGGGGGCACTGTTTTTCAAGCCACGCAATTTATATATATATATATATATATATATATATATATATATATATATATATTTTGTTACATAGTCTATGATTTCATTATCCTTTGTGTAATTCTAACGTACAGTATGCTGCATGTTTGATCACGAGCGTGTTCTACCTCACTCCCCCCGTCTTCCCTTATAGTAGAGTAAGTCGTTCTTTCTGTTGTTCAGAGCAGGATTGTCAACTCTTTGTCCCCTCTGGCTTCATTTGCGCGTCCTTCTTACAAGTTGTATCAAGCTCTGCCGGCCCCTATACAATGAGCTCAGTCTCTACATTAATTGCCACTTAGATCTACTCCTCATTTTGCTCACATCTCTGTCCTCCCCTGTACAGTTGTTATTATTGTGAGTGCTCAGAAAGTCTCCAGCCATCTAACTGCTGTGTAATTTGAGTATGAGTGTTATTACATTTTCCTCTTGTACTGTATAGCATAAGGTGTTAATTTGTAGGCCTAGTGAGGTTTTTGTGATTAATGTAAAGTTTGGATGTCAGTCATTATTAATAATATTTTGTGTCTGTAATAATATATCTTGCATTCACTGAGTATTATCTGGTATTTTCATTTTATCAGGGCTGACTTAGATAAATTTACTCTTGCTAATTTCGTGTTAATAGAGGCTATTGCAGTTAACCATATATTCAACCTGTTTTTTGCCATTACATTATCCTTATGAGTCCTGAATGTTTTGTTGTTAGTTTGAGCATTAAACTTTACCTTGTAATTTTACCTAACTCTTTGTTTTGAACCTGGAACTTTACGGGACAGTAGTGATTTTTAGTATTCTCACTTAAAGTGTACATTATCTTTCTCTATTCCGTAACATAAATTTGGCGACCTCTTATCAGGATATTCAGGATATTATCATAAGGATACTGCTTGATATTTTGCGACTGTGATTTATTCATGATGTCTACTATTACTAGGCTTGATGAAGCCAAAGATTTTTTGTCAAATGTGCAAACAGTGTGTGATGTAGAAAACAGAACAAAGAATGAACTTAAGCTTGTTGCTCAACAATTGGGAATTGCTGTTCGCTCTCATCATTCTAAAGATCAAATTGTTGACATGATTAATGAAAGCTTGTTTAATGTAGCTCCTCCAAATGAGCAAACGCAGATTGAATTAGCTAAGTTACAGCTAGCCCTGCAGGAGGCTCGTGTTAAGGAGGCTGAATTTCAGGCAAATGCTAAGGAGGCTGAGTTTCAGGCACATGCTAAGGAGGCTGAGTCTCAGGCTCGTATTCAGGAGGCACAAATTGAAATTGCTAGGATTCAGGCAGACCATGAGTATCGCATGAAACAAGGTGGAACTGGATCATCTAGCTCTGATGATTTTGATGTGGCTAAAAATGTTAAACTTGTCCCTCCTTTTAATGAATCTGATTTAACAAAGTATTTTCAGTTGTTTGAGAGGGTAGCTACAGGTTTTAATTGGCCAAAAAAGTATTGGCCAGTACTCCTTCAAACTGTTCTCACCGGTAAAGCTCAAGTAACTTATGCATCTTTGCCTCAGGATCAATCTGATAATTATGATGTAGTTAAGAGCTTGATTCTTAAGGCCTATGAGCTTGTTCCTGAAGCATATAGAGTAAAATTTAGGACAACTTATAAACAGGATAAGCAATCCCATGTTGAGTATGCAAAAATCAAAGAAGATCTGTTAGAGCAGTGGTTAAATTCTAAGAATGTGGATTCTGATTTTGACAAATTTAAGCAGATGATTTTGCTGGAGGACTTCAAAAGGTGTGTTAATAAAGATGTAAGCCTATATCTTGATGAGAAAAGAATAGATAATATGTCTGATGCTGCAGTTTTAGCTGATGAATATGTTGTCACTCACAAGAGATATTATAAAGAAAAAAGGAAAGCTGAGAGTAAGTACGTTGCCTCTACTCAGGGTAAAGGTAACAGGAAAGAGAATAAAGATGATGTTTCTCAGGAAGTAAATACCAGCTTCACCTCTAGATTTCAGAGAAGTAAATGTACTTATTGTAGTAAGCTTGGTCATACTACGGAGAAATGTTTCAGGAGACAGCGTGATGTGAACAAAAAGGAGTCTTTAAATATTCAGTCAATTGGTCTAGTGTCCACCCTTGAGAGTTCCCAGAATATTTTTAACTGAGTTAACTGAACCTGCTTTGAGGGATGAATTAAATTCTGATGATGGAGCTCCTCTTTTGAGCAGTAACGTGGGTGACACTCTCAAGAATTCATGTGCTAATTTCCTGTCTGATGGTTTTGTCAGTCCTCTGGACAGTAATAACAGGAAATCAGTTAAAATATATCGTGATACAGGTGCTTGCCAATCCCTTATGCTGACCAGTGTTCTAGGCTCTAATGTTAATTCCTCTGATGAAACTGTAATCCTACAAGGTGTAGGGAATAATTACTTCTCTGTCCCTCTGTGCAGAGTGAATTTAGAGTCTGGTTTTGTTAATGGTTCCGTTATGGTTGGGTTGGTTGAGACACTCCCAATGTCAGGTGTAACTTTCTTACTTGGAAATGATATTGGTGGAAGTCAAGTGTGTCCAGCTCCTCAGTTGTCTAGTGAGCCAGTGACTGCGACCCAGGATTGTGATGTCCCTGATGTGTTCCCTGCATGTGCTGTCACTAGGGCTAAGTCTAAAGTTACTGGTGACTTAGAGGATAATGATGATGATGATGTTATCCTAGCTGACACTTTTCTTGCTAATTTGGACCACTCACCAGATAAGGCAGTACCGCGTAGTGTTGATAATTTGTCTCGTCAAGAGTTGGTTGAGTTGCAGGTTGCTGACCCTGAGTTGAAAGGTCTAGCTAACTCTGCTTGCAGTGAGGAAGAGTCAGCTGGTGCTTCTACTTGTTATTATATAAAGTCAGGAGTACTTATGAGGAAGTGGAGACCCCCAACAGCATCAGCCGACTGTGAATGGGAGGTTGTACATCAAGTTGTCATCCCTCGTGTTTGTAGGCAGGATATCATTAGAGTGACTCATGATTCCAGTTTGGCAGGACACCTTGGAGTGAGGAAGACTGTGGCACGCATTTTGAAACACTTCTACTGGCCAGGTATCTTCAGGGATGTTTCCTGGTATTGTAAGTCTTGTCGCACCTGTCAAGTTGTGGGGAAGTGTAATCAGACCGAAAAGGTTGCACCTCTAGTTCCCATTCCTCGTTTTGAGGCGCCATTCACCCGTGTGTTGGTGGATATTGTGGGCCCTCTTCCTAAGACTTCTTCAGGATTTTCTTATGTGTTGACCCTGATTGATATGGCTACTCATTATCCTGAAGCCATTCCACTTAGAAATATCTCAGCAAAGAACGTGGTTAAGGAAATGCTAGGGTTTTCACAAAGTTTGGTCTGCCCAAGGAGGTACAGTCAGACCGGGGAAGTAATTTCATGTCAAACGTTTTCAAGCAGTCTCTGAAAGAGTTGGGCATCACCCAGATCACGTCTTCAGCTTACCATCCCCAGACCCAAGGAGCGTTAGAGAGATATCATCAAACACTCAAATCGATGCTCAAGAAATACTGTTTGGAACATTGGAAAGACTGGGATAAAGGTCTTCCATTCGTTGTGTTTGCCGCAAGAGAATCTCCAAATGAATCACTGGGCTTCTCACCCTTTGAACTACTGTTTGGCCATGAAGTAAGAGGACCCCTTAAGTTACTCAAGGAATGCTGGCTGTCGGAGGAAGATGACGTCAACCTGCTGGAGTATGTGATGAAGTTCAAAGAACGGCTGTCCACTGCTTTACAGCTGGCGAGAGAGAATTTAGGAGCTGCTCAGGAGAAGATGAAGACTTGGTATGATAAGAAGTCCAGGTTACGCCACTTTCAGCCAGATCAGGTTTTGATTCTGCTACCGGTGCATGGGCAACCTCTTCAAGCCAAGTTTAGTGGTACTTATTTCGTGGAGAAGAAACTCAGTGATGTCAACTATGTCATCGCCACACCAGATCGTAGAAAGAACAAGCAACTTTGTCACATCAACATGCTAAAGTTATATCACAGGCGGGACGAAAATAATCCAGTCTGCACTGTAGCTGTTCCACCCGAGTCTGCAAGTGAAGTTCTCCCATGCAGAATGAGCCTGAGTGATAGTTTGGGGAAGAATCCTGATATCATGAATGATCTCCAGACTAAGCTTTCTCATCTACCTCCCGAGGAAAGGCAGGAGTTTTCGGCATTATTGAAGGAGTACCCGCAAGTGTTCCGTGCCACTCCAGGAAGAACCAGTGTGTTAATGCATGATGTCGATGTTGGAGACGCAAAGCCAATTAAACTGCCTCCTTCCCGTGTGAACCCAGTGAAAGTTCCTCTCATCCAGAAGGAGCTTGGCTACCTGTTGGACCACAAGATGATTGAGCCCTGTCAGAGCGGGTGGAGTTCTCCTGTCACTCTAGTCCCTAAGCCAGGTGGGTCACAGCGGCTTTGCATCGACTACGGACGTGTTAATCAGATAACCAAAACAGACACTTACCCTCTCCCTCGTGTGGAAGATTGCATAGACAAGATCGGAAAGGCTAGGTACATAAGTAAGTTTGATTTGTTAAAGGGATACTGCCAAGTACCTATGACTGAACATGCTAGGGAGGTCTCATGTTTTGTAACACTAGGAAAGACTTTTGCATGTTCTGTAATGCCATATGGTATGAAGAATACACCAGCCACATTTCAGAAGCTCATGAATGTTGTAACAGAGGGTTTGGCAGGGTGTGTTGTTTATATTGATGATGTGTTAATCTTCAGTGACAGCTGGAGGGATCACCTATGCCATGTCAGTAAATTTCTTGAGCGTTTAGTTCAGACTAATCTTGTAGCTAATTTGTCAAAGTGTGAGTTTGGTCAAGCTAAAGTTCAGTACCTTGGGTACATAATTGGTGATGGACATGTTGCACCACCAGGAGCTAAGGTTCAGGTTATAAGTGATCTTCCCAGACCTAAAAGTAGGAAAGAGCTACAAAGATTTTTGGGAATGGTAGGTTATTACAGGAGATTTGTTCTTAACTTTTCAATTCTTGTATCACCACTTACAGACCTACTGAAAAAGGGAGTTAAATTTGTCTGGACCGATAACTGTGAATCCTCTTTCAGCAAACTTAAAGCTGTCCTATTAAGTCAGCCAGTGCTCGCTACTCCAAATTTTGCTAAGCCTTTTAAGATGGCTGTTGATGCAAGTGATACAGGAGCTGGGGCTGTTTTGCTGCAAGAGGATGATCAGGGTATTGAACATCCTGTATCTTATTACAGTAAGAAGTTCACTCCACCTCAAAAGAACTACTCAACTATTGAGAAAGAGCCTTTTGCCTTGATTTTGGGTTTACAGCATTTTTCATTTTATTTGTGTTCTGGTTTTGACCCCATAGTCATTTATACCGATCATAACCCACTGAAATTCCTTAGTAAGGTTAAAGATAAAAATCAGAGATTGACAAGATGGAGTCTACTTCTTCAGGAGTATTCATTAGACATACAACATGTCAAGGGGAAAGAAAATGTTATTGCAGATTGCTTATCTAGACTTTAGACAGATTGTTTTAGAGTAAAAAGAAATTTCCTTTGTAAATTTCTTTTTCTTTGTGGGGAGGTGTTACATAGCCTATGATTTCATCATCCTTTGTGTAATTCTAACGTACAGTATGCTGCATGTTTGATCACGAGCGTGTTCTACCTCACTCCCCCCGTCCTCCCTTATAGTAGAGTAAGTCGTTCTTTCTCTTGTTCAGAGCAGGATTGTCAACTCTTTGTCCCCTCTGGCTTACAAGTTGTATCAAGCTCTGCCGGCCCCTATATAATGAGCTCAGTCTCTTCATTAATGGCCACTTAGACCTACTCCTCATTTTGCCCACATCTCTGTCCTCCCCTGTACAGTTGTTATTATTGCGAGTGCTCAGAAAGTCTCCAGCCATCTAACTGCTGTGTAATTTGAGTATGAGTGTTATTACATTTTCCTCTTGTACTGTATAGCATAAGGTGTTAATTTGTAGGCCTAGTGAGTTTTTTTTTATTACTGTAAAGTTTGGATGTCAGTCATTATTAATAATATTTTGTATCTGTAATAATATATCTTGAATTCACTGAGTATTATCTGGTATTTTCATTTTATTAGGGCTGACTTAGATAAATTTACTCTTGCTAATTTCGTGTTAACCCGCCCCGTCCCGACCACTTTTTCACCACTGGTACCCCCCAATCCCGACCATTTTTCGACCCTTTTTTTTTTTGCTAAAACTTTCGCTTTTGGTCAGAAACAATGGTCAGTGACAAGGAAATTGTTCCCCAGGGTCCATAATTACCTTAAACAGGTATGCCTTTGTCCCACCTGGCCCCGTGTTCTCCGTAGGCGGTCTGAGCCTCTAAAGTTTTCTATGGTATTATAAGTCTGGGAAACTAATGAAAGTAAGTAGATATGTATTTATTACAAACATAAAAACATGTGATAAAAGAGTATATTGGATTTTATACAAAAGTAAGTAGATATGTATTTATTACAAACATAAAAACATGTGATAAAAGAGTATATTGGATTTTATACAAAAATAGAGCAGAAATAAGCATTGTACCATCGTGCGAAACGAGCAAAATCGGGCAACTTGGTCACGATGAATCGCTAACATTCGAAAATCATGATACATATCATTTTTTTTTTACTTACATAATACTTCCACAATAACATTATACCATTTTACATTTTACTGAACTGTTTTTACGTATTCACAGGCCTTTTGATAACATTTAGCGTAATGTTAGCACTTATTTACGTAGTGAGTGAATTCTCTGTGACTGTTGTTTCAACTCGTATTGTGTTTTTTCTACTTACATAATACTTTCCTAATAACATTATACACTTTTCAACTTTATAGAACTGTTTTGAGATAATTTCAGGCCTTACGTAAATATATAGCGTAATAATAGTGCATAATAACACACACGGTGAAGTCGCTATGACTACTATTTCAACTTACAACCTATTTTTGTACTTATATAATAATTCTCCACTAACATTGCACATGTTTACACTTGAAATAATTGATATCACATAATTTCAGAACTTACGATGCAACTGAGCGTCATATTAGCGCGTACTTACACAGGGAGTGTTATCGCGATATCATTTGTTTCATCTCACACTAGTATTCAACTTATAAAATACCTTACTACTAACATTACAACAAATTCCACTTTATATAATTCCTATCACATACTGACCAGAATGTGGGTGTCCTCGTGACATCAATTATTACAACTTACACTATTGTTCAACTTATACATTTTATTCATGCTAACATTACACCCGTTTCCACTTTATATTCTTGCTATCACATATTTACTGACCAGAGTGTTATACTGAGCGTCATATTTTCGCAGATTTACACAGTGGGTGTACTCATGACATCAATTATTACAACTTACACTATTTTTCAACTTATACGTTTTATTCATGCTAACATTACACCCGTTTCCACTTTATATTCTTGCTATCACATATTTACTGACCAGAGTGTTATACTGAGCGTCATATTTTCGCAGATTTATACAGTGGGTGTAGTTTTCATATCACTTCGTTCAACTTACACTATTTCTCAACTTATACATTACTTTCCTGCAAACATTACACCCGTTTCAAGTTTATATAAGACTTGGCACATACTGACTGGCCTTACCATTATACTGAGCGTCATATCGCCATCCCACACAGTTTCAGTAGTGTAGGAAGTTATGGTACTCTCTGAAACATGGCTGAAGGCACAACGCAACATTGGTGGTGGGGGAGGTGGAGAGCGGCGCCTTTCATCACTCGCACTTCTCTTCCCTCTCCCTTTTCCTTTACCCTTTCCCTTCCCTTTCCTTCCTTTCCCCACATCCTGGGGCTGTGTGGAGGAAGTTTGGGAATATTGTATGGCGAAAGACGTGCTGGGGAGTGGCTCCACCTCCTCTCCCCTAAGCCTACGTGCACCACGTGCTCGTGCTGCCTCCCTCACACCACTTCCCTTTCACCCCGCACTCCCACCACACCACTTTCGCCTTCCCCAGACAAAACACTAGGCCATACTTTATTTGCCTTCTCGCCCCACCTTCTGATCCTCGGGGTGAGATTTTTTCCTTCCCCAACCACGAGGCAACATCACGTCCTAAGCCGCCGTCATCGTCATCGTCCTCATCAGAATCTCTCTCTAGGGGATGGAGAGAGGTCCATGCAGGTGTTTTGGGTGCAGGCTGGCCTTCTCTTGCCTTACGATACTTGACATACCGCTTTTTCCGGGGAGAAGGGACCTCCTCACCACTGCTTGTTATTTCCTCCTCAGGCTGCACATAATCTCGATCCACCACATCATCATCAAGTGGAGAATCACTATCTCCAGTGAAGGCATCCAGGGCGGATTGTATTTCGTCATCTGAGAGACCTTTACGCGCCATGTCTGACCTGGGTCACTGCTAACAAGTGAGTGACCGAGACAAGGGCGAGTGCAGGTCACGCGGGGTCTGGGACGCTGCCCGCCTGGGGGCAGGTAGGGGAGGCTTGGGTACGTGGGCGAATCGAAAATCTTGCGCGAATTTTGAAAATTGTGGAAATTATGAACCTTGCAATGGCAGGACGTTGAAGTACGTCAACGGGATTGGCAGTGACATAACGTGAGGACGTGGAAGTACGTCGACGGGACGCCGCGGGTTAATAGAGGCTATTGCAGTTAACCATATATTTAACCTGTTTTTTGCCATTACATTATCCTTATGAGTCCTGAATGTTTTGTTGTTAGTTTGAGCATTAAACTTTAACTTGTAATTTTACCTAACTCTTTGTTTTGAACCTGGAACTTTACGGGACAGTAGTGATTTTTAGTATTCTCACTTAAAGTGTACATTACCTTTCTCTGTTCCGTAACAATATATATATATATATATATATATATATATATATATATATATATATATATATATATATATATATATATAATTGCCAAAACCAACAGTGGAATCACTAAAGCTAATAACTGTCGTGACTAAACTATATACGTACACATAATTTTTCAACGATGTACGTAAAACGTGTAAATATACCATAATTATTATTAGGACAGACCCGTATACATACAGTATAATCTTTCAACGATGATGTATAACTTTTATGCAAAATTAGAGTACATAAATATACTCTGTAATTACTTAGGATTGAACCAAATACATAAATTGATTCAATGTATGTACAACTGTTATGTATAAATAATGTTAAAATAAGTGAATACTGACGCCTCATAGCAGGAGGCGTGCATTATTAAATGCGACCTTAAAAAAAAGGAAAAAAAAAAATCCGTCATCCGTAGCCAAAACCCTCCGCACCGAGCAACTTGTATCTTGTCTCCCATATCTAGTGGGAGACAAGATACAGCCGAAAACTTGTCACTGGACTGACGCGCGACTGTCCAGCGACAGATTTAGATTTTCCTGAGACAGTCGCGCTACAGTCCAGTGACATTGTCGCGCGACTTTTGCTGGCTAAAGTATCTCGGTGTGTACGTGACCCAGAGACTGTGTCTAGCGAGACAAATTTAGATTTTTCTGAGACAGATGCGAGACAGTCCAGAGACCATGTTGTGCGACTTTGTATCTTGGTGTGTACGAGGCTTAATAGTCCCTAATAACACTGTAAAAATAATAAATAATTTCATAATTATAATAATAATAATAATAACAATAATAATAACAACAACAATAATAATAATAGTAGTAGTAATAATAATAATAATAATAATAATAATAATAATAATAATGATGATGTGGTAGGTGGTGGCGACCATCATCCACTCACTTGATGTAGTGCTGCCTACTTCCTTAGCTTTTACCATTCTTTTTCTGTGCCTGCCCTCCTCTTCCTATTTCTCCTATCTTTCCTGTCACTTCTTATTCCTTTTCTTTCCTTTACAGGTGGCTTTACATTGAGTGACAAGCCAAATGGTTTCCTGTAAGCCAAGAAACCATTTAAAAGCTGGGCGGTAACCATATAACCAAACCATACGTGCTCCCTACGTGTCAACAAGTGGGTTGGTGGAGGGTTGGTGCCCCTCCCCGTAAAACAACTAACTCAGTGTCAAATGGCCACCCTTTGCGGGATTGTGGTGTCTGGCAATAGATAGATAGATAGATAGATAATAAGCCATTACACAGACGTACCCCCACCATGTGATAAAGAAGACAGATTTTTCCTTACATGGTCATAGCTGGTAAAGTACAGACAATATGGCAATTGTACATATACGGGCATCAACTACCACACATACTCTATCTTTCTGTGTGATATGAAGCCAAGCCACCTGGTAGTTTACGAAATACAGGCCTGGACGGACAGACGGACAGACAAACGGACAGACACGGGTGATTCCTATATCGCCACCATATGGAATAATAGTGGGGATAATAATAATAATAATAATAATAATAATAAATTAATAATATTAATAATAATTGCTCAGTCTGTACGCTAGTGTCCGTTTTCTGTTAACTCAGGGAAGGGTATCCTGAAATAATTTCGACATAAACTTTGGCCATTTCCAGTATAATAATTTCGTCTTCATTCACCTGTCGCCACATTACTTACAATATTTTATAAGTGACACTGAAATAGGTGGTGGCGACCATCATCCACTCACTAGATGTAGTGCTGCCTACTTCTTTCTTAGCCTTTATCATTCTGTTTCTGTGCCTCCCCTCCTCTCTTCCTATTTCTCGCATCTTTCCTTTCACTTCTTATTGCTTTTCTTTCCTTTACAGGTGGCTTTACATTGAGTGGCAAGCCAAATGGTTTCCTGTAAGCCAAAAAACCATTTACAACGCTGGGTGGTAACCATATAACCAAACCATACGTGCTCCCTACGTGTGAACAAGTGGGTTGGTGGAGGGTTAGTGCCCCTCCCCTTAAAACAAATAACTCAAAGTCATATGGACACCCCTTAAGGGATTATGGTGTCTGGCAATAGATAGACAGATAGATAGACACTGAAATTCTGTTCTTGCTTCTCTCTCTCTTCCTGCCTTTATCATCTATGTGTCTTTCTCCTCTCTCCCATTATATTGTTTCGCATTTTTCACGTTTTCTGTTTCCTGTCTTTCCATGTCTATTCTTCGTTTTCCTTCTGCTGTGTTTCTCTCTCTCTCTCTCTCTCTCTCTGGGGTCTTTTTTGTTCTTATCATTCATTTCCTTCCTCTTAATTCGTCTGACTCTCTCTCTCTCTCTCTCTCTCTCTCTCTCTCCATCATTTTTCCTCCCATCATTTGTCATCTTTCCTCTCTCATCTCTCCTCCCACCTTCCTCATTTTTCATCTCCTCTCCTCTCCTCACCTCTTCTTTTTCTCTTCTACTGACAAAATTCTTAGTCTGTTTTTCTCTATTATTTCTCTTATCGCTCCTCCTTTTTCTCTCTCCCCCTTCCAATTTTCCTCCCCATCTTCCTTCATTCTCTTCTTTCCTTTCCCTTTTCTCTTGTTCCCTCCATTTTCTCTACTTCCTTCTTCCCCTTCTAGTACTTCCCTTTCCCCTCTCTTCCTTCTTCCTGCTTTCTTTCCCATCCTCTTTGCTCCTCCTTTCTCATATGTTTCATCTTCCCTCTTCTCTCACCTCTACTTCCTTTGTTCCTCTCTCTCTCTCTCTCTCTCTCTCTCTCTCTCTCTCTCGTCTCTTTGCCATTTCCTCCATTTCTCTCTCCTTTTCTCCTTTTTCTCATCCTCCTTCCTTTCATTGTCTTCTCTTCCATTCCATCTTCTTCCCACTCCTTCTTTTCCTTTCTCTCTTTCATCTCGTCTTTCTTTGATATCTCCCTCCATCCTTTCCTTCCTACTCTTCTTCCTTCCCTTCTCTTCTCTCCTCTCTTTCCTCTCACCACTTCACTCATCCTTCTTCACCCCATCCATCCTCGTTCCTCTTCTTTCCCTCTCCTTTTCTTTCTCTGTTTCCCATCCGCCTTTCCTTCCTTCCTTCCCCTCATTCTGTTATTTCCTCTCCTTCCTTGTTACCCTTTCTCCTCTAAACTTTGTTCTCTCTTCCTGTTCTTTCTTTCCTTCATCTCTCATCTCATTTTTCCCTCTCCCTTTTTATCCGTCTCTTCCATTACTCCTTTCTTCCTCTTTCTCCCTCCTTCCCTTCTCTCCTCTTCCCCTCCTCCCTCCTTTTCCCTCTTTTCCATCTCTCCTTGTTTTTCTTGTTTTCCCCATTCTTCCCCTTTCCTCTTACCCTTCCTTCCCTAATCTCTTCTCTCCCACAAATTTTCTTCCTCTACTCTCTCTCTCTCTCTCTCTCTCTCTCTCTCTCTCTCTCTCTCTCTCTCTCTCTCTCTCTCTTCCTCATTCCCTTCCTCCTTTCTCCATCCCACCATCTTCCTTTTCATTCACAATATTCCAACCTTTCCTGTCCCCTTTCCCCCTCCCCCTCTTCCAATTCTCCCTTCCTTTCTCTCCCCCATCCACTCATCCCTGCTCTCCTCTCCCTTGCTTCCCGTCCTCCCTCCTCTTATTTCCCTCTCCCATCTTTTTCCCTCCTTCCTCTCCTCCTCCCTCTTACTCCCAAATTCTCTCTTCCATCCACGCTTTCCTCCCTTCTCCCCCTCTTCTCCCTTCCTCCCCCGTCCCCCTCCTTCCATTATATCCCTTTCCCATATTTTTCCCTCCTTCCTCTCTCTCTCTCTCTCTCTCTCTCTCTCTCTCTCTCTCTCTCTCTCTCTCTCTCTCTCTCTCTCCTCCACACAAGGAAATATTGGTAGCCTGCCAGGAAGTAGTCATAAAGACACGAAGCGAGTTATAACAGCACCACGACCGACTCCCGCTGATCCTTCTCTTACTCCCCGCTCCTAAGCGATTTGTTTTGCTTTTTACACTACGGTCTTCTCTTCAGTGCTGTCTAAATCCTTCCAATATCGCCATCCTCTGCGTAAGTACAAAAGAATAGTAACCAAACAATCTATCTATCTATCTATATACCTAGGCTGCTTCCCCCAAGGAAAGGGAGGTAGCCGAGACAGGACGACACACTCCCCATTTACTCATCCATTCAAACACATTCATTCGCATCTTAGCCCCAAAGGGAAGAACGGACAGATCCTCACCTCACCACATCGCACAAGGGTCAGCTGCGCAATGCAATCAGTGACATCCGCAGCAGGGCCCGACAGCAGAACTGGTTTACCCCTGCCACATCATAACAGACCCATCCCCTCACCCGCACCTGACCTGACTAGCTGATCAGACCAATTGCGGGAGAATATCCCCTCAGGGCTGCGTCATCACTTATTCATTCACAATTTCTCTCCATTTATTTCTGTCACGCACAGCCACTCTTCCTTGCTCAACAGACATCCCTCTCGCATCCAGCGCTCTCTTCACACTGTCCATCCATCCTATTCGTGGTCTTCCTCTCAGCCTTACACCTCTCACATCAGATCTAGTTATCTTTTTCACCAATCGCTCATTATCCATTCTCTCCATATGCCCAAACCATCGCAACACCCTCTGCTCAACTCTACCAGCCATCTCCCGAACAACTCCAGTTCTCCTTCGCACTTCATCATTTCGCACTCGATCCATATGCGTCACTCCACACATACTCCTCAGACACCTCATCTCCATTACATTCAAACTTTTCCTCTCTGCTACACCCATATTCCATGTTTCAGCCCCATATAACGCGGTCGGTACCACAACACCCTCATACAGCCTTCTCTTTACATCCATTCTAAACGAACGACATCTAAACACTTTTTTCATTCCTCCCAGCACCTTTCCTACTTCATTTATTCTAAACTTCACTTCTGCATCTATTCTTCCATCCACAGCAACATGTGACCCTAGATATTTAAAACACTCTACCTCCTCAAGCAACTCGCCATTCAAAACTATATTCATCCCCCTACCATCTCCCAACCTCGTACACTTCATCACTTTACTCTTATTCTCATTTACTTTCAATTTCCTCCTCTCACACACCCTTCCAAACTCTCTCTCAGGAAGAGGTATTAGGGAGCTTCCTTACGCCACGAGAATCCGGACCTTTGTCTTGGTCTCTCAATTCTCTTATTTTATCGTCCTGTGCCTTTTGATATCGTTATTTATCTTATTCAATCGTCCTAAATCTTCAGATAATCTAAAATAGCAAGCCTAACCTAACATGACCTAACCTAACCTAACTTGACCTAACCTAACCTAACTTGACCTAACCTGACCTAACCAGACCTGACCTAACCTGACCTAACCTAGCCTGACCTAACCTAACCTGACCTAACCCGACCTGACCTGACTTGACCTAACCTGACCTAACCTGACCTAACATGACCTGACCTAACCTAACCAGCGGCTCAGTCAGTAGAGAGGTGGCCTGAGGTCCTACCGGACCGAGGTTCAAATCCCCGCTGGGCCAGGGAACAGTTCAAGGATTTAAATTTCATGTAAATGCAAACTTTACCGATGTACAAGACCCGCCGACACGTCGTAAAAATACCCCCGCTAATACCGATACACCAGTCCTGAATGAGACAGCCCTAGCATGTATTCAATATGGACGGTGGGTGTTAGCGCTGAAGTGGTGACATGTAGAGGTGTATGATATGTAGGAGGACTATTGGGCCTTGGGAGCAGGCTGTGAAGCCTATGCCCAGAGTCGAGCACATAAAAAAAAAAAAAAAATTACAACCTAACCTAACCTGACCCAACTTGACAACCTAACCTAACCTGACAACCTAACCTAACCTGACCCAACTTGACAACCTAACCTAACCTGACCCAACTTGACAACCTAACCTAACCTAACCTAACCTGACCCAACTTGACAACCTAACCTAACCTGACCTAACTTGACAACCTAACCTAACCTGACAACCTAACCTAATCTGACCCAACTTGACAACCTAACCTAACCTAACCTAACATGACAATCGAACTTGACCTGACCTAACCTAACCTAACCAGACAATCTAACCTAACCTAACCTAACCTGACCCAACTTAACAACCTAACCTAACCTAACTTGACAACCGAACTTGACCTGAACTAACCTAACCTAACCGGACAACCTAACCTAACCTGACCTGACCCAACCTGACAACCTAACCTAACCTAACCTAACCTGACCTAACCTGACAACCTAACCTAACCTAACCTGACCCAACCTGACAATCTAACCTAACCTAACCTGACCCAACCTAACAACCTAACCTGACCTAACCTGACAACCTAACCTAACCTAACTTAACCTAATCTAACCTGACTTAACCTAACCTAACCTGGCCTAGTCTGACCTAACCTGACCTAACCTTCATCCTTAACCTAACTTCCTTCATGCTAAACCTTCCTTCATCCTTTATCTAACTTCAAGCTGTAATTTCCTTCATCCATAATCTAACTTCATCCTTACTCTAACTTTCTTCATCCTTAATTTAACTTCCTTCATCCTTAATCCAACTTCAAACTTAATCTAACTTCCTTCACGCTAAAACTTCCTTCATCCTTAACCTAACACTTCTTCATCCTTAATCTAACTTCAGGCTTAATCTAACTTCCTTCATGCTATGATTTCCTTCATCCTTTATCTAACTTCATGCTGTAACTTCCTTCATCCATAATCTAACTTCATCCTTATTCATTCTTCATCCTTAATTTAACTTCCTTCATCCATAATCTAACTTCATCCTTATTCATTCTTCATCCTTAATTTAACTTCCTTCATCCATAATCTAACTTCATCCTTATTCATTCTTCATCCATAATCTAATTTCCTTCATCCTTAATCTAACTTCATCCTTAATCTAACTTCCTTCATGCTAAAACTTCCTTCATCCATAATCCAACTTCAAACATAATCTAACTTCATCCATAATCTAACTTCATCCATAATCTAACTTCATCCTTAATCCAACTTTCTTTATCCTTAATTTAATTTCCTTCATCCATAATCTAACTTCCTTCATTCTTAATCTAACGTCCTTCGTACCTAACCTAACTTCCTTCAGTCAACTTCCTTCAGTCTTAACCTAACTTCCCTCATCCTTAACCTCGTTCTTAATCTAACTTCCTTCATCCTTTAACTTCCTTCAGCCATAACCTAACTTGCTTCCGTCTTAACATTCATCCTTAATCTAAATTCCTTCATTCTTCAACTTCCTTTTTCTAACTTCCTTCCGTCTTAACCTAACTTCTCCCAGTCTCACAACTTCCGTATTACTTCCTTCACCCCCTTCCGTCTCTCTCCTTCCCTGTTATCTTCTTTTATTATCCCGTTTTAGAAGACTTTATGGCGAGTGATGAGAACTGCAGTGTTCCTTGGGAGAAGAGTAAGGAGGAGAGGGTAAAGAAATGGGTGAAGGGAGGGGAGGGGACGGGAGGAGGGGGCAGGGAACGGTAGGGTTGTGTGAGGTAGGGAAGGGATGGAAAGGGAAATGAAAGGTAGCGAAAGGAGGAGAGAGGAGGGGAAGGGAGGGGAGGAGAGGGGAGGGGAGGGAAGGGAAGGGAAAGGTAGGGTAAGGTAGGGTAGGGTAGGGTAGGGTGAGGAGGGGAGAGGAGGGAAGGGGAAGGAATAGTAGGGAATAGTAGGGTAGGGTAGAGTAGGGTAGGGTAGGTTTTTAAATGCGAGAGTGAGTGCAAATGAACACAAAAAGAGCGAGAAAGTTGGAAATGAAGAGGAGTGCGAGAGCTAAAAATGAATAGGAGAGCGAGACAGAAATGAGCAAAAAATAGCGAGAGTGAGAAATGTGCGAAAGGGAGCGAGAGTGAGTTAGAAATGTGCAAAAGAGAGAGAGAGAGAGAATTAAAAATGAACAAAAGAGAGAGAGAGAGAGAGAGAGAGAGAGAGAGAGAGAGAGAGAGAGAGAGAGAGAGAGAGAGAGATGCACAATTCAAACAAATAGGGTATAGTAGTGGTGATGGTAGTACTGGTGGTGATGGTGAAGCTGGTATTATTGATGATGATAAGAGTGATAACAGTGGTGGTGGTGATGGTGGTGATGGTGATGGTGGTGATGGTGGTGAGGGTGAGGGTGATAATGATGATGATGATGATGATGACATGGAGCAAGGTATGGCAGAGGATGGTTGGACAGGGAAGGGCAGGAAAGCAGGGCACAACAAAGTAAGGTTGTGAAGGGCAGGACAAGGCAGGGTAGGGTAGGATAAGGCAGGACACGATGGGGTAAGGCAGGGCAGGGCAGGACAAGTACATTAATAGATAAAGTTGATGAGCATATAGATAAATAGAGAGCCAAGTTGATAAGCTGACAGATAGATAGTCAAGTTGATAAGCTGACAGATAGATAGTCAAGTTGATAAGCTGACAGATAGATAGTCAAGTTGATAAACAGATAGATAAACAGATAGTCATGTTGATAAGAAGACAGACAGACTGATAGATACACAAAAAGCTTCAAAAAATAAGGTCAATAATCAATAGAGTAAAAGATATCTAACACCCCTATATACGTTGCAGACCGCGACGCAGACTGAAAGCAAAAACAAAGGCGTTCCGTCTTCTGTGTTATATTTGTGTTTTGAATTGGGGAAACACTGTTAATCTGGACTCCTTCCCTGCCATAGACATGGATAGAGAGATAGGTAGATAGACAGGTAATAGACTGACATAAAGACTGATAGATATATAGAGCAGATAAAAAGGGAAACAGACAGACAGGTAGACAGAAAGATAGGCAGACAGAGATATAGACAGACTGACAGATGGATGGATGGATGGATGGATGGATGGATGGATGGATAGACTGGCAGACAAAGATGGATAAATAAATAGACAGGTAGGTGGACAGAGACAGTAGATAGTAGGCAATGGATAATAGATAAATAGAAGGATGAATAGTTACAAACAGATATGCAAAAAGGTAGATGGTTGGATGGATGGATGGACAGACAGCTAGATAGACTGACAGATAGACAGGGAAAGGGATGCAGGGACATACTTTCAGAAAATCCATATAAAGAAAATAATATGAACACAGTAAATAAAAACCCACACCTCCCATATACCCTGCAAACAGCGACGCCAGGCAAAAACCCAATCTGTTCAGTTCTACCAATGCTTTATTTGGGCAACGCTGTACATCCTGACCCACTGAGACAGATAAAGACAGACAGACATAATAGATAGGCTAACAGACTGACTGATACACTAATCGGTATATTGATAGATAGATAAACAGATGGACGATAAATAGGTAGGTAGAGATTAAGATACAGACAGATAGATAAATGGATAGATAGACATAGATGGATGGAGACAGACTGGCAGACAGACAGACGGATATGGATAGATGGACTGATTAACATCTATCTACCAGGCTAACTCACTAGCTACCTCGGTAGATAGAACCAGAAAGCAATCAGAGAGTGCATACCTTACCCAATGTCAGTAAAATTTATTTCTGTAATACCTCTTTCCTATGAGACGAATGCATTTATGGTCTCACATAGCCAATTAATTCTTGGGTCGTAGTCTGCCCTGTTACACAATCTCAGACAGTGCATACCTCTGCCAACACCAATAAAATTTATGATTAATTCCTGCATCCGGATCCTGAATCACTTCAAAATCTATCTTCCTTGATCCACTGCCCTTGTATCTATCAGTGTTTTGAGATATCTTACAGACAAACAGACACGGGTGAATACAAAACCTCTGTCCAACCTGGCTAGCGTCGGCAACAACAGCGCTCGGATATACCCTCCATGCTGCAACAGCATTCGCATATACCCTCCACCCCGCGACGCAGACCACTTGCCATACCCAAACTGTTCAATTCCACCTGTGTTATATTTGTGCTTGCAACTGAGACAAACGCTGTAAATCTGCACCCAACCCCACCCAACCCCTCCCCGCAATGGCATCCGACCGAAAAGCTATCCAAAACAAATTATGGTCAAACTATATATTAGTCCATTTACAAAGTGCGGTTACTGGGAGTTGGGGTGTAGATTATGGGTCATGGGAGTGGTGGTGGGATGGGATGGGATGGGAGGAAGGGAAAGGGAATGGCAGGACAGGAAAGAACTGGGAAAGGAATGAAAAAGAATGGTTGAGAGGAGGGGATATGAGAGAGGAGAGGTACAGAGAGGGGAGGAGAGACGATAGGGGAGAAGAGGAAATTACAGGAAAGGTGAGGAGAAGAGAAAGGAAGGGAATGGAGGGGAATGGGAAGGGCAGGGTAGAAGAGGAAGGAAAGGGAGGGACACGAAAGGGAAGCCAAGGGTAGGGAAAGGAAAGGTGATAAAGTGTGACTGCTATTTGTTGGGATATATATTATGGGTAGTGTGAGTGGTGGTGGGATGGAATGGGGGAGGGAGATGGGAGAGGAGGGACGCTGAAAGGAAGAGTAGGGAAGTGCAGGGCTGGAAATGAAAGGGGAAAACAGAGGATGGGCAGGAAAAGGAAAGGCAGAGTACAGAAACACTAAGAGAGGAAGAGTCAAGATGATAAGAGATGAAAAAATAAAAAGATGGGAAGGAGAGGAATGGAAGAGATGGGGAGGGAGGAACAGGGGAGAACAGGGTAAGGAAGAGAAGTGAATGACTGAGGCGAGAGGAGACGAAGGTAGAGGAAAGGAGAGGAGAGAAGGAAGGAGAGGTGCGTAGGAGAGAAGAGAAGGAAAGAGAAAGAAGGGGAATAGGATGGGTGGGGTAGAACAAGATGGAAAGAGAGGGGACAAGTGATGTAGGAATGAAAGTCGAACTATATATCAGTCCTTTTAGACAGTGCGACTGCTGTGTGTTGAGCTGTAGATTTTGGGCGTAGCTTTGTGGTGGTGGGAGGGGAGGGCAAGAAAGGATGGGATGGTAAGGGTGGGCAGGGAAGAGAAGGGCAGGATATGGATAGGTAGGGAAGGAAAAGATTGTAAAGAGAAAAAAAGGAGCCAAGAGGAGAAAAGAGGAGAAGAGAGAAGAGAGAGGAAAGCAATGGAGAAGGGTGGGAAGAGATGGACAGTACACGAAGGGAAGGGGAGGAAAGGGAAGGAAAAGGTTAAATGTGGCAGTGTTCCAAGCTCTATGTTTTTTTTTAACAGTAGGATAATTGTGTTGGGGTGGTAGATTAAGTGTAATTTTGTGGGAGTGGAGTGGGATGGGATGGCATGGGATGGAAAGGAAAGGGAGGAAAGAGACGGGGAGGGAAGGAGAAGAGGAGGGAAATATGTTGAGGGGAAGGGATGGAGAGAAGAGCATGGGAAGTGAAGTAAAGAAAAGAGAAGAGAAGTGAGGAAGGGGGAAGAGAGAAGAGGAGAGGAGAGGAGAGGAGAGGAGAGGAGACGAGACGAGAGGAGAGATGAGAAGAGAAATGAGGAAAATGGAACGAATGGAAGCGAGAGGCAGGGTAGGACAATATAGGAGAAGGGGAGGGAGAAGGGGAAAGGGTTGGCAGGGCAAGGCAGGGCAGGACAAGAAAGGGCAAGGGAGGGAAGGGGAAGTGACGGTCACTGAAGGGCAGGACTAGATTTGAGAGAACAATGATGGGAAGTGAAGGGATAGGAAAGAACAGGGAAAAGAAAAACAAGGAAGGGGAAGGGGAAGGGAAGGAAAGGGAAGGAAAGGAAGGGAAGGGAAGGGAAGGGAAATAAAGGAAGGAAAGGGAAGGGAAGGGAAGAGAGGAGAGAACAGTGAAGGCAAGGATAGAAAGAGAAGGAAAAGAAAGAAAGGAGGAAGAGGACCGGGTGAACAGAGCAGGGCAAGGAAGGAAAGAGGAGAAAGAGGAAGAGAAGAGAAGAGGAAAGGCTGTGTAGTGAAAGGCAAAAGCAAGATAGAAAATGCTTCCCCAGTTCATCAGAGACACTGTAATACATCTCTACCTTTTACGAACACAGTAAGATACCTATTTCACAAAGACAAAGGGCCATGCTTCTAGACTTGATATCTTTGCATTCTACAGAGAAGAATCACTAAGAATGCATGATTCATTGACGAGGTGTGGAGATTAGTAAGATTTCTGTGGTAAGAGTAATTAGAGCTTGTGTTAATGGTTCGTGCAATCACCATCACCATCATCATCATCATCATCACTGCCGAAGGAGATCTTGGAAGGGAAAATAAAGGAATGGAAAGATGGGTTGTTGGTCAGCACCTTGAGAGAGAGAGAGAGAGAGAGAGAGTGAGAGAGGGGGGGGGTGGAGGAGGCTACTATATTCCGTTCACTTTAACTAGGCGTCAAACTAGCATCTCTCCATTTCTGAGTTATAACAAGAGATAATCGCTAGAATATGCTGCTAGTCACGAAGAAGTGTAATGGAAAGGATATAGAGCCATAGTACTGTCTTTTTTCTGACGCTGAGCTACGGCAAATAATTTGCAAAAGGACGAAAGTCTCTGTTTAGTTAAAATGAATGAATTATGAGACTGACATTTTGTTAACAATGGCCAGTTTGATGGAGTTTATCGGTATCATATATTTATTTACCTCTCTCTCTCTCTCTCTCTCTCTCTCTCTCTCTCTCTCTCTCTCTCTCTCTCTCTCACCTTCTCCGTCGTTTTGGCATTGTGAGTAGACCATTCGAACAACTTTCCCTAATTCTCAGTTGCATCCTTAATAACGCTGATAAAGTGACTGTCATCACCACCTTCCCTACTCCTGCATACACCTCTCCATCTTTTCTTTACTTACCGTCTTCACAACCTTCCTTACACCTGCATACACCTCTTCAGTTTTTCTTTACCTACCGTCATCACCACCTTCCTTACACCTGCTTACACCTCTCCAGATTTTCACTCCTATGTGTGTTGAAAATTACTCTGTCCTCCATTTGTCTATCGTAAACAGAATCTTCATTAATGTCACTACTATAAAGCATTGCACACGTTTGAACTATTTTAATCGCATCCTGGCTTCGGCTTGTTCCTTTGTTAGATTTTTTCAGAGCAGACATTTTATATCTGGATAGATTTTGCTAACTTTTTATTTAGTTTTACTTTCCTCTCTTCATCTGGGTCATTCACCTCTCAACAGACCTATATGCTTGTGAAAGAGAAAGTGACAATTTATTCAGACTATTTCTAACTCCTTTACTACGAGGGCGCTCTCCTTGTTAAATAAAGGAGCTCAAGACTTGCAATAATAAGGTGAAGTAAAAAAAGAGCAATATGCTACAAACGTATGCTTCATAACAAAAGCTGCTCAGTACTTCACCTACCGAGTCCCAGAAGTATGAGTAGGTACCGACACCAGGCGTTACGGAGAGGTCACAGCATCACCCCAGTCTTACCTGTAAGAAAATACACTCATTAGGCATAGGTAGAGAGTGCTGTAGGAGTGCTGTGAAGTGCTAAACCTACTCTCACCTGTAAGAAGCACACTCATTAGGTACAGGTAAAAGGTGCTGTGGGAATGTTGTGGGGAACAGGTTAAGAGCAGGAGAAAAGTGGGATAAGTGCAGCAGCTCTATTGGGTCATGCTAACTATATCTCCTCAAATTTAACATGGCCTGAAACTGTCTTCTCCCCGTCTTAAATGCTGAGCTGAAGCATGAGATTAACACCATAGGGGCATAATTATGTCTTCTTAGTATAACAGGAAAAGTATTTGACAGGATACAATACTGAGAGAGTTAGGGAAATAACAGAAGAATTAGTTGGAGAAGAACTGGGAGGTTTTTAGGAAGGGAAGAGATTGTTTAGATCAGATAGTCAACCTGAGGTGTTTAATGGAAAAGTTTTTACAGAAGAGAAAGATGTTGTATGCGGCCTTCATGGATTTGGAGAAAGCACATGACAGAGTGTACAGACAAGGAATGTGGAAATTATTAATAATATGTGGAGTAAATGGGAAACTGTTGAATGCTGTGAAGGGTATGTATGAGGGAGCTAGGGCTGCAGTGCGTGTGAATAGTGAGCTGGGTGAATTTTTGTCTGCATGTTGGATTGAAACAGGGATGTCATGTCCCCATGGTTGTTCAATTTGTATATGGATGTGATTTAAAAAAAAAAGTACAATGTAAGGCAGTGGATGCTGGAGCGGCCCTAATGCGAGAGGGCAGCGTTTGGAAACTTCCTATTCTGTTGTTTGCAGGTGATACCGAATTGTTGAGCGAAGACGAAAGGGAAGTGGAAGGCTTAGTGAATGAGTTTGTGAGAGTGTTTAAGAAATGGAATCTAAAGGAGAATGTCGGGAAGAGCAAGAAAAATAAAGTCAATTAATGGACAGTAAGGCTAGAGAGTGAGGAAATGGAAAAATGTGAGCACATTTAAGCACTTAGGTAGTGTGATGAGTAAGGATGGAAATGTGGAGGATCCAGTACTTGAAAGGGTACAACAGGGAAGAAAGATTGCTGGTTCTTTGAATGCAATGATACGAAACAGGGAAGTGAGCTTGGAAGTAAAAAAGTTGCAGAATAACAGTATTGAGATACCCACTCTAAAGTATGGAAGCGAAGCTTGGACCTTGTTAGAAGGACACAAGTGAGGAGTGACAGTAGTGGAAATAAGTTATCTGAAAGGAGCTTGTGGAGTTACACGGAAAGACAGACTGACAAATGAAGTGAAGGAGCATTGTGGCGCGGATGTGAATAAGACAAAGCGTTAGGAGAAATACACTTAGGTGGTTTGGCCATGGGAAAAGGGTGGAGGGTGAGAGACTAACTAGGAGAATGTATGTAATTGAGGTGAAGGAGAGGGAGAGGGAGGGGGAGGCCAAGGATGAGCTGGAGGGATGAAGTGAAGTGTAAAAGAGACCGGAATGTAAGCTGAGAGGAGGGCAATGAAATGGCAGGGGTCAGGGTGACATGGAGGCGATTGGTTTGTGTCCACCTCTTACGGGATTAAGGAGTCTGGCTGTAGGTAGGTAAATAGATAGATGGACAGATAGATAGATTAACAAAATAGTCTGATCAGAACGGAATCGCATTATGAAAAAATCGTGAACAAAATCGTCCTCGAAAAAAATTCGTCTGGCATCAGCATTGCAAAAAAAAATCTGCAATAACTACGAGAATGTGTAGTCGGGTTGATGGCAGAGTCCTACGAGCCGGTTGCAATTGCAGTGAGGGTCCCGTGGGGTTGCAACGATATTTTTGCAATTTGCGGTGGAGATGTATGTATATTCTCTTGGATACGCACACATAGATACATACGCACAGGGATACATTCACGGGAGGATGTACGCACACACACACACACACACACACACACACACACACACACACACACACACACAAGCATGGGATGTACATACACTTTCGTACACAAGCACATTCTCTCTCTCTCTCTCTCTCTCTCTCTCTCTCTCTCTCTCTCTCTCTCTCTCTCCTACAAACACACTCACACACACACACACACACACACACACACACACACACACACACACACACACACACAGCAGATCATTAGCACAGCACAGTATAAGACAAAGTAGCACCATCACAGCAATACAACACAGTGAAGGAAAACATAGTACATAATTAGCATAGCACAGTAAAAGACAAAGTAGAACAGTGACAAGAACATAGCACACAACAGCACTGTAAAAAAAATAAAACAGCACTTCTTTAGCTAAGCACAGTAGAAGACAGAGTAGCACCATCACAGCAGCACGGCACGGCACAGCCCCTGCAACGACTGCCCTCATACATGTGTGTGTGTGTGTGTGTGTGTGTGTGTGTGTTTTACTGTGCTGCTGTGATGGCGCTTTAACGATGCTGTATTTTGCCGCGCTGCTGGTATGGTGCGGATGCAGGAAACTTGCCACACTCCCGCCTCAACAATGTAAGTTTCGTTGCCCTCCCGCTAAAATGGAGTAAGTCTGTAGTTAGTGTGTTCCTTGTCCCACTGTCTTTGTTATTTTTATAGTTTTCGCATTTTCCTTAGTACCCCCGCCCCCTTGGGAAAATGGAAATGTTTTTGTGATGGTGGTGGTGTTAGTGGGGTGGGGGAGAGTGTTAGTGGGGGTGTTAGTGGTGGTGGTTGTGGTGTTGTGTTCTTACCTAATTGTTCTTACCTAACTGTATCTCTACAGGAATGAGTCAAGCTCGTATTGTCCCGTGCATTAAACCATTTTTATCATACGTATCCTTAAATTTATGAATAGTTTTGGCACACACTATTTCATTCGGTAGTGCATAACACTGATCAATTGCCATTTTTGAGAAATCGAATTTTCTAACGACTGTCACCTCTTATTTTATGTAGCTTTTTGCAGTGTCCTCTTGCTGATGCCTTCCCATTGGTTATAATTCGCTGATGTCTATTTTCTCTTTCCCTGAGATGCATTTATATAGTGTAATCATGTCTCCTCTTTTCCTTCTCTCTTGTAATGTTGATAGGTTCAGATTTTCTAGTCTTCCTTCATAGCTTAGATCCTTGAAGTTTGGTACCCATCTTGTGGCAGCCCTTTGTACTTTTTCAATCTTATCTATGTGTTTTTTGAGATGAGGATTCCAGACCACTGATGCATATGCCAGGGTTGGTCTGATGAATGATGTTATTATCTTTCTCGGCATGTCTCCATTTATATATGTGAATGCTAGTCTTCGCATACAGTGTGTGCATGTTTTGTACCTTCTCATTTATGTGGTCAGTCAGAGAGAGTCAGTTATTGATAATCACTCCTAGATCCTTCTCCTTTTCTGATATGTGTGGGGTTGAACTTACTAGCTTATAATCCCTATCTGGTCTTTTATCCACTTTTACCAAGCTCACTTACGTGGCATTTATCCACACTGAATTCCATTTGCCATCTATTGCTCCATTCATGAAGTTTATTAAATTCTTCTTGTAGCTCTCTGCAAAAGTCTGTGTTCGTAATTCTCCTTTGTATAACTGCATCATCAGCAAACATATTTAGATAGTTTTCATTCCCAATGTTACTGTATCATTTATATATACTAAAAACATAACTGGTGCCAGCACTGAACCTGCGGAACTCCGCGAGTCACTTCCCTCCGTGATGAGTCATTACCCTTCAGTACTGTTCTCATTTCCCTTTTTCTGAGAAAATCCTGCATCTAACAGAACAGATTACCTTGCATTGCTCCTTAATGGAACAGTTTCCATTAAAGTCTTTGATGCGGTACTCTGTCAAATGCTTTCTTTAAATCTAAATAAATACTGTCCACTCATCCCTCTCTTTTCTCTAGTGTTTCTGCAACTCTGTCATAATAGCTTAATTGATTTATAACACATGATTTTCCTTTTCTAAAACCGAACTGTCTTTCCGTTATCATATTGTATTTTTCCAGATGGTTTACCCAAAAATTTTTTATTAGTGTGTGTGTGTGTGTGTGTGTGTGTGTGTGTGTGTGTGTGTGTGTGTGTGTGTGTGTGTGTGTGTGTGTGTGTGTGTTGGCGTTAATGTTTGTGTTTGTGATAATATTTTTCATGTTGGTATCTTAGTGCTAGTGTTATAATAAGTGTTTTTCATAGAGTTCGTGTTTGTGGTAGTGTAGGGGTTAGTGATCCTGGTAGCCCTGTCTTTGCTGTTCTTATCATTTTCTTGTATTTTCTTTATTAATCTTCCTCGTCGTGGATAATACAGACATGCATGCTGGTGTGCTTGGTATTATTCTATTATCCCTTTATCATTTTTATGTTCGCGCTCACAAAGTGAGGAGAGTATAATGTTTTGGTCTATCTGTGTGTGTGTGTGTGTGTGTGTGTGTGTGTGTGTGTGTGTGTGTGTGTGTGTGTGTGTATTCCTGCTTTGGTAGTGGAGAGAGACGCCTCCATGTGGTGGTACTGATATAAGTGGGTGGTGGAGCTGCCCGGATATACAAACGTCCTTCAGTGCCCTCCCTGTCCTCTGAAAGGAGGATGGAGGACTGCAGAGGAAGGAATTCACGCTCAGATGAGTTCGGAATTGCATCTACTACTGCTCCTACTACTACTACTACTACTACTGCTACTACAATATTGTTTTTGTCTTTTTTGCAGCAATAAAAAAACAGATGTTGCTTCCTTTGCGGCAATGCCCTTATTATCCTTGTATTATCAACCAATCGTTTATTGTTCCATGAGAAGGGAACAAAATGCGGGCTCCTGGCCTTTGGTTCATTGTTTCTTGTACTGTATTAAAAAAAAAAATAAGGGGGGAGGGGCTAGGGGTCAGGGTACACAATCTTGCCATTTAAGACGAGGGTAACCGGTTGTCCTTAAGTAAGCAGTTAAACCCAAATCAAACCACGAAATTAATAGATTCCAGCACTAGTAGAAACCATCTTGCTTGTCCTTCTGTGTAGAATCTGCCAAAGGTAACACTACATCGAGTAAGTGGATGGAAGGCAACCCCACCCATCACATAGACTCTACTATGAAGTTATGTTTCAGTCTGTTAAATGCCTGTATCCAAGTACAGTATCTTCTGACTGATTTATTATCTGTCCGTCTGCAAGTCTGTCTGTCCCAGTGATGCAGCTGCAGTTCAGTCACAGTACTATGCAGTCTTTTCACCTTAACCTAACCAAAGTTTTAGCCTTTTGCAGTTT
Organism: Coenobita brevimanus; assembly: GCF_032717465.1. Lineage (NCBI taxonomy): Eukaryota > Metazoa > Arthropoda > Malacostraca > Decapoda > Coenobitidae > Coenobita > Coenobita brevimanus. Next base: position 41,942,615 of record NC_137069.1, read on the forward strand.
ATTTCTGGCATAGCTCAATGATGTAACAAGACAATACTATGCCTCTACAGCCTTCCCAACAGCACATATTCGTGACTAGCATCATATTCTTGTGTTAATCTATTGCTACAACTCAGTATCCATGCTAAAAAGATGGCAATTTTTGGCTACGTTATAGTAAAAGGCATATAATTGCAATATCTTATTAATAATTTATGAAGTGGTGCCTGCGAAACAGAGAATGCAATAAATGACTGCTTTTATATTTATTTATTTATTTATAATGCAAGAAAGAAGGAACAAAAGGCGAGAAGCCCGCAAGATTTTTCCCTCGAAGAAAAAAAAAAAAAAAAAAAAGATATGAGAGAGCCAAATTCAAAGTCCGTTCATTTCGAGATGCCTGGACACACTGCGCTTGAAAGACTGGAGGTCATAGGCAGCAGGAAATAAAGACACTGGAAGACAGTTTCAGAGCTGACCTGTTTCATATATGAAGGACTGGAAGTAACGGTTAACTTGCGAGCACTGGGTTACAAGGAGGGTGAAAACATCGACATTTATTATTCTCAACGGTTAAGGAAGTTCCCTAACACTCCTTTCTAAGCGATTTAGTTTGCTTATAACACCCTGACGTCCTCTTCTGTGTTCCCTAAATTATTCTAATACCACCATACTCAGCATCATACAAAATTATATTAGTCAGACGTATCCAGAATTAGATCGGCTAGGAAGAGGTGTTAGGGAGCTTTCTTACCCTTTAAGAATACAAGCCCAAGACCTTGTTGAACAGTGTTATGCTTCGATTTAGCAGAGAAAATAATAAGCAGTTTCTCAAGCACTTGTGAAAGGTGGAAAGTCACCGATGCTGTATTTTCCTTTATTACGGTTGGGTCGAAGCATTGCCCTATTCAGAAAGTATATCACGTCAAAGCTGTTTTCACACGATATTTTTCTATTTTCTACCTTAAATGTGGTGTGTTAATACTGCAACACCATCATTATCAGTTTTTTCATGTGCCCTGTGGTCCAAAACTCACAACTACAATCATGATGTAAATGTGTGAATATGTGGAGAGGATGGAAAGTGAGAGACTAACTCATTTGTTTTACCGACCTATGACATCTCTCTCTCTTCCACAGAATAAAAAAGTTTGTAGCAGCAAGAATTAAATGGAGAGTAAAATCGCCTGTCAGTACTTTAATTTAATGGAAAATACGTCCCCGCAGTGAAGGGACTTAACACTTCAAAAAAATTTCCACCTCCAAGAAACTTCTATCACCAAAACTTTTCCTCCCAAAAGCTGGAATCGAACTCACGTCCTGCCAATCCACAGCCGACTCCTCAAACCACTCAGCCACCTGTTCCACCACGAAGTTTTGGAGTCGTCGCGCGAGGAGGGAGTATAAATATTACACATTTTTTTCTTTTTCCTTTTAATGGACTTGAGAGACACCGTCTGACGTTTGCCTTAGGTTTGGTGTAGTTGGTTAGATCGGTTTGGACTATGTTATGTTGCTGTGTGATGAAGAGGGCGAAGTAAACTGGATTAAACTGAGTGACGGATAGGCTGGATTGACTGTAGTCGAGTTACGAGTTAAGTTAGGTCAGTTTAGGTTAGGTTAAGTCAGGTTAGGTCAGGTCAGGTTAGGTTAGGAGAGGTTAGGTTAGGTTAGGTTAGGTTAGATTGGGCTGAATGAGACTAAGGAAGGTTAGGTCATCTTAGTTTAGCTTAGGTTTGATTGGATTTGCATGTCAGGTCAAGTAAGGTCAGTTTTTGCCAAGGTTACGATGATCAGGTTAAGTTTGCGTGGATTAGGCTCGGTAAGATTATATTAGACATGGTTAGAAGTTGGTGGATTATCTTAACCATCTTAGAAATCATCAGACAAGTGGTAGCTAGATTTTCCACCCTGGATTCTTGTGTGTGATTATATTTGTTAAATTATGTTAGATTAGACTGGGCTAGATTAGGCTAGATTAGGTAAGTTTAGAGATTTAGTGGTTGTCTTTATTGTCCCAGAGTTCCTTGGACAAGATCGGGTGATACTTTTTTCATAATGGGATTTGTCATTGGTTATAATCGTTGTGTTATGGTTTGTTATGTAATGCTATGTTATGTTAGATATAGGGGAGATATAGGGGTAGTTATATGCTTCCATACTGGGCTTTGTCGCTGCTTGTAATGGTTATGTTATGCAATGTTACTTTATGCTAAGTTATGCTATGTTACATTAGATTCAGGGACAGATTAGTGATATTCTTCCCTACTGGGCTTTGTCATTGGGTAGTAATCGTTCTGTTATGCAATGCTATTTAATGCTATGCCATGTTACACCATGTTACTTTATGCTGTTATGCTATGTTGCTTTATTCTATGTTATGCAATGCTACTTTATGCTATATCATGCTATGTTGTCACGCAGCGTTACTTTATGCTATGTTATGTTGATCAGTGTTACTCAGTTCTATGTCATCCAGCGTTACCTTAAAATGCTGTTATGCTATTTTATTTTATGTTATGTTATGCTATGTCATGTTAAAAAACGCCACCTTTATCCACACACACAAGTACACTATGCCAAAACACACACACACACACACACACACACACACACACACACATTTCCAGTAGCTATAGCACCGAACTCGGCATACGTTATGGACATCGCAGTTCGAATACCAGTGTTGCCAGAGGATTCCGTGGTCTTTAATGATGAGTGAGTGTGTGTGGCCCATTTTTACTAGGCACTTTGTTTATAGTTCTCTTGATATTTTTTTTTTTTACTAGCCTGTTCCCGCTTCCGCATCCCTTCTGTTTCATGGGAAAGACAGTGGGAAAGTTGGTTAGGGTGATGATGATGATGATGATGATGATGATCATGATCATGATCATGATGATCGTGATGATAATGGTGATGATGGTGATGATGATGATGATGATGACCACTGAAGTCACTGGTATTTTTGCCCTGACTATAATTCATACCAGTTTATGATCAATACTTAGTCACACCTGATTCCCTTCCACACCTGCCCTAACCAACCTGACACCCCTCCACACCTGCCCCAACCACACCTGACACCCTTCCACATCTGCCTTAGCCACACCTGACACCCTTCCACACCTGCCCTAACCACACCTGACACACTTCCACACCTGCCCTAACCACACCTGACACCCCTCCACACCTGCCCCAACAACACCTGACACCCTTCCACACCTGCCCTAACCACACCTGCCTTAACCACACCTGCCCTAACCACACCTGACACCCTTCCACACCTGTCCTAACCACACCTGACACCCTTCCACACCTGCCCTAACTACACCTGACACCCCTCCACACCTGCCCTACTCCCTCCCTTTATTTCCCTTACGTGTGACTATTATCCACATCAAATTGGAGTTGTAGTTGCAGGTGATGAAGCTAGACTAATTAAATATGGACAGGTGAGGACAGGTGTGAGCTGTGGTCAGGTGTAATTCTAATGTGGATTTACACACACACACACACACACACACACACACACACACACACACACACACACACACACACACACACACACACACACACACAACACACACACACACACACACACACACACACACACACACACACACACACACACACACACACACACACACACACACACACACACACACACACACACACACACACACACACACAGTACAGACAACACACACAGTCATAAAACTGGTCCATGGCCGCCTATTCATCAGGAGTTGCATGCACGTTATGTATCATTCTCGCCAATGATTCACACACACACACACACACACACACACACACACACACACACACACACACACACACACACACACACACACACACACACACACACACACACAGTCTGTGTTCTGTCAGCGACGATTCTTGTCATTCTCCATTAGGGATGGCAGTGAAAGCTTTGCTCTTGTGATATATATATATTTTTTTTTTAATAACAGAACGGAGGAAGGAAAAACAAATGGAGAAAAAAAATAATCCATACACCAGATTACTGGTGTCCTCTGTTCATAAAATATCTGTAACAGTTAGACTTGAACAGTTGTAGGTTGAAATTTGGAGGAAAACAACTCTGGGGAAGCAAGTTCCAGAAAGATGCAGTTCGGGGAATGAAAGAGTTCTGATAGGCAGAAGTTCTGCAATATGGTTGAGTGACATTCCAGTCATGAGCGCTGCCAGATGCCCGTGTAGCACGAGGGAAGGCATGGAGAGGTGGCACCATGGACGCAATTTCGTCTGAGCATTTGCCAAAAAAATATCTGTAAAATAATGCAAGGGAGGCAACATTCCTTCTTACTTGCAGGGGAGGTAGTTTATATGTAATGGCAGGGTTGTTAATGATTCTAACAGCTTTATTCTGAATTTTGTCTAGTTGTCTTAATGCAACCTCTCCACAACCATTCCACAAGGGTGAGCAATATTCAAGCTGAGAGCGCACATGACTCTTATAAATTATAGCTAACTGCTCATCGGCGAAGAAGTTAAGGACTCTGTACAATAATCCAAGTTTCTTTGAGGCGGTTTTAGCAAGTGATCTGACATGAGAGGTCCAGCTGAGGGCACTGTTAAGTGAGACACCAAGAATTTCAATACTTTTGGAGATGGGAATACTAGTAGCACTGAAGGTAATGTACGAATCTGGCAATATCTGTCTATTAGTAAACTGTATATATTTAGTTTTACTAGCATTAAATGAGACAAGGTTGTTTTGTCCCCATTCACTGATTGTAGATAGATCTTGATTTATGGAGATGGCTGTATTGAGCTGAGAGGTAGAGATATTAGACTTTGTAAATGGATGTCTGAGTGTGAATGAACTATGTAGTGTTGAGTCATCTGCATATGAGTAAATGGGATTGTGAGTGACAGATAAGAGATCATTAATATGAACCAGAAATAGGGTTGGCGCCAGAACTGATCCCTGCGGCACGCCGGCGTTGATTGAGTGGAAATTCGAATATACATCATCTACTTTTACTCTTATTTTCCTGTCACTAAGATAAGAAGAAATCAGAGGAACAAAAGACGTTAGTCCATAGGAAGGGAGTTTGGACAGCAGGCAACGGTGCCATACTCTGTCGAAAGCTTTGGAGATATCAAGAGCTACTGCATGAGTTTCTCCAAAAAGATCAATTGATTGATGGATGGTATGAGTTAAGAGATTGAGTATGTCAATGGTGGATCTTTCGTGGCGAAAACCGTATTGTCTATCATTAATTAAGTTGTTAGATTCAAGATGTTAAACAATATGCTTATTAATTAAAGTTTCAAATACCTTACCAAGAGAAGATGTGATAGCTATTGGTCTGTAATTGGAGGGGTCAGACGAACTTCCTTTCTTCGGAAATGGGTGGATATTGGCTTCTTTCCATGAATTTGGGAATAAAGAAGTACGTATGCATAGTCTGAATAATTTAGCTAGGACAGAGGCAAGTTCAGGGGAACACTTTTTCAAAACAATTGGCGGAATTCCATCTGGACCTGGAGCTTTGTTGGTAGGTAAATTGTCTAGGATGGATTTTACAAATCTTGTCTGTATTTTAAGTGGGGCAATTTCAGGAGAATCAAGTTCCAGTACTGAGACATTCTGGCTGGTATCATCTATGGTAGTTTCTTGAAAAGGTACTAGCAAAGATATCTGCTTTCCCACGTGGGTCATTTGTAATATTGCCATCTGAAGATTTTAGTGGGAGAATGGAAGATGACTTGTTAAAGTTATTATTGAAAGAATTAAGAGTTGACCAGAATATTCTATTGTCATTAGGGTTGTTAAGTAGTTTTGATGCTTGCTTTTGAAGAAAGTTTGATTTAGATAGATTTAATACAGCTTTTGCATGATTTCTAGCAATTTTAAATTGGGAGAGTGATTCAGGTGTTTTTTATTTTAAGTAAGAGTTATATGCTAATGACTTTTGGGCTGTTGCTCTGGCACAATTGCCATCAAACCATTTTGGAGAGTTTGAACTTTTAGTGAATTGTTGACTTGGTATGAATAAATCCATACCAGCTAGTATTAAGTCACAAATGTGGGACTGGGTAGAATTGGGATCACTAGAGAAGAAAGACTGCCATGGAACATCAGCAAGATAATTTCTAAATCCATCCCAGTCTGCCCTGTCAAAGTGCCATCGGGTCACCCTGACAGGTTCGGAATGGGGAGGTGTAGGAGGGTTAACTAATGAGGC
>NC_137069.1:41953808-41963808 GCF_032717465.1 Coenobita brevimanus
TGTAGGCCCAATTCAGTTTACGTTCTATCTGTCTCTGTCTGTCTGTCTGTCTGTCTATCTGTCTGTCTGTCTGTCTGTCTGTCTGTCTGTCTCTGTCTCTCTCTCTCTCCCTCTCTCTCTCCAGTATCTATCTATCCACGTGTGTATGTATGTATGTATGTATCCATCCATCTATCTATCTATCTAAATCTATCTAACGCAAATCTTACCCTCAATAAAAATTACAAATACGGAACACTGAATCTTAGCATCATATCACCTGGCCTCCTACCTGTTCGTGCCATTAGATTTTACGATGGCCATTACGCTATTATCCTTATCATTACGGGCCATTACCAGGTAGACATCCATCCTTTTTAGCGTTATCAGTGAAGGATGTTTGATGATGATGATGATGATGATGATGAGAATGAAGATGATGACGATGAGGAGGAGGAGGAGGAGGAAGAGAAGATGATGATTATGATGATGATGATAGTGATGATGATGATGATGATGATGATGATGATGATGGTGATGATGGTGTCCCGAGAGGAAATAAGGACATCATCATCATTATCACGAGGACAGGAGGGAGGATGGGTGGGAGGACGGACGAGCTAAATGGCGAGTGAACGAGCAGAATGACGAGCTAACAGGCGGGCGAACGTGCAAAAGACCGGGTTAAGGCGCATGCAAATGTCAGAAGGGGCTAACAGGCGGAGGAACGGGTGAGCGAACGGGCGGGTGAAGGGACGGGCGAACGAACAGGTGAAAGGACAAATGAAGAAACGGTGAAGGGATGGGTGAAGGGACGGGTGAGCGGGCTGGCGGACGGACGGGTGAAGGGACGGGTGAAGAGAAGGGTGAGGGGACGGGTAAAGAGACGGGAGAACAGCCGGGTGAACGGATGGGTGAACAGAGGGGTGAATGGGCGGGTGAATGGACGGGTGAACGGACGGATGAACAGAAGGGTGAATGGACGGGTGAAAAGACGGGTGTCCAGATGGGACTGGTGAAGGTGAACGGAAGAGACAGGTGAACGGACGGGTGAAGGGATGAGTGAACGGACGGGTAAAGGGAAATGGACGGGTGAATGGAATCTACAGATGAAGAGACGGGTGAACGGAATGGACTGGTGAAGGTACCGGTGAACGGATCTGACGGGTGAAGGTGAACGGAAGGGACGAGTGAAGGGACGGGTCAATGGACAGGCGAACGGATGAGTGAACAAGCTGAAGAAAGGACGGGTGAACGGGCTGCCATATTGTCTGGTGAACGGGCAGGCGAATGGGCGGAAGAACGAACGGGCGAACCGGTGGGTGGACGGTGGGCGAACGGAGGGGTGAATGAGCGAGCGAATGGGTGGGCGAACGGACTGGCGAACGAGCTGGCGAGCGGGTGGATGAATGAGCGGACGAAAGGGAGGGAGAACGAATGGGTGAACGAGCGGGTGATCGGGCGGGAGAATGGACGGGCGAACGATAGGGTCAAAAGGATGGGTCAACGGACGAACGAACGGACTGGTGAACGGACTGGTAAAAAGTGAACGGACTGGAGGGGTGAACGGACGGGCGAACGTGTTGATGAAGGTGCGGGTAAGCAGGAGGGTGAACGGGTGGGCGACCGGGCGGGAGAGCGCTAGGGCGAACTGGCGGATGAACGGGTGGGTGAATGGACCCGTGAACGGTTGTATGAACATGAGATACGTAAACGGGCGGGGGAACAGACGGGTGAATGGAACTGTGAATTGATGGACAAATGAACGGGTGAACGGGTGGGTGAAAGGGCTGGTGAACGGGCCTGTGAACGGACGGGTGAACGGACGAGTGAATGGATAGAAGGGACGAATGAAAGGACGGGCGAACGGACGGATGAAGGAACGGGTAAAAGGCAGAGTGATGGGACGGGTGAAGGGGCGGATGAACGGACGGGCAAGCTGGGTGGAGAATGGCGGGCAAATGGGTGGGTGAACGGACTGGCCAACGGGTTGGTAAATAGGCCGGCAAATAAGCGGGTGAACGACCGGGTGAACGGGTAGGCGAACGGGTTGGCGAACGGGCAGACAACAGGGCGGGCGAACGGGAGGCAACTGAGTGGGCGAACGGGTGGGTAAATGGGCAGCTGAACGGACGGGTGAACGAACGTGTTAACAGACGGGCAAACGGACCGGTGAACGGGCAGGCAAACAGGCAGGCCAACGGGTGGGCGAGCGAGTGGGCGAACGTGCAGACGAATGGGGAAGTGAACTGACGAGTGAATGGGCGGCGATCGGAAGGGCTATCGGTGGGTGAACGGATGGATGAACGGACAGATGAATGGGTGGGTGAACGGGCGGGCGAACGGGCAGGTGAAAGGACAGGTGAATGAGGAGGTGAAGGGACAGGTGAAGGGACGGCGAACGGACGGGTGATGGAATGGGTGATCGGGCTGGTAAACGTGCTGGTGAACAGGCAAGCGAACGAGCAGAATAATGAGCTGGCCAAAGAATGGGCGAACGAATGAGCGAACGAACAGGCGAACAGGTGGAAGAAAGGGAGGGCGAACGTGCAGGTGAACGGCAGGGCGAACGGGCAGGTGAACGGCAGGGCAAACGGGCAGGTGAACGGGCGGGTGAACGGGTGGGTCAAGGGACGGGGGAAGGGACGGTGAAGGGACAGTTGAACGAACAGGTGAAGGGACGAGAGAACGGACAGGCAAACGGAAGGGTGAATGGAAGGGCAAAGGGGAGGGAGAACAGACGCGTAAAGGGACGGGTGAATGCACGATCGACAGCACGGGTGAACACACGGGTTAACGAAAGGGTGCACCTACTGGTTAAAGAACGGTTGAACGGACGAGTGAATGGACAGGCGAAGGGTCGGGTGACGGTATGTCTGAAGATAAGTGAACGGACGGGTGAATGGACGAGCAAACGAACTGATGAACGGACGGGTGAACTGGGGGGGAGAACGGGAGGGTGAACGGGCAGGTAAACGCGCGTGTGAATAGGCGGGTGAACGAGAGGGCGAACGAGTGGGAACACACACACACACACACACACACACACACACACACACACACAGATAGATAGATAAATGGATAGTTCACTGACCAGTCTACAGGGAGTGCAGAAAGGAATATAAAACAACAAATATACAGTAAATGTCTTTAACATGTCAAAATCAGAACCTGTAGCGCAGAAACATAACACAACAGGGGCACCGGCAGCAAATAATAAAACTTAAACCAACAGAACAAAATAAATACTGTACAGTGAATCTGACAAGTATAGTTTAAGAATATCGAAAATGATCCCACACGTTGTATCATATCAGTGTCGCTCAGTAAAAACCTGCTCTAATTTTGTCACACACACACACACACACACACACACACACACACACACACACACACACACGAAGGCAATCATGAAGAGAGGCAGGTTGACAAGAGACAGATAGGCAAGTAGACCGGGTGTTTGCAGGCTGTCAGGTCCCAGAGATCATCATCTGCCTAACCTTGCCTCGCCTATTTCACCCTCCATTTCCCTGCCTCTCCTGCCTCACCCTGCCATCATCATCTTCACCCTGCCTAACCCTGCATGTTCCTGCCTCATCCTGCTGTCATTTGCCTAACTCTGTCTCACTCTGCTTCCCCCGATCTAACCTTTCTATCTTACTCTACTTTCATTGTTCTGCCTTACCTCGCTTCGCTCTATTTATCCACCTCGCTCTGCCTCATTCACCCTTGCCTCACCCTGTCTCACCATTCTATCCTGCCTTACCCTGCCATCTTCTCACCGTTACTCCTGCTTCTCCTCTCTTATGTCACCCTGCCTCACCATTCCCTGTTTCACCTTGCCTCCCCTGCAGATCTACTGCACCCTTCCTTCCCTCATTTGCCTCATCCTGACTTACCAAGTTTCTCATGTTTCTCCGTTTCCCAGTCTTTCCCTGCTACACCCTCCCTCTCTTTCACCCTGCCTCTCCTGCTTACCTACTTTACCCTCGTTTCCCTCCTTCTTCACACCCTGCCTAACTACTGTATGTCTGTCCTGTTTCACCCTGCCTTCCCTGCCACCCCCTCCCTTGCCTCATCCTTCCTGCCTACACATTTTTCTCCCTCCTGCCTCACCCTGTACACCCTGCCTCACCCTAGCAATATTCAGAGTCCACCCAGTGTCCAAGCGGTGGCCGAGGGGTTGGCCTGTCAAGTTATGGCGCTGTCGGCTCGTTAGCGTCACGGTTGGAATCCTGGTGCGGGCAGCTGGCGCCACTCGACTCCTGGCCCTAGTGCAAGTGGCTTTGCAAGTTCCCTAACACCTATTCCTAAGCTATTTATTTTGCACGCAACACCATAACATTCTCTTGTATGATGTTTATATAGTTTTAATATCGATGAAGTTTACGACAATAATAACCAAGGGGATAATGAGGTGTAATTCGCTAAGGAAGGGGTGTTGCCAAGTCTCCAAAGCCACCGTGGGTTGGTAGGTAAAATGAATACCTGGGTAACACCTGGGGCAGGTAACTGTGGTAACCTGGATAATGTAATGGTCTTATATTTGAAGGGTAGTGGGTAAATAACCCCTCACAGGCTCAAAGGCTGAAGTTATGGAAGTTAGCACTGTGGTTAAGCGCCTTATGTGTCAGTTCCATTTTTTTTTTTTTTTTAATGCTAAATCTGCCTTTCCTTTCCAAACTCACTTTCCTCTACCTTGCCTCATCCTGCCTAACCAATCTTATCTCACGTTCTTCTGCCTCACCCTTCCTCACAATGCCTCACCCTGCCTCACCTCTCTTGCCTCACCTCTCGTCCCTCACCCTGCCCCACTTGTGCCTCACCTCTCATTCTTTGTTCTTCTCTCACATTCCGCCCTCTTGCCTGACCCTCGCTGTCATATTACACGGTACCTCACCTCTCTCTCTCTCTCTCTCTCTCTCTCTCTCTCTCTCTATGAGGGACACCTTGAAGGAAGAGTGAAAGTCAAAATTCTTTTCTTATGCAGACCAAGGACGAATGGGGAAGGTGTGTTTGGTGGGTGAGCAGTGTTTTCTGGACGTGTTTTATTGGCAATGTTTGTGTGTCAGCGTCTGCATGTTAGTTAATTATATCCATCCTTTTGAAATGAATCATTGAAAAAAAGTGGAAGTTATATAAAATAAAAGTGGAAAATATGACTACAATTATAATTCTTTGTTTAGGTGATTAAGTTGCTATGGCGTGCTGGTGCCAGAAGGGGGAGAAGGGGGTACAAGCGACACACACCAATTCCCCGGCATTGATATCGCCACCTGACAATGTTTACGGCTGAATAATGCAATAGCCGCACTGTTGACGTGGCACTGCAACCCCACCGCAATATTGCAATGTGTTTAATGATACTTTGCCTTGACATGGATGGATTATGCAATGTTGAAGGGGTATTTGTCAGGATGAGGCCAGTTTTAGTCCAAAGTCGGGTCGAAGAGGCTGTTTACGGTAGGTTTTCTTGTCGGTGAAGGATGTTCCCTAGTACACACACACACACACACACACACACACACACACACACACAGTGCCATTTACTATCTCATTCCCTCACCCATCATCATTTTCCTCTGTCTGTGTCTGATATTTCTCACCTCCTCCGTTATCATTTACACTCTCTCTCCCCCCCCCTCTCTCTCTCTCTCTCATTCTTATATTCCTCCTCCCACCCATTCTTTCCTTCATCTAAGTCTCCTCCCTTGCAATTTACTCTCCCTCGCATATCTTTCCTTAATCTCTCTCTCTCTCTCTCTCTCTCTCTCTCTCTCTCTCTCTCTCTCTCTCTCTCTCTCTCTCTCTCACACACACACACACACACACACACACACACACACACACACACACACACACACACACACACACAAACACACACACACACAAGGCCAAACACTGTCACTGACACCTTCACATTAATTATGGAACAGACCTGAAATATTTGTCATCAAATGCCACTGAAACAAGAAGACATTTATACCGCTTAATGCACTTTTGAAGTCTTTTTTTTTTTTTTTTTTTTTTTTTAATGCATACTCGTGTTGCTAACCTGGTTTATGTCCGACTTGTCCTTATTCTGAGTATTCACAGAGGGAGAGACTTTTATCTAGAGAAATTCGACAAAACTGCGTCCAGAGGAGGAAGAAGACGAAGAAGGAGAGGAAGAGAAGGAGGAGGAGGAGAGCAAAAGAAGAGGAAGAAGAAGAAGAAGAAGAGGAGGAAGTGGAAGAAAAAGAAGAGAAAAAAAGAAAAAAAAGAAAAAAAGAATGAGCAGGGGGGTGGTTGCTTTCTCAGGCAGAGGAACTCCTTGAGAGTGAAATGGCTGGGAAGCATGCCGGCACGTGACTGGCTACAGCATAGCTGGGTCTTTCGGGTGTGGGCAATCAGGCAAGTTAGCTGCCTACTGCGACTGCAACACAATGGCGAGGTGTTCAGGAAGTTAGCCAAAGAAACCTTGATGGACTCTGAAAGAACAATAATGGCCCCCAGTCCCGTGCAGCCCTTGGGTGGGCAGGGGGTGCTAAGAATCTCACAGTTGCCTCAATTACAATCTAATTCCTTTGTTAATGCAAAAAATACAATTAAAATTGGTAACTGGAATGTGAGAACGCTAAATCATGACGGTAAAATCGATGAGTTAGTGAAGGTTTTTCAAAATTACGGACTTGATATTTGTGCTCTGACAGAAACTAGATTAACTGGAGTCGATAAGTTGGATTTGGAGGATGGTATACGTTTATTGATATCTGGCCGACAGGACGGAATGCATTATCAGGGAGTAGGATTGTTGCTGGGTTGTAAGGCAAATAAGGCTTTATGTGAGTGGGATCCTATAGATGAGTGATTGTTATACGCACGGTTTAAGTCAAATCATGGCAACATCAGTCTGTTTGTGTGTTATGCACCTACTAGTGATGCACTCGATGAAAAGAAAGACACATTTTATGAAAAGTTGCAAGAAGGAGTAGGAAGGGTACCTAGACATGATGTTTTGATCTGCGTTGGAGACTTTAATGCAGTAATGGGCTGTTCAAATGAGGGATTTGAGGCATGTATGGGTAAGATGGGAGTTGGTAGTAGGATGAGTGAAAACGGAGTGAGGTTTGGAAGCTTCTGTCTAGCAAATGACTTAGTCATCGGGGGCACACTCTTTCAGCATTGCAATATACACAAGACAACTTGGGTGTCGCCGTGTGGAAAATATAAAAATCTGATGGATCACATCGCTATCAGTAGGAGGCATAGAAGTTCTCTGCTAGATGTTCATGTTAAACGGGGAGCGGATATTGGTAGTGACCATCAACTCAGCATTGCAAAAATAAGGTTTAAACTTAAAAATCAGAAGAAGGAAAAATCTGGTGTTGGTAGATACGATATTGTTAAGCTTAGAAGGGAAGGAGAAGAAAAGGAGGAATTCAGATTAGAATGCAGAAATAGGTTTTTGGTGTTGGAAACGTTGGAAGAGGGGGAGAGAAGTGTAGATGAGATGTGGGAGGATGTGAACAAAGTTTTGCATGAGACTGCTGAATGTACGATTGGAAGGAGACATAGATTCAGGAGAAAGAAATGGATATCAGAGGAAACGTGGGATATGATAAAAAAGAGAGTCGAGGCTAAATTGAGGAGTGAGATGCAATGCGTTGATGAACGAGAGATTGAATTAGCAAGAGCTGCGTACTGGAGTTTAAATTCAGAAGTAAGAAGGTTAGCTAGGAGAGATAAAAGAAGATGTGTGGATGAAAAGGTTGCAGAGACTGAAATCTTAATAAACAAAAATGATGGACAGAGTCAAAGAATAGCATACGAATCGATTAGAGAACTGAGTGGTAATGCAGGTAAACGCAAGGAAATACCAGTTAGAGACAGGGAAGGAAATTTATTGACCAAAGATGGAGATATTAAAAATAGATGGAAAGAGCATTTTGAGACAGTTCTTAATAGACCAATACCACCAGAAGAGGATATACCGTCTGCTCAGGAAGATTTAAATATAGAAACAGGAGAGTTGAGGCTTGCAGAAGTGGAGAAACAGTAAAACAGTTAAAGAATAATAAGGCACCAGGGGAGGATGGTTTATTTCCGGAAATGTTTAAAGTGGAGGGGGATAGATTAATAATGATCTTGACCAAGCTATTCAATAAGATATGGGTGACGGGGTTACTACCATCAGTTTGGAAGAATGGTGTAATTGTTAAAGTTCCGAAGAAGGGAGACCTGAGTGAATGTGGTAATTGGAGGGGAATCTCTTTGTCACCGATAGCTTTGAAAGTTTTCAGTAGAGTGTTGTTAAATAGGTTGGAGCCGGTGGTTGAGGGTATTCTGAGGGCCGAACAGGCTGGTTTTAGAAAGGGACGTGATTGCAATGATCAGATCTTTATAGTTAGGCATTTGATGCAGCAAGTTAATGAAATGAGAGTACCGTTAAGTCTTTGTTTTGTTGATTTTGAAAAGGCTTTTGATAGTGTTTCGAGAGAGACTATGGGGAAGATGAGACATTATGGAATACCAGAGGAGTTTGTGAGGGTCATTATGAACATGCATGAGGACACATTTTGTAAAGTGATGGTTGATGGTTGTCTGAGTGATTCGTTTGAAGTCAAGTCCGGAGTAATTCAAGGTGGTGTTCTATCGCCTTTACATTTTATATTGGTCATTGATTACATTATGAAACGTGTTGGAACAGAAACCGGTGCAGGTATACTTTGGGGAGAGAACAGGAAACTTTGGGATTTAGATTATGCAGATGATATAGTTTTGATTTGTGATGGGCCAGAAGAGATGCAGAGAATGTTGGACTGTTTGGTGAGTGAAGGTCGCAAGGTGGGTTTGGTTATTAATTGTGGAAAAACTGAAATAATCAATATGAATATGGAAAATGCGCAGGAATGTGTAATTGTAGGTATGGTTGTAAAGCAAGTTGATAGGTTTAAATATTTAGGTACTTATTTAGCCAAGGATGGTTCTTTGAACTTTGAATTCGAGGAAAGGTTAAAGAAGGCTAATCAGGCAATGGGAATGCTTAAAAATATTTGGAATAATAACAATTTTTCTGTGCATACAAAAATCAAACTTTATAAGGTAATGGTTAGGAGTTTCTTAATTTATGGACACGAGTCTTGGTACAGCACAGTGACTATGGAAAATAAATTCTTGGTGTTTGAAAACAAAGCACTTAGAAGAATATTAGGAGTTAAGTGGTGGGAAAGGATACCAAATAGTAGAATTAGAGAAATAACGGGAGTGCAGCCGGTCGATGAATATGTAAGGTTCTCACGATGAAAGTGGCTAGGACATGTGTATAGGAGACAGGGAATAGTACGAGGTACACCAGGGTGGGTGGCACTTGGTAGGAGAGGTAGAGGAAGGCCAAAAGAGACGTGGGTGAGGACAATGAGACGGGAAGCTGGAGATGAGTGTTGGGGAGATCTTGAGGAGTTAGCACAAGATAGGATGTGGTGGTGTGAGTTCATCGAGGCCCTATGCATCCCCGAGGGTGCCACAGGAAATGATTGATTGATTGATTGAATGAGAATAAGAATAGGGAGGGTATATCAAAAGCCTCAGGTGAAAACAAATTTTCCACAGTTAAACATAATCATATGTGACTGGCAAGAAAAATGTAAAAGAAAAAAAAAAAAAGCCATTAGACAGAAAAATTAAACTCCTTCAATGACAGACTCCCAAGTAAAAAAAGTCAGCTAAAGTCCTTTCACCTTAACTAGGCCAGGATTTTTTTCCCTTTGCAGTTTATTTCACGTAGCTTTGAGGCATGACAATACTGTGGCTCTACATCCTTTTCATATCACTTATGCGTGACCAGGATCATATTCTACTGTTAATTGCTTCTTACAACTCATTATTCGGGATGGAGAGAGAGAGAGAGAGAGAGAGAGAGAGAGAGAGAGAGAGAGAGAGAGAGTCAATTTTAGGTCAAGCTAGTTCTTAGAAACCGTATAATTCAAATACCTGACCCTACGTTGACATCGGGGCTACTTCGACCGACCTTTTGGGCCGA
>NC_137069.1:41971308-41973808 GCF_032717465.1 Coenobita brevimanus
ATTTCTGTACATCTGAACCTACGACTATCCTCTTACTTTACTGTCTAGGTATCGCTACCATGTAACATTATGTTACATGCCACGTAAAAAGATTTACTGGCACGGAGGGAGAGCCCTCTCAATGTCAGGAGAGGCAACAGCTCCCTGAACTTCTTCCAACCACTCCTTACCCTAGCCACACAGCTAGCTCTAGCCCCACCTCCAGCACATAATATACCCCCCAAATAACAAAACTCTTCCACACACTCTTGAGACTCACCAGCAAGACCAATCCATTCACGCCTGATAATCTCTACATGCTCTCCCTGGCACAGCGAACGCACGAACTCAGTATTATCTCGCAGCCTATCTCTATTACCACTACATCATTTATGTAGTCACTTCTAACAAATAATGTACAAGATGGAGCTACTTCCCACACCGTTGTGGTAAACTGCACATGGCCATTCTCCCTGTGCTTTGACAGTACCGCCACCAGCCCTAGATATCATCACTTTTGTTTTATCCACATTTAATCTCAAACCCACATGCCTCATTACGCCTCTCCACTTTCCTAAATCCTTCCCCCGTCTCCCTTTCATTCTCTGCAATCAACACCAAGCCATCAGCATACAACAGCTCCCACGGGAGTCTATTTCTGAAGTCACGTGAGAGAGCTTCAAGCACCGTGACAAAAAGAAATTATCTTCTCGCGCTTATGAAAATGAAATCCCCCTTCTCACTCTGTTTTCAGTGCTCTTCTATATGTGCAATAAAACAGGCCATGGATGACAGTGTTCAACTGCTTTTAAAGGTCACTGCAGCATGATTCTTTTTTCTGTATGTCAGTGAAATGACCCGCCAATATGAAGGTTCTATGTGCTGTTGTGTGTTTGGTCCGTGCGCTTGTGTTTGGTTCGTGCGCTAGTGTTTGGTTCGTGCTCAGGTGTGTGTGTTTGGTTCGTGGACTGATTTTTGATCTGTTCGTGCGCTGGTGTTTGTTTGGTTCGTGCGCTTGTGTGTTTGGTTCGTGTGCTGGTGTTTGTTTTGTTCGTACACTGGTGTTTGTTTGGTTCGTGCGCTGGTGTGTTTGGTTCGTGTGCTGGTGTGTTTGGTTAGCTGGTGTTTATTGGTTCGTGCGCTGGTGTTTATTGTGTTTGGTTCGTGTGCTGGTGTATGTGGTTTGTGCGCTGGTGTGTGTTTAGTTCGTTCGCTGGTGTGTGTTTGGTTCGTGCGCTGGTGTGTGTTTGGTTCGTGCGCTGGTGTTTGTTTGGTTTCCTGCGCAGGTGTGTGTTTGGTTCGTGCGATGGTGTGTGTTTGGTTTGTGCGCTAGTGTTTGGCTTGTGCGCTGGTGTATGTTTGGTTCGTCCTCAGAGGTGTTTGTGACAGTGAAAGCAATGGACTGAAATTTATCTGTCTATCTACCGCATCTGTCTATCTATATATCTGTCCATCTATCTATTTATCTATTTATTTAGGGACTGAAATTTTAACCACAGTGCAGTGACTAGAAAAATCGCCTTTACTTCTCTGCATAGCAGACCAACGCTTACTTCTCCCGTTTCTGACATATTTTCTTAAGCATTTCCTTGGAGATACGAACAGTCACGGGCAAGAATATAGTTCCAGTTTTCAGTCGAACATTTATGAAACCCTTATCTAATATTCTGAGAGATATACTGGGCTCCGAAGAATACATTACTGTTTTTCTAAAGTTATCGCTCATTGTCTTGTTTTCTATTGTCATGGGGTGTATCGATATTTATGACCGCAAGTGTACCTTAGTGTATTTACATTGCGATTTATTCTCTAATACTTACAGCTATTGTTGTATGGCAGGTGATGAACTCGACTTACCAGAAAATAAAAATATACACAATTATTAATGGGAAAGTTATTAGATTTACTAATATCTCTATCTATCTATCTATTGCCAGACGCCTCAATCCCGTTTGGGGTGGCCACAAACAAATCGCCTCCAAGTCGCCCTGTCCCCCGCCATTTCACTGCCCTGCTCCCAACTCACACACCCCTCTCTCATATACCTCTCCACCCCATCCCTCCATCTCATCCTCGGCCTCCCCCTCCCTCTTCCCCCCTCCACCTCACTCACATACACTCTCTTCGTCAGTCTTTCACCCTCTATCCTCTCCACATGGCCAAACCACCTCAGTGTGTTGCTCATAACCCTTTCTATCACATCCACATCCACACCACAACGCTCCTTTATATCCTTATTCGTCAGCCTGTCTCTCCATGTGACTGCACAGGCTCCTCTTAAATAACTTATTTCCACTGCTCTTACCCTTGACTTGTGTCCTTCCAACAACGTCCAAGCTTCACTTCCATACGTTAGAGTTGGTATCACAATACTGTCATGTAGTAACTTTTTCATTTCCATGCTCACTTCCCTGTTTCTTATCACGGCTTTCAAAGAACCAGCAACCTTTCTTCCCTGCTGTACCCTTTCAAGCACTTCCCCCTCCAAACCTCCATCCTTACTCATCACACTACCCAAGTA
>NC_137069.1:41978808-41981308 GCF_032717465.1 Coenobita brevimanus
ACACCCACACCCACACCCATCCTTGTCTCATTAGCCTTTCCAATAAAAACCATACCTCCTACCTTTTTCCCCCCACCCATACCCACACTTACACCCACCCCCTAACACAGAAACTTCCCACCTTCCCTCACACTCTCCATTGCATCCTCACTCATCCCTCCACACTCCTACCTCTACTCCCCACCCACACCCATGACCACCCCCACCCCCATACCCACACCCACACCCACACCCACACTTACACCTACACCCACACACTTACACCTACACCCACAGACAACAGCACTTCTGTCCATGGGTTAATCAGTCCCACACCCTCGCCCACACCCACACCCACAATCAGACAACAATATTCTAGTCCATGCTCAGTGTGTTGTGTCGAGGCGGTGCGGGCAAGTTGGAAGGGTGTAACGTCGATGAGTTGGGACAGTGTTGTGCTTAGCTTTATAATTCTCCACGATTACCATTTTCAAGAGAGTGGCATTGAGAGTTAATGTGGGAGAGACAGAGACAGATAGGGAGAGGCACAGGGATAGAGACACAGAATAAGAGACAGAAAGATTTCAATTGCAACACAAGTAGAGTTAGAATGAGAGAGAGAGAGAGAGAGAGAGAGATATTCCTTCACATACTCCAGCCACTTCGAGATCTTAACGAGAAATGAACGCCAGAATAGGGTGCTAGTCACGAAGAAGTGCTATGGAAAGGAGGCGGAGCAGCAGCAGCTTTGTCTTATTGCCACTGCGCTACGAAAAATAGGCTGCAAAAGGACGAAAATCTCTGCCAAATTAAAGTGAACGGACTATACGCTCAGGCGCCTATGACTCACTCTCAGCTGAATAAAATCGTCTGGCGTTAGGTGGAATAAAATGCTAGAGCTGCGTCCATCATGAAGGGGGTTTAATAGCAGGGGAATTTAAAAGTAGTTGTACTAGTAGTACTAGTAATAGTAGTAGCAGCAGTAGTAGTGGTGGTGGTGGTGGTTGTGGTGGTGGTGATGGGGGTAGTAGTAGTAGTAGTAGTAGTAGTAGTAGTAGTAGTAGTAGTAACATTCAAATTCCCACGCCACCTCAAGACATTGGTAACATAAGCAGGAATTAGTTAGGTACGAGTTAAGTACATGTACGTACATACTAAGAGGGAACAGTGAGAAGGGGTAGGGAGGAGAAGGGAAGGGATAGGAGGGAGAAAGGAGGGGATAAGGAGGAAGGAGGAGGGGATAGGGAGGAGACGAGGGGATAGGAGGGAGATAGGAGGGATAGGAAGGAGAGAGGGGGATAGGAGGGAGAGAGGAAGGGATGGGGAGGAAGGAGGAGGGGATAGGAGGGAGAGAGAGGGGGATAGGGAGGAGAGAGGAGATAGGAGGGAGAGAGGCGGGGATAGGAGGGAGAGATGGGGGGTTGGTAGGAGAGAGGAGGGGATACGAGGGAGAGAGGAGGGGATAGGGAGGGGAGAGGAGGGGATAGGGAGGGGAGAGGAGGGGATACGAGGGAGAGAGGAGGGGATAGGGAGGGGAGAGGAGGGGATAGGGAGGGGAGAGGAGGAGATACGAGGGAGAGAGGAGGGGATAGGGAGGAGAGAGGAGGCGATAGAGAGGAGAGAGGAGACGATGGGGAGGAGAGAGGAGACGATAGAGAGGAGAGAGGAGGCGATAAAGAGGAGAGAGGAGGCGATCGGAGGGAGAGAGGAGGGGATAAGAGGGAAAGAGGAGAGGATAGGAGGGAGATAGGAGGGGATAGGAAGGATAGAGGAGGGGATGAAGAGGAGAGAAGAGGGGATAGGAGGGAGAGAGGAGGGGATAGGGAGGAGAGGAGGGGATAGGGAGAAGAGGAGGGGATAGGGAGCAGAGGAGGGGATAGGGAGCAGAGGAGGGGATAGGGAGGAGAAAGGAGGGGATAGGGAGAAGAGGAGGGGATAGGGAGCAGAGGAGGGGATAGGGAGCAGAGGAGGGGATAGGGAGCAGAGGAGGGGATAGGGAGGAGAAAGGAGGGGATAGGGAGAAGAGGAGGGGATAGGGAGCAGAGGAGGGGATAGGGAGCAGATGATGGGATAGGGAGGAGAAAGGAGGGGATAGGGAGGAGAGAGGAGGGGATAGGGAGGAGAGAGGAGGGAAAGGAGGGGATAGGGAGCAGAGGAGGGGATAGGGAAGAGAGAGGAGGGGGATAGGTAGGAGAGAGGAGGGGATAGGGAGGAGAGAGGAGGGGATAGGGAGGAGAGAGGAGGGGATAGGGAGGAGAGAGGAGCTGGATAGGGATGACAGAGGAGGGGGTTAGGGAGGACAGAGGAGGGGGTTAGGGAGGACAGAGGAGGGGATAGGGAGGACAGAGGAGGGGATAGGGAGGACAGAGGAGGGGATAGGGAGGACAGAGGAGGGGGATAGGGAGGACAGAGGAGGGGGTTAGGGAGGACAGAGGAGGGGGTTAGGGAGGACAGAGGAGGGGGATAGGGAGGACAGAGGAGGGGGATAGGGAGGACAGAGGAGGGGGTTAGGGAGGACAGA
>NC_137069.1:41988808-41998808 GCF_032717465.1 Coenobita brevimanus
TTAAGTTCACTATCGTTTATGCCAATTATAATAGACAACCAATCGTGGTAATAGTAAAAGTAACACACACACACACACACACACACACACACACACACACACACACACACACTTCAACGTTGCATCTGACTCGTGATAAGACTTCCACCCACTAATTATATTCATTCGCCAATATAAGTTGGCCTAGGGAGAAATATGAGCGGGGAAAGAAAATATGTGTGTGTGTGTGTGTGTGTGTGTGTGTGTGTGTGTGTGTGTGTGTGTGTGAAATAATAGTCTGTAAGAGAGGTAAGGTGTGGGAGAGGTGCGTGTGTTGGGGGTACCTAGATTAATAACAATACAGGTGTTCCAACAGGTGTGCTGGAGAGAAGGCAGGTGTGGGGAGGACA
The DNA here is from genome assembly GCF_032717465.1 of Coenobita brevimanus. NCBI lineage: Eukaryota > Metazoa > Arthropoda > Malacostraca > Decapoda > Coenobitidae > Coenobita > Coenobita brevimanus. The sequence continues at coordinate 41,989,198 of NC_137069.1, forward strand.
AGGAGTGCTTTGGTGGTGGTGTGGTATTGTGGTAGGGATGTGGTGATGGTCATACGATTGGGGTGGTGGTATGACAGTGGCGGTGTGGTGTGGTGTGGCGTGTATTTTTATTTTTTGGTGTGGTGTGGGGAGTGACCAAGACAAGTGTAGTGTGGCACATGTTTATTAATAAAAATAAGAAGGAACCCAAGGCTGTCTGGCTGAAAAAAATGCCTCTACGTAAAGAAAAGGAGTGAAATAGAAATCCAGATTCAGAATTCGTTAATTCCGAAATTGCTTGACACACATCATTAAACAAACTGGAGGTAATAGGCAGTGGGAAAGATATATTGAAGAAAACAGCTTGCTGGAGAGAGAGAGAGAGAGAGAGAGAGAGAGAGAGAGAGAGAGAGAGAGAGAGAGCATAAGTTAAGAACATAAGAAGAGAAAATTACTGCAGTAGACCGGTTGGCCCATGCTAGGCAGCTCCTAGAAGAGTAATTGAACTACTAGAATGAGATAAGGACAGCAAAGAAGGCGGCTCTCCCTCGCCCTTCAAACCCTCCAGCCGAAGCTGGCAGGAAAAAATGAGAAAGAACACCACGCAGTATAGAAAAACTGGCGTAGACATGTTATAGGAGAGTGTGAAAGGAGAATACAGACTATCGTAGTGTAACCTGAAAAGGAAAAAGTATGAATTAGTATTGGTTATAAGATTTTTTTTTTTCCTATATCGACCCCTTATTAGTCATATGCTTATCTAGCCTATGTTTGAAACTCTCAATGGAAGAGGCAGCAACTAACTAGGTAGCTTATTCCATTCGTCCACTACTCTATTACCAAACCAATTTCTACCTATTTCCTTATTGAAAAGGAATTTTTCTAGTTTAAAACCATTACTTCTAGTTCTGTCCTGCATGCTCACTTTAAGTACCTTGTTAATATCTCCCTTATTTATACCCTTCATCCACTTAAACACCTCAATTAAGTCTCCCCTTACCCTTCGCCTCTCTAGCGAGTGCAGACTTAGTCTTAGTCTGTCTTCATATGACAGGTTCCGAACATCATGTGTCGTTTTTGTCATTCTTCTCTGTACATTCTCTACCGAGTTAATATCCATTCTATAGTAAGGACACCAAAATTGTACTGCGTAGTCTAAATGTGGCCATACTAATGCTAGATAAAGTTGCAATATTTCTTTTGATGACCTGTTGCTCACGCTTCTCGAAATAAATCCTAGGACCCTATTTGCTTTATTTCTCGCTTTAATACACTGTTACCTTGGTTTGAGGTCGTTGCTAACCATAACTCCTAGATCTCTCTCGCATTCCGATTTGCTAATTTCTTTGTTATCTAAGCTGTGTTTAATACCTCCAGTGGTCTTGCCTACGTTAAGTACTTTACATTTTTCAACGTTAAATTCCATTTGCCAAGTTTTAGACCATCTGGACAATATATTGAGGTCCTTTTGTAAATTATGGCAATCGTCAGTCGAGTTAATGATACGCCCTATTTTCGTATCGTCAGCAAATTTGTTGGTGCTGCTAATGACTCCTAAGTCTAGATCATTTATATATATAATTAATAATAAGGGACCGTGTACTGAACCCTGGGGAACACAGCTAGTTACTAATCCCCAATCTGACTTAGTTCCATTTATTAATACTCTCTGCTTTCGTCCTTCAGCCAGGATTCTATCCATTTTAAGATATCGCCGTCTATACCGTGTGCTCGAACCTTTCTAACTAACCTTTCGTGTGGAACGCTATCAAAAGCTTTACTGAAGTCCAGATAAATAATATTGTAAACTTTATCGCTATCTACTGCCTCATAGCCCTCCGAGTAGAATGACAACAAGTTTGTGAGGCAGGATCGTCCTTGCCTGAATTCGAGCTGTGAGAGAGAGAGAGAGAGAGAGAGAGAGAGAGAGAGAGAGAGAGAGAGAGAGAGAGAGAGAGAGAGAGAGAGAACACAATGTGGAAAGCAAAACTGAATCCAAAAGGTGTGGGTCAGGTGAGAATGGTGAAGGGCAGGTATGAGTGAGTAGGTGTGAGAGAGTGAGTGAATGTGAGAAAATGTGAGTGTGTGTGTAGAGATGGATGGATTGAATGACAGATAGTTAAACAGACAGACAGACAGTGACACTAAGAGAGACGTAAATAGACAGACAGACCGACAAAGAGGCACAGATAGTTATAGATAGATAGACAGCCACATAAATATAAATAGCTAGATAGATAAACAGATAGACAGGTAGATAGCTTGATATTTTATTAATCACAAAACAGTGAATTGATACCCGTACCCCATAAGAAAAAAGATCAGGGTTGAAAAGAATGTAAAATTAATCTAAAAAGGTAGGCCAGGTAGGATAGGTGCGTGGCCAGGTGAGGACGGTTTTCTCACCTGTGGAATGTCGACGGGGCGGTGGGATAGAGCAGGATAGACTTACCTTATATTGCATCACCTGTCCTCACTCCTACCTCTACGCCCTTCTTCATACTAATATCCACGTTAAACCTTCATCTTTTCATATTTCTTCACACTGCTTCATATTACGTTCATACTGCTTCATTCTTATTTCATATTGCATCACCTGTCCTCACTCCCTCCCCTACGCCCTTCTTCATACTAATTTCCAATTTAAGCCTTCATCCTTTCACTTTTCTTCATACTGCTTCATATTACTTTCATACTGCTTCACACAAATTTCATACTAGGCTAATATGATCCACCTTGAGCTTTCCTTTCATACATCTTCACAGTGTTTCATATTACGTTCATACTGCTTCATATTAATTTAACAATGCTGCATACTACTTCATATTACATCATCTGTCCTCACTCCTCCCCTGCGTCTTTCTTCACACTAATTTCCATCTTAAACCTTCATTCTTTCGCATTTCTTCACAGTGCTTCATACTGCACTCATACTGCTTCATACCAATTTCACACTGCTGCATACTGCTTCATATTACATTACTATATTTCATTACACTGCGTTATACTAAGTTCATACTGCTTCATGCTATGTTCATACTGCTTCATACTTAACATTACATCACTATATTCTTCACACTGCTTCATTTCACGTTCATACTGCTTCATACTAATTTCATAGTCTCATACTAATTTCATACAGCTTCATACTAATTTCATAATTATGCATACTACTTTCTATTACATCAGTATATATCTTCAGTGCTTCATATTCCATTGATACTGCTTAATACTAATTTCATACTTCATCATACTACTTCATACTAACATACTCCCATCCACCCTTACTTTTTTTTTCTATGAATAAGGTTACGAAATTTCACCTCAAGACTTTATTATTTCACATAGTTTCACATTTTTCATGTCCCTTCATACTGTTCTTATATTAGTCTACTTCATACTAATATCATAATGCTTTCATATTTCTTCATCCTTTCCAGATTTCCAGACATCTGTTCCTACCTATTATATCTATGTATCTGTCTTTCTATGTATCTATCTGTCAATCTATCTATCTGTTTTTCTGTCTGTCTATATCTATATGTATTTATATCTATATCTATCTATCCAGCCATCTATCTATCTATATCTATCTAGCCATCAATTTATCTATCTATGTCTCCGTATCTATCTATGTATCCATATCCATGTCTATCTATCAATCTATGTATCTATATCTATCAATCCATCCATCCATCCATCCATCCATCTATCCATTTGTCTATCTGTCTATCTAGCTATCTATCAATTATTCGTTAACAGTCTAACGTAATGTCTTCACATCGCTTTCGTATCGACTTAATGTGCATCGATAAGTGGATGATGATGTGTAATATGCAGAATAAATTGCTTAGGATAGTGGTTCTCAACTCGTTTCAGGCCATGGACCACCAGCCCAATTAAAAAAAAATATCGTGGACCATTTCATTTTTGAGTAATGATAATTAAAACACAGACAACACACATTTTGGTTTGAAAAATATTTCTTAAATATGAATAATACAATAAAATGAATGGCCAATTATTTATTTTGATAAAATTTTTCGTACTGCATTTTCAATAAATTTAAAAATATATGCACCAATCTCCAGTTTAATACCAAATATAGTGAAAGTCCTGTGGACCACCCAGAAAGTCACCATGGACCACCAGTGGTCCATGGACCACCAGTTGAGAAACACTGGCTTAGGAGAAGGCCTTAAGGAAACCTCAAGTCATTCACAATATGTCTCCAAGGCCCATATTCCCCTCGGGTAAGGAATCTCCCTAACACCTCTTCCATAGCGATTTATTTGTGGATACGGCTGGTTAGTAATCTGTCTGTATTTCCTGCTAGCTATGATCTCCAGTCTTTCAAACGCAGTGTGTCCAGGCATCTCAAATTGATCGGATCTTGAATTTGGCTCTCTCTTGTATTTTGTTTTTCTCTTGGAAGGAACAGTATGCAGGCTCGTGGCCTTTGGTTCCTTCTTCCTAGCATTAAAAAAATAATATGCAGAGTATGGTGATATTGGAAGGATATATGTACTACTGGAAAGGAGATTAAGGTGTAAGAAGCAAAATAAATCGCTTAGGAAAAGGCGTTTCGGAGCTTTCATATGGGGTTACAGGTTCTCTATGGCCCCCCCCCCCCACAAAGAAAAGAAGTTACTGAAAACACTATCTCACTTCTACAGTTCTATATGTTTCCCCTCAGCTCATTAAAATCGCCTGGTCAACTCTGGAACTGTCTCACTTTGTATTTCCTACCGCCTATGACCAGTCTTTCAAACGCAGTGTGTCCAGGCATCTCGAAATGAACGGATCTTGAATTTGGCTCCCTGCTTTTTTTTTTTTTTTTTTTTTTTTTTTTTGAGGAAGCAATTTTCGGGGTCTTGGCTTTTCGTTCCTTCTTCCTTGCAAAAAAAAAAAAAAAAAAAAAAAACACAAACAGCCCTATTCACTACGAGATCATTTCTCTTCTTAGCTACAGACGATTTTTATATTTTAGGAGTGAATGGCTAAACAAAAGCTACAGTATATACACCATCACAAAAACACCCTCTCCAGTGCCAACAGTCTCCTCCAGGCTGAACTAACTCATTTGGAGACATCAGCAATAAATTATAAAATGACAACCTCGAGCTGAAGAGGTTAATGGATACAGTACTTAACTTCCCTTAGTATTTCTTTAAGCGCATACACGCGCGCTCACACACACACACACACACACACACACACACACACACACACACACTCTCTCTCTCTCTCTCTCTCTCTCTCACACACACACACACACACACACACACACACACACACACACACAAAGCTGCAAGAAGAATACTTAAAGTCTCTCTCTCTCTCTCTCTCTCTCTCTCTCTCTGTCATTACATCCATCCATCCCTGCATCTCTACATCCAACCATCTATCCATTCTTTCTCTTTCTCTCTCTCTGAGAAGGAGTGTGGTGTAAGTTTGTGGGGAGGGCAGTGAAATGACAAAGGACAGGGTGACATGGACGCTATTTGTTTGTGGCCACCCTTGACGGAATTAAGGCGTCTGGCTATAGACAGACAGACAGACTAGGCATGATTTTTTTTATTGTTCGTCAGGTGTTTCAGAATGTATAGACGGGAATTTTAATATACTTAATGATCATGTTTATAAAATAATGAAAAAAAAAAGAGTAAAAGACCTATTAGTTTCTGTCGAGGTTCGTTGTAATAAAAAAAAGACTACAACTAACATAAGTATTGTAAGAGATAAAGACAAGGATAGCAAGCAAAGCAGGAAGGCTCCCTAGAGAGGAGGGAGAGGGACAGAGAAAGGGAAAGAGAGAGGAGAGGTGAGCAAGGGAAGGGAAAACTGTGTGGAGAAGGATGTTGATGATGATGATAGTCAACACGATATAGAATAATGGAAACAATGATGATGATGATGATGATAGTCAACATGGTATAGAATAATGGAAACAGTGATGATGATGATGATGATGATGATTATGATAGTTTTACATTGTTGTGCTTTCTACTTGATGATGATGATGATGATGGTGACAGTTTTATACTGTTGTGCTTTCTACTTGATGATGATGATGATGATGATGATGATGATGATGATGACAGTTTTATACTGTTGTGCTTTTTACTTAATGATGATGATGATGACGAGGAAGGAAAACACACTATGGAGAAAGAGAGGCTTGAATTTCTCTCCCTGGCTTAGTCTCTCCTTCACACTTGTTCCCTCTCATTCTTCTCTCAAACGCTGATCTCTCTCTCTCTCGCTCACTCTCTCACCGGCCTTTGTACCTTTATTCAATGTATTTCTGTACCTCCCCTCTCTGCATGAGTCTCCTTTGCACATAGGCTGTTTTAACTCTCTCTCTCTCTCTCTCTCTCTCTCTCTCTCTCTCTCTCTCTCTCTCTCTCAGTAAAGGGTAGTAAAGCAGATATTACCAATTCAATAGCATAGTCCCAAAGAGTGAGTCGTGCGCTATTTGCCTAGACAATAAATGATTTTGAGCGAGCGATTTAATGCAGTCCGATTACACATCAGGTGGAATCAGGTATCAGGGTGTTGGTGGTGTTGGCAGTGTTGTCTACAGTAAGGTGTTGGTAAAATCCTATCCGTTAGCCGGAGGGGGTTAAATAAGGTAAGGTAGGGATTGGTAGGTACTGTGAGTCTGTCTGTTATTGGTGTGTGTGTGTGTGTGTGTGTGTGTGTGTGTGTGTGTGTGTGTGTGTGTGTGTGTGTGTGTGTGTGTGTGTGTGTGTGTGTGTGTGTGTGTGTGTGTGTGTGGCGTGATGTGCTACACACGAAACTGCTCCTACAGGCTCTCACACACGCTTACACAGCCTTAGGTCCTTATTGGCTCCACGCTTGTGAGCACCTGAGTATGTGGGGGGGAGGGAGAGGGGGGGGAGGAAGGTAAGGGGAAGGGAGGGGGAGGAAGGTAAGGGGATGGGAGGGGGGCGGGAGAGGAAGGGAGTGGAAAACGAGTTGGGAAGGGATGGAGGGGAAGGAAGGAGGGGGAAGGAAGAAGGAAGGGAAGGGAAGGAAGAAGACAGAGAGGGAGGGTGAGAGAGACAGGAGGGGTAAGGGAAGAAGGGAAAGGGGAAGAGAAGGAGGGAGAAAGGAAGGGAAAGGAGAGGGAGAGAGAGGGGATGAGGAAGGAAAGGAAGGACAAGGGAGAGAGACGAGGAAGGGAAAGGAAAGGGTACAGAACGGGAAGGGAAAAAGGATTGAGAGAAAGATGAGGAGGAAGGAGAGGTGGAAAAAAGGAAAGGAGAGAAGGGAAGAAGGGGAGAGACGGGAGGGTGATGTGAAGGAGGGAAAGGATGAGGGAAAGAGAAAGGGCAGAGGGGGAAGGGATGGAGGGGAGGGAGAGGGAAGGAACGGGGAAGATGGAGGGGAAGAGAAGGAGGAGAGGGAGGGGGAAGAAAGGAGGGGAGATCTATAAGGGAGAAAATATGGTGGTGAGGGGGAAGGGGTGGGTGAGGAGAAAGAAGAGGTGAGGGAAAGAGGGGAGAATGAAGGGGGGGAAGGGGGAGAGGATGGAGGGGAGATTTGATAGAAGAAGTTAGGGAGGGAAGGAGGGAAACAGGGAGGGAAACAGGAGGAGGAGGAGGAGGAGGAGGAGAAGAGAGAGAGAGAGAGAGAGAGAGACTGAAACCGCGATAAGGCGTACCCGGTAACAATCCTCCAAAGAAAGATCGGGTTATCTTCACTTTCCTCTCTTTCTCTCTCTCTCTCTCTCTCTCTCTCTCTCTCTCCTTGTCTTCATATCCTCCTCTATCCTTTTCCCTCTTTTTCGTCTTTTCATCTCTCCTATTTCCCCCCCCCTTCCTCCCCTCCCTCCTCACCTCTCCTCTCTTCTTCCTTCCTCTCCTTCCTCCTCACCTCTCCTCTCCTCTTCCTTCCTCTCCTTCCTTCTCACCTCTTCTCTCCTCTTCCTTCCTCCCCTCCCCTCCCAATCCTTCCTTCTTATTCTTTTCCTCCTCTTTCACTCTAAACTCAACCTTCCAGACACTTTCCAATCCATCACGGTCCACCCACTGACAGGATTACATAAGAGGGATTTATTTTCACTCCTCTTCATTCTTTTCTTCCTCTCCTCTCCTACTCTCTTTTTCCACCCTCTCTTCTCTTCCCTTTTTTCCTAATCTGATTTTCTCTTTCCTTTCCTTTCCTTTTATTTCTCTCTTCTTGTCTCCCTCCTTTCTCTTCCCATTCTTCCTTTCCTCTTTTCTCTTCCCCCCCCCTCTCTCTCTCTCTCTCTCTCTCTCTCTCTCTCTCTCTCTCTCTCTCTCTCAACAAGGAAATAACTAGAGAATATTAAAGTGCGACAGAAAAAGAACAAACAGACCAATTTTACTAATAAATCTCACTTTTATTAAGATATCGAAAAAATGGTTAAGATTTTTCGCCAACTAAAGAGAACAGGGGAAAAAAAAAAACAGCGAAAAATAACGAATATTCAGATCCACTTCTATCAATAATTTTCCCTTTTTTGACTATGTACTATACTATCTACCTAGGCTGCTTCCCCCAAGGAAAGGGAGGTAGCCGAGACAGGACGACACACTCCCCATTTACTCATCCATTCAAACACATTCATTCGCATCTTAGCCCCAAAGGGGAGAACGGACAGATCCTCACCGCACCACACCACACAAGGGTCAACTGCGCAGTGCAATCAGTGACATCCGCAGCAGGGCCCGACAACAGAGCTGGTTTACCCCTGTCACATCATAACAGACTCATCCCCTTACCCGCACCTGACCTGAAATAGCTGATCAGACCAAATGCGGGAGAATATCCCCTCAGGGCTGCGTCATCACTTATTCATTCACAATTTCTCTCCATTTATTTCTGTCACGCACAGCCACTCTTCCTTGCTCAACAGACATCCCTCTCGCATCCAGTGCTCTCTTCACACAGTCCATCCATCCCATTCGTGGTCTTCCTCTCAGCCTTACATCTCTCACATCAGATCTAGTTATCTTTTTCACCAATCGCTCATTATCCATTCTCTCCATATGCCTAAACCATCGCAACACCCTCTGCTCAACTCTACCAGCCATCTCCCGAACAACTCCAGTTCTCCTTCGCATTTCATCATTTCGCACTCGATCCATACGCGTCACTCCACACATACTCCTCAGACACCTCATCTCCATTACATTCAAACTTTTCCTCTCTGCTACACCCATATTCCATGTTTCAGCCCCATATAACGCAGTCGGTACCTTAACACCCTCATACAGCCTTCTCTTTACATCCATTCTAAGCGAACGACATCTAAACACTTTTTTCATTCCTCCCAACACCTTTCCTACTTCATTTATTCTAAACTTCACTTCTGCATCTATTCTTCCATCCACAGCAACATGTGACCCTAGATATTTAAAACACTCTACCTCCTCAAGCAACTCGCCATTCAAAACTATATTCATCCCCCTACCATCTACCAACCTCGTACACTTCATCACTTTACTCTTATTCTCATTTACTTTTAATTTCCTCCTTTCACACACCCTTCCAAACTCCTCTACCAACTGTTTCAATCTCTCCTCTGAATCAGCCACCAGTGCAGTATCATCTGCAAACAGCAGCTGCTTCAGATTCCACTCTCCACCATCAACATTCAC
>NC_137069.1:42003808-42011308 GCF_032717465.1 Coenobita brevimanus
TTAGGAAGGTAGGGTGAGGCAGGGAGAGGGAGAGGGAGGCAGAGTATATGAAGGTGTAGAACGGCAGGGGTAGGCAAGGTGAGGCAGTGGTAGGGGGGTTGAGAATGAAGGCATGGAGGGGTAGGCAGGGGGTGGCAGGGGAAAGAAGGGGCAGGGAGGGGTAGGCACGTGTAGGCAGGGAGAGGCAGGGTGGGTGTCGAAGTGGGAAGACAGGCAGGCAGGTGGAAAGATGGAGTATGGTAGCCAGAGAGATGATGGAAGGAAAGGAGGGTGAGGTAGGAAAGATAGGATGAGGCATGGGGTAAGCATGGCGAGGCAAAGGTAGGTAAGGGAAGGCAGGGTGGGTGAGGGGGTGGTAGGCCAGACAGGCAGGTAAGAAAACAAGGTAAAGTAGATAGAGAGTGGATGGAAGGGAGGCAGGATGAGGCTGGGTCAGGCAGGGCGAGGCAGGGGTACCAGGGATAGGGAGAGTGGGTGAGAAGGTAGGCAGGCAGGTAGGAAGACAGGGTAAGGTAGGAGATTAGCAGGCAGAGGGAGAATAGAAGGAAGGAGGGTGAGGCAGAGTGTGTGAGGAGACAGTCAGGCAGGCAGGTAGGCAGAACAGGGTAAGGTTGAGAGAGAGAGGATGGAAGGAAGGTAGGGTGAGGTAGGGTGGCGGACGCAAAGAGATAGGCAGAAAAAAGGTGAGGCAGGAAAGAGGTGAGGCAGGAATGGAGACAGGCAGATGGGAGGGGAGAGGAAAAGTGGAGTAGGGAGGAAAAGTGGAGTAGGGAGGAAGATTGGAAGGCAGACAGGTAAGGTTAGAAATAGAGCCACCACAAACTCCTGAAAGTTGCCAGTGGTCGCCGGATCACTAAATAGCGTGGGGTCACTACCCGCTCAGAGCTGGCGTACCTTTCTTGAAAAAAATTCCTGTCGGGATTATTACTCATACATAAAGCATTATACCAGTATTATATTCGTCTTAGATATTTTACTGATGCTCTAAATGAGATTTATACCGAAAAGTTCTCTATACAGTATATTAAAAGCCATGAAAGCTTATTGTGTGTTTTTGCATTCAGCACATTTTTACCAAGTGTTATGAATCTCATTTATTCCAAAAATTTATCATACCGTTTCCAAAAATCGTAATCATTCATCTGGTAAATCCTGACATGATTCTATCCATTACATACTTAATAATTGTAAGAATTTTACGGCCTAAATCTTACGTGGCTGAGATCAGCGACCCGACTTTTAAAAGGCACGGTATTCCTCTTGCTTTGAGAGTACGTCTCAGTTCTGGTACAGTCTATTTTTCCATATATACTTTAGCTGCGCAGTCGACCATGGCACTATATTTTCCGGATTTATCGGCTGATTTCAAAAGGCGCAGGCATCAGGAGTGGTGTATACACATCATCAGAGCCGCCATCGGCTCCTGGCGGCGGGCACACAAACTATGAGCCCAGTGAGTTCATACTACCTTCGATTGTTTAAGTACCATATTTCCTTCGTTAGTTATGTAAGATACAATATCGTTATATTCATCTACCATTTTTCCTTACAGATGTACACCGTCTAAAAAAAATTTCGGCACCCCCTGCTGTGATACCTTTCGCAACGATCATTGTTACAGACGGCGAGAATACGTGGTGTGGTTGATACCCCTGTACCTCTCTCACTCTGCCACTGGATTTCATCATTAGCGGACGAAGTAACACACACCAGCAACACAGGGACATGGATACCGAGCACACACCGAAATGCAGGAGATGATTCAGAATGCTTCGTGTGGTGTATCATAATGTATCGTGTCGTAAGGGTGCCGAAACTTTTTTTATAGCCTGTACATTCACCACCTAAAAACATGACAGTGCTCAATACTCAGGCAACATAATACTCGCATGTAGGCTGTCCCTAAACTGAGATGGACGCAACCTTCCGTTTCTATTATATTTTGAAAACGAAACCATTTTTTTCTCCAGTATTATAATGGAGGTAAATCAATAAATATTCTATTATCAGTTCCGTAACACAAAAATTGTACAAAAGAGAGTATTTCAAGTTGACCTCACTTTTGCACTTTACATTAAGTAATCTGGCGAGTGGTGGCATCTTTTTCCAGTTTGTGGGGTCTTCTAATGGGGCGATGGGGAGGCAGACAAGTAGGGTGGCTTAGGCAGGGAGGGAGGCTGAGGCAGGGTGAGGCAGGGGGAGGTAATGACAGGGAAAGACAGGGTAAGGTAGTGGGGAGGAAGGAATGAAGGCAAGGAGAGGTGAGGCAGGGTTGATCAGGTATGGCAGGGAGGAAGGTAGGGGTGAGGTAGCCAGAGAGGGAGGCAGGGAAGGTTAGCAGGCAGGGAGGATGCAGACAAGGAAGGGGTGAGGCAGGGAGAGGTTGAAAGAGAAGGATGGGATGATGTGAGGCATGTTAAGTCAGAAGGTGGGTAAGGCAGGGTTTAAGCAGAGAAAGGAACCAAAATGAGGAAGAGAGGAAGGCAGAGTAAAAGGAGATAGGAAGGCAGTGAGAGGGAAGGCAGGGTTAGGATGATGATGGATATAAGAGGCTAGGAGACCACTGCCTGTGACAGAAGTGAGGCAGGATAAGGCAAGGGGTAGGTAGGGTGATGGGGTGGCAGGTAAGGGCAGGTAGGATAAGGTAAGTAATGAAAGACAGGTAGGGTAAGGCAGGCAGGGTAAGGAAGGCAGCGTAAGGCAGGCAGGGTAAGGCAGGCAGGGTAAGGGAGGTAGAGTAAGGCAGGCAGGGTAAGGTATGTAGGATAAGGTAGGTAGGGTAAGGAAGGCAGGGTAAGGCAGGCAGGGTAAGGCAGGCAGGGTAAGGTAGACAGGGTAAGGAAGTCTGGGTAAGGCAGGCAGGGTAAGGTGGGAAGGGTAAGGTGGGCAGGGTAAGGTAGGCAGGGTAAGTTAGGCAGGGTAAGGCAGGCAGGGTAATGTACCCCCTCCACAAAATGTCTACCCCCGATGTATATATGTCCCCCCCCAATGCATACATGCCCCCACTAATCTTGCTAGGTCAGCACCCTTTCCCACGCCTGAAGACGGCGATATTGCATCAGTTCATATCAGACAGCCGACAAGGGCAGACTATTTTACTGTGAGCTTGTAATAAACTCCTTATCTAGCTGTTTGTACACGGAGTTTCTATTACCAAAGTATTGCAAGTTACATTTGGTGGCAGCGGTGGGATTAAAGTCCTGGATGATGACAGACCATCTAGCTAACCTACCTGTTAGGTTGCGATTCTTGAACAAATCACATAATAGAAGGTGGTCTGTTTGGATATGCACTGGATAACCATAGACTATATCTCTGAAATGTTTCAAGGACCAGATTACCGCTAGCGCTTCAAGATCTGTGACACTGTAGTTACGTTCAGCGGTTGTAAGGGTGCGACTAGCATACGCTATTACGCGCTTCCTTGATGCTTCAATTGATGGAGCTATTGATGGAGGATGCCACTTGGGGAATCCAGTCATCCCAGGACGAACTATGGGAGCCTAGATGTCTGAGGCCCTCTAAGATTTTTCGGTTGTGGCGTTCTACAAGGCCATTGGAAGCCGGATGGTTAGGCACGACATTGCACTTACTGATATGAAAGTGGCGACAGATCTCATTGAGAAGGCTATTGTTGAACTCTGTACCGTCGTCAGTAAGAATGGTATGAGGGGTACTGAACGGGCAAATTACGTGATCTACAAGGGCACGTGCAACGCTCTTCGCGGTCTTGTCGGAGAGGGGTACGAGGACACAGTAGCGGGAGAAGTGGTCGACCGCTACGAACAAGTACTCAGCGCCAGATTCTGTGAGAGGTTGTTTTAAGAGATCGATTGAGACAGTGTCCCATGGTCGTGACGGGATAGGGTATTGTAAGAGAGGTGCTGGTAAGCCGGTTGATCCTTTGTGGCGGTGGCAGGAGAGGTAAGAGTCACAGTGGGCATTGATATCGCGGCGCATGGTTGGCCAATAGTATTTGAGACGTGCTTGGCGCAAGCATCTGTCTTTACCTGGATGGAAAGCTTGAGGAGTATTATGAACAATATGAAGAACCTTTGGTATCAGGGCAGTGGGGACAACAAGTTGGCGTACTTCGCGATTGGGCATATCTTTGCCTGTTATGTCTACCCCCGATGTATATATGTCCCCCCCCAATGCATACATGCCCCCACTAATCTTGCTAGGTCAGCACCCTTTCCCACGCCTGAAGACGGCGTTATTGCATCAGTTCTTCTACCTCAAACTCGACATGGATAATCTCCAACTGGCCGTTGACTCTCTCCTGTCTCAAGTCTCTACCTTGGTTCGTATCCTGGTCGATGCTATCAATGGACGTGTCACTGCCGACTTAGTACCTGTCTCAGCTCTCCGTTCTGTCCTGGAATGGGCTCACTCCACCTTCGGTCTCTCCCCAGTCCTCCCTTACTCTTCCCTTGAATATTATTATCCTGTTCTCGAAGCCACTCTTCTCACTACATACGTCGTCGTCCATATTCCTCTCCGTTCTGCCATAACCTTTAACCTTTTCCACATCATTCCCTTCCCTTTCCGCCTCAACACCTCCTTGTTACAGGTATCTGTTCCTTCAGAATATTTCCTCCTCTCCCATGATCATCTTTCCGTTGCCTTCCTTTCTTCCACAGACCTCCAGCAATGTTCCTCCCTTACTCCGACGTCTTGTCTCTGTGCTGCCCACCTTTTCGCTATCTTCCCTAGCAGTGCTACACCCTGTGAGTCTGCTTTAGTTCGCAACCATTCCATCTACTCGGCCTGTTCTTTTGTCCCACCTCCTGACCTCCCGGTCCACCATGCTCACCTCAACCATGTCCAGTATTTCTCCTTTGCTGTTCCCATCTCTGTCACAATCATGTGTCCTGGTTCTTCCGTTTGCTCCGTCCCCGCTAGTGGTCTCTACAAAGCACCTGACTATTGTACCGTCAAATCAGAGTCCGTCATCACTTACGCCACTCGCTATCACCAAGCTGTTCGTAAACACTCCTATGACATCTTTCAACCAATCGACATGCCTTCAACCCTACCTTCTGCCAACATTACCATCACCTCCCCTCACTTGTGCATGCTCACCTTCCTCAATGACAGTGATTTCATTATGGATCAATTTTCTCTGGCCTTCAGCCGTTCATGGGTTCATCCAACAGTTGTGTTTCCCCCTGTGGTTATCGCTTTCATAGGTTCTCTACTCATCATCTGTGCAGTGCATTGTTGTGTCAGAAAAATGGAACGTCGACTCCAGGAAATCAGAGTCGCTACAGGCATAGTGCGCCCTACACACGACGTAGAAACTCCCCGTACTTAGTGCCCTCACATTCCGTGACTACCGTTGCCATCTAACATTTAACCAACCTGTGAACAGCACTCTGCCTACTAGAAAATGATGGTATTTCTTTCACGCATTACCGAGTGCCAGTGTATCCTCCAGAAAATACAAAAAAAAAAAAAAAAATGAAGGAAGAACAACAATAGAACTCTCATATCTACTCCTTGTTTATCATGTATCAAACTATTATTGTGTAATTCCCATTATGTTTATATATACCTTCGACCCTTACTGGATTTGTACCTATTAATCCTTGTATATCTCATCTGTATATATCGTTCTAATTACCTCCCCTCAACATGGCCATGTCTCCCCTACTGCCCCTGTATCATACTTATCCCTTGTACAAACCTCCCTGGTCCTGCCTTACTACTATAATCAAACACCATTTAACTCCCGGTGTCGGGAGACACCGTCTCAGCTACCCGGGGGAGTAGTGTACCCCCTCCACAATATGTCTACCCCCGATGTATATATGTCCCCCCCCCAATGCATACATGCCCCCACTAATCTTGCTAGGTCAGCACCCTTTCCCACGCCTGAAGACGGCGTTATTGCATCAGTTGATAGCAGGCAGCCGAGACGGGCAGACTATTTTACTGTGAGCTTGTAATAAACTCCTTATCTAGCTGTTTGTACACGGAGTTTCTATTACCAAAGTATTGCAAGTTACAGTAAGGTAGGCAGGGTAAAGTAGGAAGGGTAAGATAGACAGGGTAAGGCAGATCGGGTAAGGCAGGCAGGGTAAGGTAGAAAAGGTATAGTAAGTAGGGTAAGGCAGGCAGGGAAAGACTGGGTATGGCAGGAAGAGTAAGGTAGGCAGGAAGAGTAAGGTAGGCAGGCAGGGTAAGGAAGGGAGGCAGGGTAAAGTGGCCAGGGTAGGGCAGATAGGGTAAGGCAGGTAAGGTAAGACTGGGTTAGGAAGGCAGGGTAAGGTAGGCCGGGTAAGGAGGGGAGGGGAAGGCAGGCAGGGTAAGGTAGGAAGGGTAAGGCAAGGAGGCATGTAAGGTAGCAATGTAAAACAGGGAGGCAGGTAAGGTAGCAATGTAAAACAGGGAGGCAGGTAAGGTAGCAGGGTAAGGCAGTAAGGCAGGTAAGGTAGCAGGGTAAGGCAGTAAGGCAGGTAAGGTAGCAGGGTAAGGCAGGCAGGCAGGATATGGTAGGCACGATAAAGCAGGCAGGGTAAGGTAGGTAGGACAAGGAAGGAAGAGTAAGGTAGGGAGGGTAAGGCAAACAGGGTAAGAAAGGTAGGGTAAGGCAGACAGGCAGGCAACGAGAACTTCGTGATGGACTGACAGGATGAGGCAGGTTAATCAGAAAGGCAGTGGAATGCATGGAGAGGGAGAGAGAGGAGTGAGGCAGAGCTTGGGTGAGGCAGGGTTAGGGTGAGGCAGGGTGAGGCAGAATGGAAGTAAGGCAAGCACTCACGCTGGAAAAGTGTAGCACAGGATGGGTAAGACAGAGGGAGGTACAGAGTGAGGAAAACGGGAAGGCAGGATGATAGGTAGAGGGAGGTAAGATGAGTGAGGCAGGCAGGGAGGCAGGGTTAGGTAGGAGATGGATAGGAAGGGTGAGGCAGGGAGGGTGGTCTGTCACAGGATGGAAAGGCAGGATGAGATAGACAAGAGACAGAGAGTGGAAGTTAGAGAGAACAGATAGACAGCGTGATACAGACAGCCAGAGGCATTGTAATAGAGATAGAGAGGCGAGTGTGACATAGATAAGCAGACAAGCAGAAAGACAAAGACAGACAAAAAGACAGGCAGACTACAGTACGAGACAGACAATAGAGAAACAGGCAGACAGAAGAGACAGAAAAACAAACAAAATGATAGATAGAGAGAAAAACAGAGACAGACAGACAAAAGACGTGTCGAGATTAGATATACACTCGATGGATGAGAGATGAAGTCGTAAAGAGAGAGAGAGAGAGAGAGAGAGAGAGAGAGAGAAATGATTGCCAACTAATATAGAAAAAAAAAAAAAAAGTTATTCCCAATCAATCAACCAACAAATCAAACAAACAAGCATCATCAGGGCAGACAATATTGTTTAATAAAAAAATAATGACCCTGCTACACTACTCTTAAACACGATAAAGAAAAAATAAAGACTAAAGGAATACACGTGTTTATGGAGGAAGAGATGGATAGTGACTTGGA
>NC_137069.1:42016308-42031308 GCF_032717465.1 Coenobita brevimanus
TTACTGTGGAATGAAACACGGAAGAATGACTGGGAAATGAAGCAAGGAGAAATAAGCACAGAGATGAACTCCTGGAAAATGAAGCACAGAGATGAACCTCTGGGAAATGTAGTACAGAGATGAACCCCCTGGGAAATGAAGCACAGAGATGAACCCCTGGGAAATGAAGCACAGATAAATGA
The DNA here is from genome assembly GCF_032717465.1 of Coenobita brevimanus. NCBI lineage: Eukaryota > Metazoa > Arthropoda > Malacostraca > Decapoda > Coenobitidae > Coenobita > Coenobita brevimanus. The sequence goes on from NC_137069.1 coordinate 42,016,491, forward strand.
AGCAGATATGAACCACTGGGAAATGAAGCATGGATAAACTCCTGGAAAATGAAGCACGGAGAAATGAACCACTGGGAGATGAACCACTGGACGAATTACTGGGAAATGAACCTCTGAGATGAAATTTTGGGACATGCACTACTTGGAAATGATGCACAGATGAGCCAATGACAGATGAATTACTTAGAACTGAAGCTAGGAGATGAAACCATCCTCCTTTCAGGGGATTGGGAGGGATCTGGGGATGAGTTTGTATACCCAGGCAGCTCCACCACCCAGTTATAGCGAGGCCACCACTGGAAGGCGTCCCTGTTCAGCACCACCTCTAAATGACCCAAATTATAGACAGACTAATATAAACCTGAAACGAAGAAAAATGGAACCACTGATAAATGAACGAATATGAATCGAACCACAAAGAAATAAACCAGTGTGAACCGAACCAATATGAACCTAGTCACTATGGACCGAACCACAAAGAAATCAAGCAGTGTGAACCGAACCAATATGAAACGAACCATTATGAATCCGAACCGGTGAGAAATAAACGGGAGTGAACTGAACTAATATGAAATGAAACAATATGAAACGAAACATGAAACCGAACCAGTGACAAAGAAACAAACCACTACGAAATGAACCACTCGAAGAAGTTGAGGCAAGTATCAGGAAGAGAGAGAGAGAGAGAGAGAGAGAGAGAGAGAGGGAGAGAGAGAGAGAGAGCTGGTCGTGTAAGAACCGGGACAAAACTTATCTAAAGAATGACTGACGGAGACTCTGCAAGAAAGAGAGTAGGAGTGAATGTGTGTGTGTGTGTGTGTGTGTGTGTGTGTGAGAGAGAGAGAGAGAGAGAGAGAGAGAGAGAGTAAAGATATACAAGCAGGAGAGTTACCGAATCGTGATCAGACTTCCCAAACAGGGGATGCGATGGAGTTATGAAGAGAGGGTGATGACAAGGTTGTGGTGGCGATGTGGTGAGATGAAGGAGAGTGTGGCGAGAGATGAGGAAGGATGTGATGTGTGATGAGGATGTGGTGAAAGATGAAGTAGGATGTGGTGAGGTGTGGTGAGAGATGAAGGAGGATGTGATGTGTGGTGAGAGTGTGGCGAGAGATGGAGGATGTGGTGATGAGAGATGAAGGAGGATATGACGAGGTGTGGTGAGGGTGTGATGAGAGATGAAGGGGGATGTGATGTGATGTGGTGAGAGATTGAGGAGGATTGTGATGATATATTAGAGTACGAAGAGAACCGGTAAAATGAGTGTGTGATGAAGACTTATATGATGAAATAGTAATGAGTGTGATGAGACTACCTAACAGAAGGGTGGTAAAGTGGACAGACCCAATTAAATCCACTTCCACCCACTCCACATTAAAACAGACTCTCCAACAGTAAGTCCACATGCCCTCATTCTCACTCACACTCCTCGCATCTTAAAAGAAAAAAAAAATAGACTATACTCTTTTTACTCTAACCTGGCCTAAAATTGTCATCCCTCCATCTTGAATGCCAAGTTGTATTGAATAACACTAGAATATGGTGCTAGTCACAAAGAAGTGCTATAGGAAAGGATGAAGAACCAGAGCATTGCCTACGTGAAATAAGCTGCAAAAGAACGAAAATCTGAGCCAAGTTAAGGTAAAAGGAGTAAAGCATATTTTTTGACATTTCTCCTAGTTTATTTCTTCTATATTCTTCGTTATCTCAAATCTCACTTCATGTAACATCAGCATATATCAACCTGTCTATCATCGAATCCTTTAGACGAATTGCCCATCAGGAGGGTTAAGGCTAGGGTGGCCAGTCGCTGGTCCCTGAATATCAGTCATTACAGACCGTGTCCAGCTGAAGCGCCCTAACCCACTAGACCACCAGGCTACCACACACATATAGAGAACTATATTAATTCTCACCCAAAGTTTACAGCCAACAGGAGGACATGGAAAAATATTATTCTCAGTCGACAGTCATCCTGTCAACACAAACATGTTCTTGTCTGGAGCTCTGAGTCAATGAGAAGTGGAGTTCGTGCCACATTTTCGTTATGACATTTTCAGCCCTCGTAATTTTTCACTAAGACCAAGATCCGTCTTCTTATCGGTTGAGGAAGCTTCCTAACACCTTTTCCTAAGCGATTTATTTTGTCTATTACACTTCACTCTCCTCTTCTGTGTTACATAAATCCTTCCAATACCCATATATTCTGCATTAATAACGTAGAATAGGATATTAAATAGCCATATCCAAAAATAAATAGCTAAGGAAAATGTGCTAGGGAGCCTCCCTACCCGATGAGAATACGGGACTAAAGCTGTCAGGATTACAAAGAAACAACGCAAACATTCCTAACATTTTTTGGTAAGCTTATATATGGTGAAAAATATAAATAGTTTTATTTTTACAATGCTCTCTCTCTCTCTCTCTCTCTCTCTCTCTCTCTCTCTCTCTCTCTCTAACATGATATTCAGGTGTTTTCGTTTCTCGCTGTGATGGTGTTGGAGAGGGACGCCTTCACGTGGTGGCACCGATATGACTGAGCGGTAGAGCTGCCTGGTTATACAAACGTCCCTCACTCCCCTCACTGTCCCTCAACAGGAGGATGGTGGACTGAACACTATGGGCAGCTCTGGCCTGCAGTCCACTGGGTTCACTTTCAGACCATCCAGGGGTTCCTCCTCCTCCTCTCCCTCTTCCTCTGTTTCTTCTTACTCCTCCTCCTCTTCCTCCTCCTCCTACTCTCCCTCTTCCTCTGTTTCTTATTACTCCTCCTCCTCCTCCTCCTCCTCCTCCTCCTCTCCCTCTTCCTCTGTTTCTTCTTACTCCTCCACCTCCTCCTCCTCCTCCTCCTCATACTACTACTACTACTAGTACTACCACCATCGCCATCACCACCACCACTACTACTACCGCCACCACCACCACTGCTACTACTACTACCACCACCACCACCACTTCTACTACTACTACTACCACTACCACCACCACTACCACTACTGCTACTACTACTACCACCACCACCACTTCTCCTACTACTACTACTAATACCACTACCACCACCACTACCACTACTGCTACTACTACTACCACCACTGTTAAAACTACTACCACCACCACCACTATCACTACCACCACCACCACCACCATCACCACCACCACCACTACTACTCTTTATACAGGAACAAAGTTGCACATAAGCTCTCTCGCAATGAACAACACCCCAAGGGAACGTCAGCAACTTGTGCAAGACAGCTATTAAGATTAACAGAGTGTAAAAACTTTTGCCTTGCCAGTACTCCCCCCACCACTCCAGCCCTTAACACCTCTTCTGTAGCGCATTATTCTAGACATAACATTCTCCTGTATGTCTTCCCTCACCCACCGCAGCCCCTTACACCCCTTCCATAGCGAATTATTCTGGAGGTAACAATATTCTCCTGTATGGCTTCCTCCGCCCACCCCAGCCCCTAACACCTCTTCCGTTGCGAAATTATTCTGGACATAACAGCACAATCTTCTCCTGTGCGTCTTCCCCCACCCAACTCCTCACCCCAGCTCGTAATTCCTCTTCCGTTGCGAATTATTCAGGACATGACAGCATAATATTCTCCTATATGTCAGCCTAAAAACGAAATAAATAGTATACAAGAAAATGTTGAGGTGTACCACTACAATTCGTTCACCTTAACTTGGGCCAGATATTCGTCCTTTTTCAGATTGTTTCACGTTGCTGAGTGATAGAAAAGGATAACGCTCGTGAGTCTTTCCGTAGCACTGCAAGAGAGAGAGAGAGAGAGAGAGAGAGAGAGAGAGAGAGGGGGGGGGGAATTCTGCGGCATTGCTCTTCTATACTCCTTTCACACTAACTTGGCCCAGACTTCGTCCTTTTCCTGCTTATTTTCGCTTTTCAGGGGCAGGAAATGATAAGGCTACGACTTTACATCCCTTCCGTGGCACTTTATTGTGACTAGCATCATATTCTAGTGTTAATCTTATGTTTACATGGATTCTAGATGGAGACGTGGCAATTTTAGGCCAAGTTAGAGTAAACTGAGTATAGAAATATATTCCTTATTTCTCCTTCACGAAATGACATGGGCTCGTGTTCTGGTTGTGTATGGAAGCTCCCTAACACCTATCCCTTTGCGATTCATTTCTGGATATGTGTGGTTAATATCCTTTTGTACGTTATTTATGCAGAATGTGTCGACATTAGAAGGATTTATTTAACACAAGCGGACAGTAAGGTGTAATAAACAAAATACATTGCTCAGCCGACCAGAAAGCGGGCCATAGAGTAAGGTATTCTTCTTTCTCTTACTCATTTAGTCTCCACCTGACGAAGTCAGAAAAGGGCATTGTTATCACTGGGATGAACAAGATAGGTGGCATAGAGATTTTCGTTTCCGGAACATATCTCAGAAAGTATTAACTGAAGAGTCATGAAATTTCACATAGTTATTTGTCTTACAGTGAACTGGTGCCTTTTGATGGGCAGAATGCTGTGTCTTTAGTTTTTTCTTTTTTTTAATACTGAAGTAAACAAAACAAAAAAAAATCTCTAAGATTTCAATGCGACCTGCGCAAGGAATCTAACGGTAATCATAAGAAAAAAATAAAATAAAGGCTGTTTGTTACCACAGATAAACTACTGAAATTTTTAAGTTTCAGTGTCTCTCCTTTATACAGAGGGAGAGGGGGGTGAAGGCCGCTATGCTCTCGGTTAGGTGTGCAGGGAGGTGGGGGTCTGTGCTTCGTCAGATGGTGGTTGCAACAGCGTAGCGTTGCTTGCTTTTTTTTTTTTTCTGTCTTTTTTAGCTTTATACGACTATCACAAAAAAAAAAAAAAAGTGATAACTTCCATCGTCTCAGTTGGCAGAGAAGTGTCAACGAAATTTTGATCGAAGCGATAGCCTGATCAACCTGGGAATAGACGCATTTTATTTCGGTAAAGTAATAAACAAATAAATGCATAAATAAATAAAAGATATAAATAATTAAAAAATAATGAAAAAAAGGATATACTCCCCCAGTGTCCCTGCTTGTCATAAAAGGCGTCTAAAAGGGTTGGCGGAGGGTTAGTGCCCCTCCCCGGAAAACAACTAACTAAAAAAACAAACAAGAAGCCTCGGACAAGGACTGACCAAACGATGACGACCCAGGACCGGACAAAGGACTTGGTAATGGCTACATGGAATGTAAGAGGAGCGAATGATGAGGTGAAAGAGAGAGAGATTGTCCAGGTGCTTGAGGGTGCGAAAGTGGATGTATGTGGAATAACTGAAACAAAATGGAGAGGAGAAAGTGTGAGAGAATGGGAGTATGGATGGGGTATATGTGCAGGAGTAGGTGAGAATGAGAGGGCAAAGGAAGGAGTATGTATAGTTGTGAGTAAAAGATGGAAGAAGAGCGTAAGACAGTATGGATCAGTTGGGTCAAGGATTGTGTGGGTAAAGTTGAAAGTTGGAATACAAATGTGGGCGATTGTGTGTGCGTATGCGCCAATGCAAGATCGTGCTAGCAGAGTGAGAGAAGAGTTCTGGACAAATGTGGAAGTGTGCATGGAAAAGTTTGGAAAGAATGAGAGAGTGTTTTTGATCGGTGATATGAATAGTAAAGTAGGGAATGTGAAGGTGGATGGAATAGTTGGTGAGTGGGGTGTGCCTGCTGAGACAGATGAGAATGGCAGTGCATTAGTGGACATTTGTGCCGGGAGGGGGTTGGTGATAGCCAATACCCTCTTCAGGCATAAAATGATCCACAGGTATACATGGCGAGTGATGAGAAGGGTGGGTGGTGAACTGAATGAAAGGAAGGCAATGATTGATTATGTGTGTGTGGATGAAAGGATGCGAAGATGTGTAATGGATACAAGAGCTTATAGAGGTTGGGGGAGTGGACTTTCTGACCACTACTTGGTGGTGATCAGAATTAGGATCCAAGTAAGACGGAGGAATAGAAGAAGGGAAAGACGAGAGGAAGGAGTAGTTGCAAGTAGAGTGGAAAGGTTTCAAGAGGATGAGAAAAAGGCAGAGTATAAGAGAGAAGTGGAGGAACGATTGGGCAAATATGAATTGGAGCAGATGGGGGACGTGGAAGGTGTGTGCAGGATATTTACAGAAGAAATATGTGCAGCATGTGATGTGGTGTGTGGGAGGAAGAGAAGACGGAGGGGGGTGCAAGGAACGGCGTGGTGGACTGAAGAGGTGAGACAGGCTGTGGCACAAAAGAAGAAAGCATACAATGAATGGATGAGAAATAGGGGCGTGGAAGAAGTTGAGAGGCGAAAGAGAGAGTTATATGTAGAAAGAAAGAGAGAGGTGAAAAGATTAGTAAGAGAGAGTAAGAGAGTGGATGAGGAATTTGGAAACAATTTGAGTGAACAGTGGAGGGACTGTAAGAAAATGTTCTGGAAAGAAGTGAAGAGAGTAAGACAGGGTGGAAGTGAGGTTTGCAGGGGAGTGAAAGATAAAAATGGTAGATTACTAGTGGAGAAGGGAGAAAAAGTGAGCAGATGGAGAGAACACTTTAAGGAATTGTTGAACATAGAGGATGGAAGTAATGCGAGTATAAGTGGCTGGGGAATGGCTGGGAGAAGGAAGGAGGTGAGAAGACAGGAAGAAATCAGTAGGATAGAAGTTGTGGAAGCAATGAAGAAAGTTAAATTGGGGAAAGCCCCAGGAATTGATGGAGTGTGTGGTGAAATGCTGAAGCATGCGGGAGAGATAGTAGTAGAATGAATGTGGAAGATGTGCAGATTGGCCTGGGAGGAAGGTAGAGTCCCGGAGGATTGGAAGTCAGGTATAATTATTCCCTTGTACAAAGGAAAAGGGGAAAATGAAGTGTGTGGTAATCATAGGGGCATTTGTCTCCTTAGTATAATAGGAAAAGTGTATGGTAGGAAACTTACTGACAGAGTTAGAGAAAGAACAGAGGAATTAGTTGGAGAAGAACAGGGAGGCTTTAGGAAGGGAAGAGGTTGTGTAGATCAGATATTCATTCTTAGATCTTTAGTGGAAAAGTTTCTAGAGAAGGGAAAGAAGTTGTATGCGGCTTTCGTGGATTTGGAGAAAGCATATGACGGGGTGGATAGACAAGGATTGTGGAAAGTAATACGAATATATGGAGTAGATGGGAAGTTGTTGAATGCTGTGAAGAGTATGTGTGATGGTGCTAAGGCTGCAGTGCGTGTGGATGGTGAACTAAGTGACTTTTTCTCTCTGAAGGTTGGGTTGAAACAGGGATGTGTCATGTCTCCATGGTTGTTCAATCTGTACATGGATGGGGTAATAAAAGAGGTACAAGGTAGGGTACTGGATGTTGGAGTGGCCCTGGTGAGAGAGGATAGTGTTTGGAAACTCCCTGTACTGTTGTTTGCAGATAATACTGTGTTATTTAATGAAGACGAAGCGGAGCTGTAAGGCTTTGTGGATGAGTTTGGGAGAGTGTGTATGAAACGGAATCTAAAGGTGAATGTAGGGAAAAGTAAAGTGGTCTTTGAGAGAGGTGAAGTCAGTGAATGTACAGCGAGGTTGGATGGTGAGGAACTGGAAAATGTGAGTACGTTTAAGTACTTGGGTAGTGTGATGAGTAAGGATGGAGGTTTGGAGGGTGAAGTGCTTGAAAGGGTACAGCAGGGAAGAAAGGCTGCTGGTTCTTTGAAAGCAGTGATAAGAAACAGGGAAGTGAGCTTGGAAGTGAAAAAGTTACTACATGACAGTATTGTGATACCAACTCTAACGTATGGAAGTGAAGCTTGGACGTTGCTGGAAGGACGCAAGTCAAGAGTGAGAGCAGTGGAAATGAGTTATTTAAGAGGAGCCTGTGGAGTCACATGGAGAGACAGGCTGACAAATGAGGATATAAAGGAGCGTTGTGGTGTGGATGTGGATGTGATAGGAAGCGTTATGAGGAACACACTGAGGTGGTTTGGCCACGTGGAGAGGATGGAGGGTGAAAGACTGACGAAGAGAGTGTATGTGAGTGAGGTGGAGGGGGGAAGAGGGAGGGGGAGGCCGAGGATGAGATGGAGGGATGGGGTGGAGAGGTATATGAGAGAGGCGGGTGTGAGTTGGGAGCAGGGCAGTGAAATGGCGGGGGACAGGGCGACGTGGAGGCGATTTGTTTGTGGCCACCCCAAACGGGATTGAGGCGTCTGGCAATAGATAGGTAGATAGTAAATATATAAAATAATAAAATACAGTAATAAAAGTAAAAAAATGAATATATATAATTGAATAATAACATATCAATGAAAATAAGGTAAAATAAAAAATAATAAAAATATATAAAAAATATATCAGCTATGCGGCGTAATAAATTTCAATCGAGTGCTGAAATTAGGCCAACCATGACCTAATGGTCATGGGCGAAAATATGGCCTATCAAGCACTTCATCTGGGCAAAAATTTGGCCTATCATGAACTTCATCTAGGCGAAAGTTAGGCCTACCATGCACTTTATCTGGGCAAAAATTTGGCCTATCATGAACTTCATCTGGGCGAAAGTTAGGCCTACCATGCACTTCATCTGGGCGAAAATTAGGCCAACCATGCACTTCGTCTGAGAGAAACTTAGGCCTTCCACGCACTTCACGTGGACGAAAATGGCTCTGCGAAACGGTATTAATTTGAGTGTAAATGAAGAGTTAACCTGGTGCCTATGTAGTGATCCTGACCTATGACTTACCTTCAGGTAAAAAAAAAAATAATAAAAATGGATAATTTAGCAAAATAATCTTTTTTTCTTTATTGTAAATTTTAGTAGAACAAGGAAGCAAGATTTTTGTGGTCAAATTTTTCATCATTCTAAATCAATCGATCCGATAGTTTTCAGACTAAATAAAAAAAGAAAGACAAAACACAAAAGCAAGGAAAAGAATACGCGCATGTAAAAAATATACAAACTATCTAAACATCAGACTTTTTACTCATATTTTATTTATTTAAAAAAGCCTGCAAACTAAAAAAAAAAAAAACATTTACTTAAATTTCAGAAAGATATACTGTACATGAATTTCTTTTCTTTTCTTTTTCAAGCAATAAGTAAAAGTTCCGCCTGTGCTCTGTATACACAATGACAGGTGTGCAGGTATAGCTTTCTTTTACTTTTTTTTTCTTTGTTTCACACACAGAACCAAGGAACATACATTTCACCAAAAAATAATTGATGGACACTTAACACTAAATAATTTGATATGACAGACGAAAGCCATTGGATAATCCCAGGTGATTTTACGTCCACATTAGTAGTTAGTATGTATGTATATACCGGTATTTATGTATGTATGAATAACATTATGTATGTAGGCTATGTATGTATGTATATATGTATGTATGTATGTATGCTATGTATGTACTGTATGTAGGCTATGTATATATGTATAGATATATGTATGAATGTATGTAAGCTATGCATGTATGTAAAAAGCTCCCTTCACATTTTGTAGTGACTTAGGTACTATTAACATATCCACACTAAAATGAAAATAAATTAATCACTACTAAACACAACATTATGCCTCACACTTTTTGGATCAGCTGTGCAATCCAGGACCCTAAAATCGCTTCAGTTCTTTCTCCTGCTTACTTCACGGTGCTTCAGATTCCGAATATGTCCCTCCCTCCCTCTCTCTCTCTCTCTCTCTCTCTCTCTCTCTCTCTCTGTATGTGTGTCTGCCTGTCTGTCTGTCTCCCTTTTTGTTTGTCTCCCGTCTTGTCTGTCTACCTGCCTTTTTGTTTCTCCCTTCCCCCATCTGTCTCCCTCCCTCCCTCCCTCTCTCTCTCTCTCTCTCTCTCTCTCTCTCTCTCTCTCTCTCAGAGATTGTTGACGAAAGTGCTCAGTTTGGGAGGCTGTAAGAGTGGTGATGGCCTGCCCACACTAGAGAGAGAGAGAGAGAGAGAGAGAGAGATGGGATAACTTGAATGGGAAGTAAAATGAGGAGGAGGAGGAGGAAGAGGAGGAGGAGGAGGAGAGAGAGAGAGAGAGAGAGAGAGAGAGAGAGAGAGAGGAGGAGGAGGAGGAGGAGAGAGAGAGAGAGAGAGATAGAGGAGGACGAGAAAACGATGTGGAAAGGTGATAGGAAAGAGCAAGTCTGTAGAGAGTGTGGATGGTGGATAAAGGCCATAAGAGCCCACGTGCTACACATAGCCTATGATGCTTTTGACGTTACTGTGTGTCATTATTAGTAAAGAAAATATACAGAACACAACCTTTTCTCTCCGATGGCGCATTTTCTCTTTCTCTCTCTGTCTCTATCTCTCTTTTTCTCATGTGTGGGGAGACTGCTAAAACTCTAGGGGCCTTTACTAACAATTTCGCCAACACAGGTCCTTCCCAGGCTCAGGAAAGTTGTCTGGAGGGAGAAAGAATGAAGAAAATCGTCCTCGGGCTGAAGTGGTTAAAACTTGTGGGGGTGCATGAGACAGACAGACATACACATCTAAAAAAATAAACACACACACACACACACACACACACACACACACACACACACACACACACACCGAAAATGCCTGAAAATAATAAATTTCTATAGCGTCACCATAGCCGATACATCACTTCCTGTTCAGCTGAGTGGATAATAGGTCTGCATATGTCAGCATCGACTGACTCCACATTCCCCATCGACACACCAGTGACTGTCTGATTATTGCTTTCATGTTGACTAAATCCTTCACTATTTACACACACACGCGCGCGCACACACACACACACACACACACACACACACACACACACACAGAGCAAAGCAAAAATTGATCATCATCGTCGTCATCATTATCATCACCATCATCACCAGTGACATAATCCTCACTCATGCATACTCAGTATAGCGTTACTGTCTGACTCTGATCCTCTTAATGTGCCACACTGCACACGTCACACTGCCACACTTCACACTGCATACTTCATACTGCCACACCTCACACCGCTCACTTCACACTGCCACACCTCACTATGCCACACCTCACACTCCACACTGTCACACCTCATATCGCACACACCACACTGCCACAACTCACATCGCATACTTCACGCTGCCACACCTCACGCTGCCACACTTCACATTGCCATACCTCACACCGCACACTTCACACTGCCACACCTCACACTACCACATTTCACACTGCACACTTGATACTGCCACACCTCACACCGCACGCTTCACACTGTCACACCTCACAATGCCACATCGCACACTCCACACTGCCACACCTCACATCGCACACTTCACACTGCCACACCTCACATCGCACACTTCACACTGCCACACCTAATACTCCCACATTTCATACTGCCAACCTCACACTGGTTGTAGGTGGTGGCGACCAACATCCACTCACTTGAGATAGCGCCACCAACTTCTTCCTTCATGTTTCACGTTCTGTTTCTGTGTCTACCTTCCTCTCTTCCTACTCCTCCCTTACTTTCATGTCATTTTTTTTTTAAATTCTTTTTTCCGCTTCAGGTAGCTTTACGCTGAGTGACAAGTCTACTGGTTTCCTGTAACCCAGAAAACCATTTACTACACTGGGTAGTAACCACATAACCAGATATAGGGGTTAAGTGGTATATACTATGGTGTCCCTTTAATCGGGTGGAGAGAGGCAAATGCGGCGTCTACCTAGGAACCAAACCTCTACACATTTTCCCCGCACCTAGCTGTGGCGAGGCGCTGTCAATCGCAAGGGAATATTGGTTGACTGAGCAGGACGGCCTTGCAACTGCTTTCTTGTGATTAATGGGTCTGCTCAGCCAGACAGATTAGGGATCATCAACAACAAAAACAACAGCAACACCTCACACTGCCACACTTCATACTGCCATATCTCACACTGCCGCATCTCACGTTGCTACACATGACACTGCCACATCACACTATGTCACACCTCACACTACCACACTACACACTGTTATATCTTATGCTGTCACACCTCACACTACCACACTACACACTGTTATATCTTATGCTGTCACACCTCACACTGCCAGACTTCACAGTGCTACACTTCACACTTCCACAACTCACTATGCTAAACACACACTGTCACACTTTACAGTGCCACACCTCAGTCTCCCACACCTCACACTGCCGCACCTCACACTGCCACACCTCACACTCCGCACTACACGCTTCACACTGTTACATGTCACACTGCCATATCTCACACTGCCACACCTCACACTGCCACACCTCACAGCCGTATCACGCACTTACTACACACTGATCTGTTTCACACACATTACATTACCACACACACACACACACACACACACACACACACACACACACACACACACGTCCACATAGTAATACAGAAACCTGCGTTTAGTCACAAACGGGAGGACATTAAACCTCCTCCAATCTCTCTCTCTCTCTCTCTCTCTCTCATTATCACAGTATAGTATGAATACCAGTTTGTAAGCTTAACTGGATTCTCTCTCTCTCTCTCTCTCTCTCTCACACACACACACACACACACACACACACACACACACACACACACACACACACGACCTCCTGACCTTTCCCCGAGTCGTTTGAGAGAGAGAGAGAGAGAGAGAGAGAGAGAGAGAGAGAGAGAGTTACGTGGGCACAAAGAGTAATCGCAAGAGAATTAACTATATAGATGCATGACAGTACTAGAATTTAAATGAATAATATGCATAACACCTTACTAGTCTTGAAATTTATATATATTTTGTGAATTTATTTATATGTATGATAGAATAAGACAAGGATAGGATTCAATTCCATTTTACTTCCTATAAAAGTTCAACACTACCCCTTTTACTCTAACCTAGCCTAAAATTGCCATCCCTCCACCTTGAATGCTGAGTTGTTGCAATGGATTAACATTAGAATATGATGCTAGTCAGGAAGAAGTGCTGTGGAAAGGATGGAGAGCTGTAGTGCTGTATTTTCTCTGCCAAGAATATGATGCTAGTCATGAAGAAGTGCTGTGGAAAGGATATTGAGTTTGGCCTAAAACTGTCACCCTCCATCTTGAATGCTGAGTTGTGGCAATGACTTAGAATATGATGCTAGTCAAGAGGAAGTGCTGTGGGAAGGATGGAGAGCTGTGGTGCTGCAATTTTGGCCACTGAGCCATGTGAAGCTGGCAAAGGACGAAAATCTGGGCCAAGTTAGAGTAAAAACAGGATAGACTAACATAATATAGTACATTTAAGGATGAGTGACCAGTCTAGCATCCCTGAGTTGTATAAAATGATGGAAAAAAATATGGCCGCTTCTTGGGGAGCGAAAGTATGGAAGGTCGTAACTCTGATTGGGTCTCCTAACCCACTAGGCCACGAAGCGTTGATATTAGGACACTGGTATCGGATATACTGTGGATCACTTGACGCTATGTCTCACTGCAGAGACGGATTTTTTTCCTGGGAGAAAGGTGGCAGCACGAGACAACCCTTTCCCATGCTGGTGATGCACGAGTGGAGAAGAAGAAGAACAAAAAGAAAAAGAAAAAGAAGAAGAAGAAGAAAGAGAGAAGAAAAGAAAAAGAAAAACCAGTAGTATTGTAGTAGTAGTAGTTACAAGCGAGTAAGCGTGGCGAAGCGATGCCTACATTCAACTGAGAAATTGGCGGCCCGACCACCTGGCCCGGCCCGACACTTCACGGCCCGACAGGGATGGATTTCAGAGGCTAATGACTTTTCTACTGTGTGAGAAAGAGAAGAGATTCTTTCAGCAGCTAGTAGATACATTAAGAAAATTTTGTTTTTGGCTATATATTTACTCATGAGACCAAAGAAACCCCTTGGAATCCCAGCTTTCCAAGGGAATGTACCGAGGGGCTTCAACTGACATGCTCCTTTAATAAACTGAGCTAAAGCACTATGAAAGTGACAGATGAGAGGTATGGCTTGTTTTTGACTTTCATATGTTGATTAAGCGCGCTCGTGTGCGTGTGTGTGTGTGTGTGTGTGTGTGTGTAATTCACCGGGTCGGTCAGGATCACTTGATGGTCGTGATCGTCAGCTTTTACCCTCCCGGAAGGGAGCTGAGAGCTCATATAGTCCGATCTAAGGGCAAGGCTGTGACCTTCACACACCCACACACCCGGCCCCTTGCTCAAGGGGGACAGTAACCACCCACTTCGTCAGTGAAACGTTTCGCAACCTGAGCGAGGCGCGAACTCCCGTCTACCAGATGGCAAGCGGGAACGTTACCACTGCACCAGCGAGCGGTGTGTGTGTGTGTGCGTGTGTGTGTGTGTGCGTGTGTGTGTGTGTGTGTGTGTGTGTGTGTGTGTGTGTGTGTGTGTGTGTGTGTGAGAGAGAGAGAGAGAGAGAGAGAGAGAACTTGAGTGTATATATTTAAGCTCAATTATTCTTCCGTTATTGTTCAATTACCTCATCAGTAATGCTGAAAGTTTTCACCAAAATGAAATTATGATGATAGGCTTATGTACAAACGTTCGCTTGCTCGTCACGCGCTCACAAAACGCACTTTACTGGTAGTGGTGGTAGTAGTAGTAGTAGTAGTAGTAGTAGCAATAGTAGTAGCTGTAGTAGTAGTACAGTAGTAGCAGAAGTAGTGGTAGTAGTAGCAGTAGTAGCGGCAGTAGCAGCAGCAGCAGCAGCAGCAGCAGCAGCAGTAGTAGTAGTAGTAGTAGTAGTAGTAATCCTAGGCTCATCTGGACGCGAACACAGTGGGCTGAAGCCTAAGTTGCCCTTCCGAAATCCACTGTCTTCCTTTCAAGGGACAGGGAGGAAGTTGAGGAATATTTGCATAACCAGGCAGTAAAGCGACCCCTTTATATCAGTGCCACAACGTGAAGGCGTCCCTCTCTAG
>NC_137069.1:42033808-42053808 GCF_032717465.1 Coenobita brevimanus
ATGTGCTTATTTATTTATTCCACTCACTTGATGTAGTACTGCCTACTTCTTCCTTCACCTATACTATACTTTTTCTGTGTCTTCCCTGCTCTCTTTCTATTTCTCACCATCATCCATTCACTTGATGCCTACTTCTTTCTTTACCTTTATCATTTTTTTGTGTCTGCCCTCCTCTCTTCCTGTTCCTTCTTTCCTGTCACTTTTTATTACTCTTCTTTCCTTTTCAGGTGGCTTTACATTTCTGTAAGCCAGGAAATCATTTACAACGCTGGGTAGTAACCATATAACGACCCCATACGTGTTCCCTACGTGTCAACAAGTGGGTTGGCGGAGGGTTAGTGCCCCTCCCTGTAAAACAACTTACAACCAAACGGCGACCACTTACGGAATTATGGCGTCTGGCTATAGATAGATAGATCGATAGATAGATAGAATGATAGATAGATAGATAGGCAGACAGACAAGCTCACACACTGAAAGAACTTTAAAAATTCTTCGTCCAATCTCTCCCCTTCCATAAATCTTCGTAATTTTCAAAAACTGTCTGTATATAATTATCTGGATTATCTTAAAAAAAAAATGAGTGAAAAGGTTGTAGAAAATCATCTGAAGGGATCATAGATAAAAAAAAAAAAAAAAAAAGGCAATATGAAAGACAGACCCAGGTCAGCTCTGGAACTGTCTCCCTCTGTCTGTATTTCCTGCTGCCTATGATCCCCTGTCTTAAACGCAGTGTGTCCAGGCATCTCGAAATTAATGGATCTTGAATCTGGCTATCTGTTATTTTGTTTTTTATTATTTTTATTGGAAGGAAAAATCTTGTGTGTTCCTGGCCTTTGGTTCCTTTTCCTTGCATTAAAAAAAAAAAAAAAAAAGATTACGACGGATTTTCATTTTTACTCTACCACTGACGTCTATAAAATTCACCTTTAATTTTTTTGGCCATCTGGTGTTTTCATTAATTATGAGATTTTGCGAATGGACAAGGATTTATTATACCCTTCATTAACCCCTTCACTGCCTCTGTTCCCTCCCTTAAAATGAAAAAAAGTTTGGAGAAAGAAATAAAGAAATATATACCACGTGACTGAAATAAATATACGCGTCTTAGGCCTTTGGTTCCTTCTTCCTTGTATAAAAAAAGGGTGCCCAATGAGAGAGAGAGAGAGAGAGAGAGAGAGAGAGAGAGAGAGTGGAGGAATGATAGATAGATAATTAAATGGCGGTCGACTGTAGTTTACATATATATTTTTTTCCATCATCTATACCCATACCAATCCCTTAACAGTTTATATATATATATATATATATATATATATATTGTTACATAGCCTATGATTTCATCATCCTTTATGTAATTCTAACGTACAGTATGCTGCATGTTTGATCACGAGCGTGTTCTACCTCACTCTCCCCTTCTACCATTATAGTAGAGTAAGTCGTTCTTTCTGTTGTTCAGAGCAGGATTGTCAACTCTTTGTCCCCTATGCGTTCATTTGCGCGTCCTTCTTACAAGTTGTATCAAGCTCTGACGGCCCTTATATAATGAGCTCAGTCTCTGCATTAATTGCCACTTAGATCTACTCCTCATTTTGCTCACATCTCTGTCCTCCCCTGTACAGTTGTTATTATTGTGAGTGCTCAGGAAGTCTCCAACCATCTAGCAGCTGTGAAATTTGAGTATAATTGTTATTGCATTTTTTCTTGTACTGTGTAGCATAAGGTGTTAATTCTTAGGCCATAGTAAGGTTTTTGTGATTCATGTGTTTTGGGTGTCAGCCATTATTAATAATATTTTGTATATGTAATAATATATCTTGCATTCACTGAGCATTAGCCGGTTTTCTCATTTTATCAGGGCTGACTTAGATAAATTTACTCTTGCTAATTTCGTGTTAATAGAGGCTATTGCAGTTAACCATATATTTAACCTGTTTTTGCCATTACATTATCCTTATGAGTCCTGAATGTTTTGTTGTTAGTTTGAGCATTAAACTTTAACTTATAATTTTACCTAACTCTTTTGTTTTGAACCTGGAACTATACGGGACAGTAGTGATTTTTAGTATTCTCACTTAAAGTGTACATTATCTTTCTCTGTTCCGTAACATAAATTTGGCGACCTCTTATCAGGATATTCAGGATTTTATCATAAGGATATTGCTTGATATTTTGTGACTGTGATTTATTCATGATGTCTACTATTACTACGCTTGATGAAGCCAAAGATTTTTTGTCAAATGTGCAAACAGTGTGTGATGTAGAAAACAGAACAAAGAATGAACTTAAGCTTGTTGCTCAACAATTGGGAATTGCAGTTCACTCTCATCATTCTAAAGATCAAATTGTTGGCATGATTAATAAAAGCTTGTTTAATGTAACTCCTCCAAATGAGCAAACGCAGATTGAAATAGCTAAGTTACAGCTAGCTCTACAGGAGGCTCGTGTTAAGGAGGCTGAGTTTCAGGCACGTCCTAAGGAGGCTGAGTCTCAGGCTAAGGAGGTGGAGTCTCAGGCTCGTATTCAGGAGGCTGAGTTTCAGGCACATGCTAAGGAGGCTGAGTCTCGGGCTCGTATTCACGAGGCACAGATACAGGCTCAGGCACAAATTGAACTTGCTAGGATTCAGGCAGACCATGAGTATCGCATGAAACAAGGTGGAACTGGATCATCTAGCTCTGATGATTTTGATGTGGCTAAAAATGTTAAACTTGTCCCTCCTTTTAATGAATCTGATTTAACAAAGTATTTTCAGTTGTTTGAGAGGGTAGCTACAGGTTTTAATTGGCCCTAAAAGTATTGGCCAGTACTCATTCAGACTGTTCTCACCGGTAAAGCTCAAGTAACTTATGCATCTTTGCCTCAGGATCAATCTGAAAATTATGATGAAGTTAAGAGCTTGATTCTTAAGGCCTATGAGCTTGTTCCTGAAGCCTATAGAGTAAAATTTAGGACAACTTATAAGCAAGATAAGCAATCCCATGTTGAGTATGCAAAAATCAAAGATCTGTTAGAGCAGTGGTTAAATTCTAAGAATGAGGATTCTGATTTTGACAAATTTAAGAAGATGATTTTGCTGGAGGACTTCAAAGGTGTATTAATAATGATGTAAGCCTATATCTTGATGAGAAAAGAATAGATAATTTGTCTGATACTGCAGTTTTAGCTGATGAATATGATCTCACTCACAAGAGATATTCTAGAGAAAAAAGGAAAGCTGAGAGTAAGTACGTTGCCTCTACTCAGGGTACAGGTAACAGGAAAGAGAATAAAGATGATGTTTCTCAGGAAGTAAATACCGGCTTCACCTCTAGATTTCAGAAAAGAAAATGTACTTACTGTAGTAAGCTTGGTCATACTACGGAGAAATGTTTCAGGAGACAGCGTGATGTGAACAAAAAGGAGTCTTTAAATATTCAGTCAATTGGTCTAGTGTCCACTCTTGAGAGTTCCCAGAATTCTTTAACTGAGTTAACTGAACCTGCTTTGAGGGGTAACTTAAATTCTCATGATGGAGCTCCTCTTTTGAGCAGTAACGTGGGTGACACTCTCAAGAGTTCATGTGCTAATTTCCTGTCTGATGGTTTTGTCAGTCCTCTGGACAGTAATGACAGGAAATCAGTTAAAATATATCGTGATACAGGTGCCTGCCAATTCCTTATGCTGACCAGTGTTCTAGGCTCTAATGTTAATTCCTCTGATGAAACTGTAATCTTACAAGGTGTAGGGAATAATTGCTTCTCTGTCCCTCTGTGCAGAGTGAATTTAGAGTCTGGTTTTGTTAATGGTTCCGTTATGGTTGGGTTGGTTGAGACACTCCCAATGTTAGGTGTAACTTTCTTACTTGGAAATGATATTGGTGGAAGTCAAGTGTGTCCAGCTCCTCAGTTGTCTAGTGAGCCAGTGGCTGCGACCCAGGATTGTGATGTCCCTGATGTGTTCTCTGCATGTGCTGTCACTGGAGCTAAGTCTAAAATTACTGGTGACTTAGAGGATAATGATGATGATGATGTTATTCTAGCTGACACTTTTCTTGCTAATTTGGACCACTCACCAGATGAGGCAGTACCCCGTAGTGTTGATAATTTGTCTCGTCAAGAGTTGGTTGAGTTGCAGGTTGCTGACCCTGAGTTGAAAGGTCTAGCTAACTCTGCTTGCCGTGAGGAAGAGTCAGCTGGTGCTTCTACTTGTTATTATATAAAGTCAGGAGTACTTATGAGGAAGTGGAGACCCCCAACAGCATCAGCCGACTGTGAATGGGAGGTTGTACATCAAGTTGTCATCCCTCGTGTTTGTAGGCAGGATATCATTAGAGTGGCTCATGATTCCAGTTTAGCAGGACACCTTGGAATGAGGAGGACTGTGGCAAGCATTTTGAAACACTTCTACTGGCCAGGTATCTTCAGAGATGTTTCCTGGTATTGTAAGTCTTGTCACACCTGTCAAGTTGTGGGGAAGTGTAATCAGACCAAAAAGGTTGCACCTCTAGTTCCCATTCCTCCTTTTGAGGCGCCATTCACCCGTGTGTTGGTGGATATTGTGGGCCCTCTTCCTAAGACTTCTTCAGGATTTTCTTATGTGTTGACCCTGATTGATATGGCTACTCGTTATCCTGAAGCCATTCCACTTAGAAATATCTCAGCAAAGAACGTGGTTAAGGAAATGCTAGGGTTCTTCACCAAGTTTGGTCTGCCCAAGGAGGTACAGTCAGACCGGGGAAGTAATTTCATGTCAAATGTCTTCAAGCAGTCTCTGAAAGAGTTGGGCATCACCCAGATCACGTCTTCAGCTTACCATTCCCAGACCCAAGGAGCGTTGGAGAGATATCATCGAACACTCAAATCGATGCTCAAGAAATACTGTTTGGAACATCAGAAAGATTGGGATAAAGGTCTTGCATTCGTTGTACTTGCCGCAAGAGAATCTCCAAATGAATCACTGGGCTTCTCACCCTTTGAACTACTGTTTGGCAATGAAGTAAGAGGACCCCTTAAGCTACTGAAGGAATGCTGGCTGTCGGAGGAAGATGACGTCAACCTGCTGGAGTATGTGATGAAGTTCAAAGAACGGCTGTCCACTGCTTTACAGCTGGCGAGAGAGAATTTAGGAGCTGCTCAGGAGAAGATGAAGACTTGGTATGATAAGAAGTCCAGGTTACGCCACTTTCAGCCAGGAGATCAGGTTTTGATTCTGCTACCGGTGCATGGGCAACCTCTTTAAGCCAAGTTTAGTGGTCCTTATTTCATGGAGAAGAAACTCAGTGATGTCAACTATGTCATCGCCACACGAGATCGTAGAAAGAACAAGCAACTTTGTCACATCAACAAGCTAAAGTTATATCACAGGCGGGACGAAATTAACCCAGTCTGCACTGTAGCTGTTCCATCCGAGTCTGCAAGTGAAGTTCTCCCATGAAGTATGAGCCTGAGTGATAGTTTGGGGAAGAATCCTGATATCATGAATGATCTCCAGACTAAGCTTTCTCATCTAGCTCCTGAGGAAAGGCAGGAGTTTTCGGCATTACTGCAGGAGTACCCGCAAGTGTTCCATGCCACTCCAGGAAGAACCACTGTGTTGATGCATGATGTCAATGTTGGAGACGCAAAGCCAATTAAACTACCTCCTTACCGTGTTAACCCAGTGAAAGTTCCTCTCATCCAGAAGGAGCTTGGCTACCTGTTGGACCACAAGATGACTGAGCCCTGTCAGAGCGAGTGGAGTTCTCCTGTCACTCTAGTCCCTAAGCCAGGTGGGTCACAGTGGCTTTGCATCGACTACAGACGTGTTAATCAGATAACCAAAACAGACACTTACCCTCTCCCTCGCGTGGAAGATTGCATAGACAAGATCGGAAAGGCTAGGTACATAAGTAAGTTTGATTTGTTAAAGGGATACTGGCAAGTACCTATGACTGAACGTGCTAGGGAGATCTCATGTTTTGTAACACTAGGAAAGACTTTTGCATGTTCTGTAATGCCATATGGTATGACGAATGCACCAGCCACTTTTCAGAAGCTCATGAATGTTGTAACAGAGGGTTTGGCAGGGTGTGTTGTTTATATTGATGATGTATTAATCTTCAGTGACAACTGGAAAGATCACCTATGTCATGTCAGTAAATTTCTTGAGCGTTTGGTTCAGGCTAATCTTGTAGCTAATTTAACAAAGTGTGAGTTTGGTCAAGCTAAAGTTCAGTACCTTGGGTACGTAATTGGTGATGGACATGTTGCACCACCAGGAGCTAAGGTTCAGGTTATAAGTGATCTTCCCAGACCTAAAAGTAGGAAAGAGCTACAAAGATTTTTGGGAATGGTAGGTTATTACTGGAGATTTGTTCTTAACTTTTCAATTCTTGTATCACCACTTACAGACCTACTAAAAAAGGGAGTTAAATTTGTCTGGACCGATAACTGTGAATCCTCTTTCAACAAACTTAAAGCTATCCTATTAAGTCAGCCAGTGCTCGCTACTCCAAATTTTGCTAAGCCTTTTAAGATGGCTGTTGATGCAAGTGATACAGGAGCTGGGGCTGTTTTGCTGCAAGAGGATGATCAGGGTATTGAACACCCTGTATCTTATTACAGTAAGAAGTTCACTCCACCTGAAAAGAACTACTGAACTATTGCGAAAGAGCTTTTGGCCTTGATTTTGGGTTTACAGAATTTTTCATTTTATTTGTGTTCTGGTTTTGACCCCGTAGTCATTTATACCGATCATAACCCACTGAAATTCCTTAGTAAGTTTAAAGATAAAAATCAGAGATTGACAAGATGGAGTCTACTTCTTCAGGAGTATTCATTAGACATACAGCATGTCAAGGGGAAAGAAAATGTTATTGCAGATTGCTTATCTAGACTTTAGACAGATTGTTTTAGAGTAATAAGAAATTTCCTTTGTAAATTTCTTTTTTCTTTGTGGGGAGGTGTTCATAGCCTATGATTTCATCATCCTTTGTGTAATTCTAACGTACAGTATGCTGCATGTTTGATCATGAGCGTGTTCTACCTCACACCCCCTTTCTACCCTTATAGTAAAGACGTTCTTTCTGTTGTTCAGAGCAGCATTGTCAACTCTTTGTCCACTATGGCTTCATTTGCGCGTCCTTCTTACAAATTGTATCAAGCTCTGCCGGCCCCTATATAATGAGCTCATTCTCTGCATTAATTGCCACTTAGATCTACTCCTCATTTTGCTCACATCTCTGTCCTCCCCTGTACAGTTGTCATTATTGTGAGTGCTCAGGAAGTCTCCAACCATCTAGCAGCTGTATAATTTGAGTATAACTGTTATTGCATTTTTTCTTGTACTGTGTAGCATAAGGTGTTAATTCTTAGGCCTAGTAAGGTTTTTGTGATTCATGTGTTTTGGGTGTCAGCCATTATTGATAATATTTTGTATCTAATAATATATCTTGCATTCACTGAGCATTAGCCGGTTTTCTCATTTTATCAGGGCTGACTTAGATAAATTTACTCTTGCTAATTTCGTGTTAATAGAGGCTATTGCAGTTAACCATATATTTAACCTGTTTTTGCCATTACATTATCCTTATGAGTCCTGAATGTTTTGTTGTTAGTTTGAGCATTAAACCTTAACTTGTAATTTTACCTAACTCATTTGTTTTGAACCTGGAACTTTACGGGACAGTAGTGATTTTTAGTATTCTCAGAGAGAGATAATGAACACTTCAAGTGAGAATACTAAAATCACTACTGTCCTGCAAAATTCCGGTTTCAAAACAAAAGAGTTAGGTAAAATTACAAGTTAAAGTTTAATGCTCAAACTAACAACTAAACATTCAGGACTCATAAGGATAATTTAATGGCAAAAACAGGTTAAATATATGGTTAACTGCAATAGCCTCTATTAACACGAAATTAGCAAAAGTAAATTTATCTAAGTCAGCACTGATAAAAAGAGAAAACCGGATAATGCTCAGTTAATGCAAGATATATTATTACAGATACAATATATTATTAATAATGGCTGACATCAAAAATTCCACATGAACCACAATAACCCCACCAGGCCTACAAACCAACACCCCAGGCCACACAGCACGAGAAAAATGGTAACAACACCCATACTTAAATTATACAGCAGCTAGATGGCTGGAGACTTCCTGAGCACTCACAAAGATAATACACTATACAGGGGAGGACAGAGATGTGAACCAAATGAGGAGTAGATCTAAGTGACAATTAATGCAGAGACTGAGCTTATTATATAGGGGCAGGTAGAGCTTGATACAACTTGTAAGAAGGACGTGCAAATGAAGCCATAGGGGCCAAAGAGTTGACACTCCGGCTCTGAACAACAGCAAGAACGACTTACTCTACTATAAGGGGGAAACAGGGGGAGTGAGGTAGAACACGCAAGCCTGGTCACTATGGAAGCCACAAAGCGAATCGTGATCAAACATGCAGCATACTGTACGTTAGAATTATACAAAGGATGATGAAATCATAGGCTATGTAACACCTCCCCACAAAGAAAAAGAAATTTGCAAAGGAAATTTCTTATTACTCTAAAACAATCTGTCTAAAGTCTAGATAAGCAATCTGCAATAACATTTTCTTTCCTCTTGACATGTTATATGTCTAATGAATACTCCTGAAGAAGTAAACTCCATCTTGTCAATCTCTGATTTTTATCTTTAAACTTACTAAGGAATTTCAGTGGGTTATGATCGGTATAAATGACTATGGGGTCAAAACCAGAACACAAACAAAATGAAAAATGCTGTAAACCCAAAGTCAAGGCCAAAAGCTCTTTCTCAATAGCTGAGTAGTTCTTTTGAGGTGGAGTGAACTTCTTACTGTAATAAGATACAGGGTGTTCAATACCCTGATCATCCTCTTGCAACAAAACAGCCCCAGCTCCTGTATCACTTGAGTCAACAGCCATCTTAAAAGGCTTAGCAAAATTTGGAGTAGCGAGCACCGGCTGACTTAATAGGATAGCTTTAAGTTTACTGAAAGAGGATTCACAGTTATCGGTCCAGACAAATTTAACTCCCTTTTTCAGTAGGTCTGTAAGTGGTGATACAAGAATTGAAAAGTTAAGAACAAATCTCCTGTAATAACCTACCATTCCCAAAAATCTTTGTAGCTCTTTCCTACTTTTAGGTCTGGGAAGATCACTTATAACCTGAACCTTAGCTCCTGGTGGTGCAACATGTCCATTACCAATTACGTACCCAAGGTACTGAACTTTAGCTTGACCAAACTCACACTTTGACAAATTAGCTACAAGATTAGCCTGAACCAAACGCTCAAGAAATTTACTGACATGGCATAGGTGATCTTTCCAGTTGTCACTGAAGATTAATACATCATCAATATAAACAACACACCCTGCCAAACCCTCTGTTACAACATTCATGAGCTTCTGAAAAGTGGCTGGTGCATTCGTCATACCATATGGCATTACAGAACATGCAAAAGTCTTTCCTAGTGTTACAAAACATGAGATCTCCCTAGCACGTTCAGTCATAGGTACTTGCCAGTATCCCTTTAACAAATCAAACTTACTTATGTACCTAGCCTTTCCGATCTTGTCTATGCAATCTTCCACGCGAGGGAGAGGGTAAGTGTCTGTTTTGGTTATCTGATTAACACGTCTGTAGTCGATGCAAAGCCACTGTGACCCACCTGGCTTAGGGACTAGAGTGACAGGAGAACTCCACTCGCTCTGACAGGGCTCAATCATCTTGTGGTCCAACAGGTAGCCAAGCTCCTTCTGGATGAGAGGAACTTTCATTGGGTTAACACGGTAAGGAGGCAGTTTAATTGGCTTTGCGTCTCCAACATCGACATCATGCTTCAACACAGTGGTTCTTTCTGGAGTGGCACGGAACATTTGCAGGTACTCCTGCAGTAATGCCGAAAACTCCTGCCTTTCCTCAGGAGCTAGATAAGAAAGCTTAGTCTGGAGATCATTCATGATATCAGGATTCTTCCCCAAACTATCACTCAGGCTCATACTGCATGGGAGAGCTTCACTTGCAGACTCGGATGGAACAGCTACAGTGCAGACTGGGTTAATTTCGTCCCGCCCGTGATATAAATTTAGGATGTTGATGTGACAAAGTTGCTTGTTCTTTCTACAATCTGGTGTGGCGATGACATAGTTGACATCACTGAGTTTCTTCTCCACGAAATAAGGACCACTAAACTTGGCTTAACCCTTTAACCGCGGGTGTCATTCCAGAATGACATTGCAAAAACTGGACCAAACCGCGGGTGTCATTCTCGAATGTTTGTGAATATTTTGAATACCCCGCGTTTTTTCCGTGCGCCAATTGTTTCAAGGGAGAGTAGCTATTAAGTTCTTTCACTCCAGCTGACCTCCACCTCCCTCCTCCCACCCCCCGGGCCCCCCACCCCACCCCTGACCAACACGCATCAGTATCTGTCCAGCTGTGTGAGTGACAACATCACTGATGTGGCAGTGAAGTGAGGGAAATTACAGTGCCCTTTACCTGCCTGAGTGAACACAGAGTGGGTGTTTATCGTATGTGCAGTGTTCATATATGTTTATAGTATTATTATCAGAATGAGGTTGGCATTTGGTAATGGTGTGTGAGCGAAAATAGTGATTACAACACCGCTGATGTGGCAGTGAAGTGCGGGCAATTACAGTGCCTTTTACCTGCCTCAGTGAACACAGAGTGGGTGTTTATCATATGTGCAGTGTTCATATATGTTTATAGTATTATTATCAGAATGAGGTTGGCATTTGGTAATACTGTGTGAGCGAAGGTAATGGTGTGTGAGCGAAGGTAATGTTGTGTGAGCGAAAAATAGTGATTTTAGATCACCCCACTTCTAACGGCACTGCCCATCCAGTGATAGTCAACGAAATCATGAAACCTACATCAATGCAAAGCCGAAGGTTAGTACTTTCTAATGGTACCTTATTTTTCGCTCTAGATTTATTCTATGCAGAGTTATAAAGGTTTAGAGTTTGTTTTCATTTTGGCTGGAACCCCCGCAGGAGAGGCCAGTCGGGGCAAAACAATGCCCGCGGTAAAAAGGTTAAAGAGGTTGCCCATGCACTGGTAGCAGAATCAAAACCTGATCTGGCTGAAAGTGGCGTAACCTGGACTTCTTATCATACCAAGTCTTCATCTTCTCCTGAGCAGCTCCTAAATTCTCTCTCGCCAGCTGTAAAGCAGTGGACAGCCATTCTTTGAACTTCATCACATACTCCAGCAGGTTGACGTCATATTCCTCCGACAGCCAG
Source organism: Coenobita brevimanus (assembly GCF_032717465.1). Taxonomy (NCBI): domain Eukaryota; kingdom Metazoa; phylum Arthropoda; class Malacostraca; order Decapoda; family Coenobitidae; genus Coenobita; species Coenobita brevimanus. The sequence goes on from NC_137069.1 coordinate 42,045,056, forward strand.
CATTCCTTCAGTAGCTTAAGGGGTCCTCTTACTTCATTGCCAAACAGTAGTTCAAAGGGTGAGAAGCCCAGTGATTCATTTGGAGATTCTCTTGCGGCAAATACAACGAATGGAAGACCTTTATCCCAATCTTTCTGATGTTCCAATCAGTATTTCTTGAGCATCGATTTGAGTGTTTGATGATATCTCTCCAACGCTCCTTGGGTCTGGGAATGGTAAGCTGAAGACGTGATCTGGGTGATGCCCAACTCTTTCAGAGACTGCTTGAAAACATTTGACATGAAATTACTTCCCCGGTCTGACTGTACCTCCTTGGGCAGACCAAACTTGGTGAAGAACCCTAGCATTTCCTTAACCACGTTCTTTGCTGAGATATTTCTAAGTGGAATGGCTTCAGGATAACGAGTAGCCATATCAATCAGGGTCAACACATAAGAAAATCCTGAAGAAGTCTTAGGAAGAGGGCCCACAATATCCACCAACACACGGGTGAATGGCACCTCAAAAGGAGGAATGGGAACTAGAGGTGCAACCTTTTCAGTCTGATTACACTTCCCTACAACTTGACAGGTGTGACAAGACTTACAATACCAGGAAACATCTCTGAAGATACCTGGCCAGTAGAAGTGTTTCAAAATGCGTGCCACAGTCTTCCTCATTCCAAGGTATCCTGCCAAACTGGAATCATGAGCCACTCTAATGATATCCTGCCTACAAACACGAGGGATGACAACTTGATGTACAACCTCCCATTCACAGTCGGCTGATGCTGTTGGGGGTCTCCACTTCCTCATAAGTACTCCTGACTTTATATAATAACAAGCAGAAGCACCAGCTGACTCTTCCTCACTGCCAGCAGAGTTAGCTAGACCTTTCAACTCAGGGTCAGCAACCTGCAACTCAACCAACTCTTGATGAGACAAAATATCAACACTACAGGGTACTGCCTCATCTGGTAAGTGGTCCAAATTAGCAAGAAAAGTGTCAGCTAGGATAACATCATCATCATCATTATCCTCTAAGTCACCAGTAACTTTAGACTTAACCCTAGTGACAGCACATGCAGAGAACACATCAGGGACATCACAATCCTGGGCCGCAGCCACTGGCTCACTAGACAACTGTGGAGCTGGACACACTTGACTTCCACCAATATCATTTCCAAGTAAGAAAGTTACACCTGACATTGGGAGTGTCTCAACCAACCCAACCATAACGGAACCATTAACAAAACCAGACTCTAAATTCACTCTGCACAGAGGGACAGAGAAGTAATTATTCCCTACACCTTGTAAGATTACAGTTTCATCAGAGGAATTAACATTAGAGCCTAGAACACTGGTAAGCATAAGGGATTGGCAAGGACCTGTATCACGATATATTTTAACTGATTTCCTGTCATTACTGTCCGGAGGACTGACAAAACCATCAGACAGGAAATTAGCACATGAACTCTTGAGAGTGTCACCCACGTTACTGCTCAAAAGAGGAGCTTCATCATGAAAATTTAATTTGCCCCTCAAAGCAGGTTCAGTTAACTCGGTTAAAGAATTCTGGGAACTCTCAAGGGTGGACACTAGACCAACTGACTGAATATTTAAAGACTCCTTTTTGTTCACATCACGCTGTCTCCTGAAACATTTCTCCATAGTATGACCAAGCTTACTACAATAACAACATTTACTTTTCTGAAATCTAGAGGTGAAGCTGGTATTTACTTCCTGAGAAACATCATCTTTATTCTCTTTCCTGTTACCTGTACTCTGAGTGGAGGCAACGTACTTACTCTCAGCTTTCCTTTTTTCTTTAGAATATCTCTTGTGAGTGAGAACATATTCATCTGCTAAAACTGCAGCATCAGACAAATTATATATTCTTTTCTCATCAAGATACAGGCTTACATCTTTATTAATACACCTTTTGAAGTCCTCCGCAAAATCATCTTAAATTTATCAAAATCAGAATTTACATTCTTAGAATTTAACCACTGCTCTAACAGATCTTCTTTGATTTTTGCATACTCAACATGGGATTGCTTATCTTGCTTATAAGTTGTCCTAAATTTTACTCTATAGGCTTCAGGAACAAGCTCATAGGCCTTAAGAATCAAGCTCTTTACTACATCATAATTATCAGATTGATCCTGAGGGAAAGATGCATAAGTTACTTGAGCTTTACCGGTGAGAACACTCTGAAGGAGTACTGGCCAATACTTTTTTGGGCCAATTAAAACCTGTAGCTACCCTCTCAGACAACTGAAAATACTTTGTTAAATCAGATTCATTAAAAGGAGGGACAAGTTTAACATTTTTAGCCACATCAAAATCATCAGAGCTAGATGATCCAGTTCCACCTTGTTTCATGCGATACTCATAGTCTGCCTGAATCCTAGCAAGTTCAATTTGTGCCTCCTGATTACGAGCCTGAAACTCAGCCTGTGCCTGTGCCTCCTGAATACGAGCCTGAGACTCAGCCTGTGCCTGTGCCTCCTGAATACGAGCCTGAGACTCAGCCTCCTGAATACGTGCCTGTAACTCAGCCTCCTTAGCACGAGCCTCCTGCAGGGCTAGCTGTAACTTAGCTATTTCAATCTGCGTTTGCTCATCTGGAGGAGTTACATCAAACAAGCTTTTATTAATCATGCCAACAATTTGATCTTTAGAATGATGAGAGTGAACAGCAATTCCCAATTGTTGAGCAACAAGCTTAAGTTCATTCTTTGTTCTGTTTTTTACATCACACACTGTTTGCACATTTGACAAAAAATCTTTGGCTTCATCAAGAGTAGTAATAGTAGACATCATGAATAAAACACAGTCACATAATATCAAGCAATACCCTTATGATAATATCCTGAATATCCTGATAAGAGGTCGCCAAATTTATGTTACGGAACAGAGAGAGATAATGAACACTTCAAGTGAGAATACTAAAATCACTACTGTCCCGCAAAGTTCCAGGTTCAAAACAAAAGAGTTAGGTAAAATTACAAGTTAAAGTTTAATGCTCAAACTAACAACTAAACATTCAGGACTCATAAGGATAATGTAATGGCAAAAACAGGTTAAATATATGGTTAACTGCAATAGCCTCTATTAACACGTAATTAGCAAGAGTAATCTTATCTAAGTCAGCAATGATAAAATGAGAAAACCGGATAATGCTCAGTGAATGCAAGATATATTATTACAGATACAAAATATTATTAATAATGGCTGACATCAAAAATTCCACATGAACCACAAAAACCCCACTAGGCCTACAAACCAACACCCCAGGCCACACAGCACGAGAAAAATGGTAACAACACCCATACTCAAATTATACAGCAGCTAGATGGCTGGAGACTTCCTGAGCACTCACAAAGATAATACACTATACAGGGGAGGACAGAGATGTGAACCCAATGAGGAGTAGATCTAAGTGGGAATTAATGCAGAGACTGAGCTCATTATATAGGGGCCGGCAGAGCTTGATTCAACTTGTAAGAAGGACGCGCAAATGAAGCCATAGGGGACAAAGAGTTGACACTCCGGCTCTGAACAACAGAAAGAACGACTTACTCTACTATAAGGGAGAAGAAGGGGGGAGTGAGGTAGAACACGCAAGCCTGGTCACTATGGAAGCCACAAGGCGAATCGTGATCAAACATGCAGCATACTGTACGTTAGAATTATACAAAGGATGATGAAATCATAGCCTATGTAACAATATATATATATATATATATATATATATATATATATATATATATATATATATATATACATATACATATATATATATATACATATATATATATATATATATATATATATATATATATATATATATATATATATATATATATATACATATATATATATATATATATATATATATATATATATATATATATATATATATATATATATATATATTGTTACGGAACAGAGAAAGATAATGTACACTTTAAGTGAGAATACTAAAAATCACTACAGTCCCGTAAAGTTCCAGGTTCAAAACAAAAGAGTTAGGTAAAATTACAAGTTAAAGTTTAATGCACAAACTAACAACAAAACATTCAGGACTCATAAAGATAATGTAATGGCAAATAAACAGGTTAAATATATGGTTAACTGCAATAGCCTCTATTAACACGAAATTAGCAAGAGTAAATTTATCTAAGTCAGCCCTGATAAAATGAGATACCAGATAATACTCAGTGAATGCCAGATAAATAATTACAGATACAAACTATTATCAAAAATGACTGACATAAAGAACCCCACACGAATTACAAAAACTTCACTAGGCCTATAAATTAAACTTATGCTATACAGTACAAGAAAAAATGCAACAACAGTTATACTCAAATTACACACAGCTGCTAGATGGTTGGAGATTTCTTGAGCACTCACAATAATAATATCTGTACAGGGGAGGACAGAGATGTGAACAAAATGAGGAGCAGATCTAAGTGGCAATGATGCAGAGACTGAGCTCATTATATAGGGGCCAGCAGAGCCTGATACAACTTGTAATAAGGACGCGCAAATGAAGCGATGGGGACAAACGGTCGAAAATCCCGCACTGACTAACAGAAAGGACGACTTACTCTACTATAACGGTAGAAGGGGGGAACTGAGGCAGAACACGCTCGTGATCAAACATGCAGCATACTGAGCGTTAAAATTACACAAAGGATGATGAAATCATAGGCTATGTAACACCTCCCCACAAAGAAAAAGAAATTTACAAAGGAAATTTCTTATTACTCTAAAACAATCTGTATATGGCATTACAGACCATGCAAAGGTCTTTCCTAATGTTACAAAAAATGAGATCTCCCTAGCACGTTCAGTCATAGGTACTTGCCAGTATCCCTTTAACAAATCAAACTTACTTATGTACCTAGCCTTTCCGATCTTGTCTATGCAATCTTCCACACGAGGGAGAGGGTAAGTGTCTGTTTTAGTTATCTGATTAACACGTCTGTAGTCGATGCAAAGACTCTGTGACCCACCTGGCTTAGGGACTAGAGTGACAGGAGAACTCCACTCGCTCTGACAGGGCTCAATCATCTTGTGGTCCAACAGGTAGCCAAGCTCCTTCTGGATGAGAGGAACTTTCACTGGGTTCACACGGTAAGGAGGCAATTTAATTGGCTTTGCGTCTCCAACATCGACATCATGCATCAACACAGTGGTTCTTCCTGGAGTGGCACGGAACACTTGCGGGTACTCCTGCAGTAATGCCGAAAACTCCTGCCTTTCCTTGGGTGGTAGATGAGAAAGCTTAGTCTGGAGATCATTCATGATATCAGGATTCTTCCCCAAACTATCACTCAGGCTCATGCTGCATGGGAGAACTTCACTTGAAGACTCGGGTGGAACAGCTACAGTGGAGACTGGATTATTTTCGTCCCGCCTGTGATATAACTTTAGCATGTTGATGTGACATAGTTGCTTGCTCTTTCTACGATCTGGTGTGGCGATGACATAGTTGACATCACTGAGTTTCTTCTCCACGAAATAAGGACCACTAAACTTGGCTTGAAGAGGTTGCCCATGCACTGGTAGCAGAATCAAAACCTGATCTCCTGGCTGAAAGTGGCGTAACCTGGACTTCTTATCATACCAAGTCTTCATCTTCTCCTGAGCAGCTCCTAAATTCTCTCTCGCCAGCTGTAAAGCAGTGGACAGCCGTTCTTTGAACTTCATCACATACTCCAGCAGGTTGACGTCATCTTCCTCCGACAGCCAGCATTCCTTGAGTAACTTAAGGGGTCCTCTTACTTCATGGCCAAACAGTAGTTCAAAAGGTGAGAAGCCCAGTGATTCATTTGGAGATTCTCTTGCGGCAAACACAACGAATGGAAGACCTTTATCCCAGTCTTTCTGATGTTCCAAACAGTATTTCTTGAGCATCGATTTGAGTGTTTGATGATATCTCTCCAACGCTCCTTGGGTCTGGGGATGGTAAGCTGAAGACGTGATCTGGGTGATGCCCAACTCTTTCAGAGACTCCTTGAAAACATTCGACATGAAATTACTTCCTCGGTCTGACTGTACCTCCTTGGGCAGACCAAACTTTCTGAAGAACCCTAGCATTTCCTTAACCACGTTCTTTGCTGAGATGTTTCTAAGTGGAATGGCTTCAGGATAACGAGTAGCCATATCAATCATGGTCAACACATAAGAAAATCCTGAAGAAGTCTTAGGAAGAGGGCCCACAATATCCAAAAACACACGGGTGAAAGGCGCCTCAAAAGGAGGAATGGGAACTAGAGGTGCAACCTTTTCGGTCTGATTACACTTCCCTACAACTTGACAGGTGTGACAAGACTTACAATACCAGGAAACATCCCTGAAGATACCTGGCCAGTAGAAGTGTTTCAAAATGCGTGCCACAGTCTTCCTCACTCCAAGGTGTCCTGCCAAACTGGAATCATGAGCCACTCTAATGATATCCTGCCTACAAACACGAGGGATGACAACTTGATGTACAACCTCCCATTCACAGTCGGCTGATGCTGTTGGGGGTCTCCACTTCCTCATAAGTACTCCTGACTTTACATAATAACAAGTAGAAGCACCGGCTGACTCTTCTTCACTGTAAGCAGAGTTAGCTAGACCTTTCAACTCAGGGTCAGCAACCTGCAACTCAACCAACTCTTGACGAGACAAATTATCAACACTACGGGGTACTGCCTCATCTGGTGAGTGGTCCAAATTAGCAAGAAAAGTGTCAGCTAGGATAACATCATCATCATCATTATCCTCTAAATCACCAGTAACTTTAGACTTAGCCCTAGTGACAGCACATGCAGGGAACACATCAGGGACATCACAATCCCGGGACACAGCCACTGGCTCACTAGACAACTGAGGAGCTGGACACACTTGACTTCCACCAATATCATTTCCAAGTAAGAAAGTTACACCTGACATTGGGAGTGTCTCAACCAACCCAACCATAACGGAACCATTAACAAAACCAGACTCTAAATTCACTCTGCACAGAGGGACAGAGAAGTAATTATTCCCTACACCTTGTAAGATTACAGTTTCATCAGAGGAATTAACATTAGAGCCTAGAACACTGGTCAGCATAAGGGATTGGCAAGCACCTGTATCACGATATATTTTAACTGATTTCCTGTCATTACTGTCCAGAGGACTGACAAAACCATCAGACAGGAAATTAGCACATGAACTCTTGAGAGTGTCACCCACGTTACTGCTCAAAAGAGGAGCTCCATCATGAGAATTTAAGTTACCCCTCAAAGCAGGTTCAGTTAACTCAGTTAAAGAATTCTGGGAACTCTCAAGAGTGGACACTAGACCAATTGACTGAATATTTAAAGACTCCTTTTTGTTCACATCACGCTGTCTCCTGAAACATCTCTCCGTAGTATGACCAAGCTTACTACAATAAGTACATTTACTTTTCTGAAATCTAGAGGTGAAGCTGGTATTTACTTCCTGAGAAACATCATCCTTATTCTCTTTCCTGTTACCTGTACTCTGAGTAGAGGCAACGTACTGACTCTCAGCTTTCCTTTTTTCCTCTAAAATATCTCTTGTGAGTGAGAACATATTCATCAGCTAAAACTGCAGCATCAGACAAATTATCTATTCTTTTCTCATCAAGATATAGGCTTACATCTTTATAAATACACCTCTTGAAGTCCTCCAGCAAAATCATCTGCTTAAATTTACCAAAATCAGAATCCACATTCTTAGAATTTAACCACTGCTCTAACAGATCTTCTTTGATTTTTGCATACTCAACATGGGATTGCTTATCTTGCTTGTAAGTTGTCCTAAATTTTACTCTATAAGCTTCAGGAACAAGCTCATAGGCCTTAAGAATCAAGCTCTTAACTACATCATAATTATCAGATTGATCCTGAGGCAAAGATGCATAAGTTACTTGAGCTTTACCGGTGAGAACAGTTTGAAGGAGTACTGTCCAATACTCCTTAGGCCAATTAAAACCTGTAGCTACCCTCTCAAACAACTGAAAATACTTTGTTAAATCAGATTCATTAAAAGGAGGGACAAGTTTAACATTTTTAGCCACATCAAAATCATCAGAGCAAGATGATCCAGTTCCACCTTGTTTCATGCGATACTCATGGTCTGCCTGAATCCTGGCAAGTTCAACTTGTGCCTGTATCTGTGCCTCCTGAATCCGAGCCTGAGATTCCGCCTCCTTAGCCTGAGACTCAGCCTCCTTAGCACGTGCTTGAAATTCAGCCTCCTTAACACGAGACTCCGCCTCCTTAGCACAAGCCTCCTGCAGGGCTAGCTGTAACTTAGCTAATTCAATCTGCGTTTGCTCATTTGGAGGAGTTACATTAAACAAGCTTTTATTAATCATACCAACAATCTGATCTTTAGAATGATGAGAGCGAACAACAATTCCCAATTGTTGAGCAACAAGCTTAAGTTCATTCTTTGTTCTGTTTTCTATATCACACACTGTTTGCACATTTGACAAAAAATCTTTGGCTTCATCAAGTGTAGTAATAGTAGCCATCATGAATATATCACAGTCACAAAATATCAAACAATATCCTTATGATAATATCCTGAATATCCTGATAAGAGGTCGCCAAATTTATGTTACGGAACAGAGAAAGATAATGTACACTTTAAGTGAGAATACTAAAAATCACTACAGTCCCGTAAAGTTCCAGGTTCAAAACAAAAGAGTTAGGTAAAATTACAAGTTAAAGTTTAATGCACAAACTAACAACAAAACAT
>NC_137069.1:42058808-42111308 GCF_032717465.1 Coenobita brevimanus
TCCCTATCTATCTGTCTGTCTGTCTGTCTGTCTATCTGTCTGTCTACCTACCTACCTACCTACCTATCTACCTGTTGGTCCGCCTGTCTGTCTGTCTGTCTTTCCATCTGTCTGTGTATCTGTCCACCTACCTATCTATCTGTCTATCTATCTATCCATCTGTCTGCCTGCCTGTCAATCTATCCATGTCTGCCTGTGTATTTGTCTGCCTATGTGTCTTTATACCTACCTGTCTATTTACCTATCCATCTATATGTATGTCTGTCTGTCGGTTTGTCTATCTATCTATATCTATTTATCTATGTATCTATCAGTCTATCTATCTATCTGTCAATCTCTTTTTTTAACCTTAGGACGATTACGGTCTTTTTCGTTTTTCTTTTTTTTATCGACAAATTTCCACAAAAATGTCTTCAGTAATTCTTTTAGTTCGGTACGATAAGCTTTCTTATTTATTTTTATTAATTATATCCCTTGATGACGTGGAGAGGATGGAGAGCGAGAGACTGACGAGGAGAGTGTATGTGAGTAAGGTGGATGGGGGGGAGAGGGATGGGGAGGCCGAGGATGAGATGGAGGGATGGAGTGGATAGGTATATGAGAGAGGGGGGTGTGAGCTGGAAGCAGAGCAGTGAAATGGCGGGGGACAGGGCGACATGGAGGAGATTTGTTTGTGGCTACCGCTTACGGGATTAAGGCGTCTAGCAATAGACAGATAGATTGATGACATGTGAAAACATAAATCTATATATCTATCTATGTCTAGTTATTTATCTATGCATCTATATCTATCTACCCACCTATCTATCTATCTGTCTATCAATATGGAGATACAGAAAGATATACAGACAGATAGATAGATTTACTGACTGACTGACTGACTTATAGATAGACAGGCAGATAGACAGATTGACTGAATGATTGATTAACTGATAAACTGATAGACAGATATAGATAGATAGAAAGATAGATAGAGATAGACATATATAGATATACAGACAAATAGATAGAAAGATAGACAGGTTGACAGATAGACAGATAATATACAATGTCTAATTTTGAAAAGAAGAAAACTGAACAGACATTAAGAAGGACACAGCCAGAAATTACTATAGATCATTGATATTTCCTTTATGTATTTCCTTTATCTATTTTCCTTTTCATCAGTATCTATAATGGCTCCTTTAATAATTTACTTTTCCTAGCTACTAACTACTTTTTTTTTTTTTTTTTACTTATTCAAGTAACGATGTAACGCTGCCTACTTCTTCCTTCACCTTTATCATTCTTTTTCTGTGTCTGCCCTCCTTTCTTCCTATTTCTTTCATCTTTCCTGTCACTTTTTATAACTCCTCTTTCCTTTTCAGGTGGCTTTACATTGAGCAACAAGCTTAATGGTTTCCTGTAAGCCAGGAAATCATTAACAACGATGGTGGTAACCATATAACCAACCCATACGTGTTCTCTACTTATCAACAAGTGGGTTGACGGAGGGATAGTGCCCCTCCCTGTAAAGCACCTAACCAAATGACCACCCCTTACGCAATTATGGCGTTTGGCTATAGGTAGATAAATAGATAGATAGATAGACAGACAGACGACAGATAGATAGATAGATAGATAAAGATGGTCACTCACTGAAAGAGCTTTAAAAATGGTGCATCCAATCTCTCTTAAAAATCCCTCCTGAGCTTGATCAAATCGTCTGTATATACCAGGATTATAATGAAAAAAGAAAAGAAAAAAGAACTGCTTCAAAGGCTGTAGGAAATCATCTGGAGGCAGCATAAATATAAAAAAAAAAGAGCGAGAAGAAAGACAGAGCAGGGTCAACTCTGGAACTGTCTTCCTCTGTATTTCCTATTGCCTATGATCTCCAATCTTCAAACGCAGTCCAGGCATCTCGAAATAAACGGATCTTGAATTTGGCTCTCTGTTATCTTGCTATTGTTTTTACTTGGAAGGAACAATTTTACGGATTACTAGCCTTTGGTTCCTTTTTCCCAGCATAGAATACATAATTAAGACAGATTCTATTTTCCACCCTATGATCGACGTCTATAATATTTTTCTGCTATCTGGTGTTTCCATTAACTGAAATTTTTCCAATGGATTTCTTATAGCCTACATTAACCTCTTAACTACCTCAATTAACCCCTACAAATGAAAGAATAAAGATCATCTGGAGAAAGAAATTATATAACAAAATGCAGCATCCCATTAGTGTATATGAAATCGTCGTAGGGCCCAGAGAGAGAGAGAGAGAGAGAGAGAGAGAGAGAGAGGTGCTCTGGGAGGGAAAAAAATGAGAAGGTACAGGTAATATCACCCGCAATTTCCTCTTGATATTAAAGGGAAAGTGAGACATATTTTAAAGCAATTCTCTCTCTCTCTCTCCCTCTCTCTACGTTGCTCAAATTCAATGGCTTCCCTCTCACCTTCCTTGCCCTTTTCTCTTCCTCCCTCCTTCTCCCTACCATCCTCCCCTCGCTCTCTTCATCTCTCTTTGCATCTCTTCCATCTTTCCTCCCTCACTCCTGCTCCTCCACTTCTCATTTTTCTTACTCTCTCTCTCTCTCTCTCTCTCTCTCTCTCTCTCTCTCTCCCTTTTCACTTCTTTTTAAGTCTTTCTCACTTGACCTACCCTATCTTCTTGACTGCTAGTTCCTCCCTCCCTTCTCCCCCCCCCTTCTCTCTCTCTCTCTCTCTCTCTCTCTCTCTGTATATATATATATATATATATATATATATATATATATATATATATCGGTATATCCTGCAATTTCTTACTGGTTTCGTTACCTAGTCCTTTCCTTCCTATCCACCCCATTCGTCTCTCCCTCATCTATCTCCTCACATTCTCCATCTCACCTACCTCCAACTCTCACATACTCCCCCCACCTCATCTCCCTCACGCTCTATCCCTAACTTTCCCCTTCATCTATCTCCTTCACCATCTCTCTCTCTCTCTCTCTCTCTCTCTTTCTCCTGCAGTATGCTCACGATCTCGCAATTATCACTAACAACACAACGTAGGTCAAGTTGGACACTGAAGGTTAATTTAGACAGAGTTTGGTTAAGTTAGGTTGCATTGGGTTAATTATCCTCATCTCTCTCTGTCTCCGCCTCTGTCTGTCTGTCTGTCTGTCTGTCTGTCTCTGTCTCTGTCTCTCTCTGTCTGTCTGTCTGTCTGTCTCTCTCTCTCTCTCTCTCTCTCTCTCTCTCTCTCTCGTGTGTGTGTGTGTGTGTGTGTGTGTGTGTGTGTGTGTGTGTGTGTGTGTGTGTGTGTGTGTGTGTGTGTGTGTGTGCAGCGAAAGCATAGCCCTATAGAAAGAAAACACACATTACATTTTTTGCCATATTTTCCTAAACGTTTCATTCACTCAGTAATCAGGACAGTTCATTATCGAATCACAGCCACTATTCAAAGTCACGGGCTGGTCTGGACAGGTCACTTTTACTCGCCACAGGTCATCGGTCTCCAGCTGGACCTTCAACTGTGGGACAGCAAGCGAAATACTATGACAAAAGGCTCTGAATGTGTGTTGTCTTATTGCTCCTTATGGAAAAAATCGATTAAACTTTATTCCTTCGTCTTTTAATGTCGAATATTCTTGTGACTTTATTAGTACTGGAAAGACTCATATTTTTCATCTACCTGCTCCTCTCTCTTACTCAAGATTCTCCCTGACCTCATATCTCTCCTTCCAACATCATCCTCTAACCCGCCTTCCCTTCCCTGTAGCCTACTCCTTCCTTTTTCCTTCCTTCAACAGAGAGACGTTGATAGAAGTGTTAATGAACAGTACAAAGCCCGCAGGAGCAACCTCTTGAGAGTTACTGATTTAGTATATGGTTGGACAAGAGGCCCACCAATACATAAAGTAACTTGGTGGTGGGATGATGATGTAGAAGTTGCAGTTAAAGAGAAAAGAAGGCTTTTCCGGGAATGAAAAAATTGTGGTAACAAAGAGGAATATTTGGCTGCCAAGCATAGTACTGGAAAAGAGGTTTACACGGAGAAGTCTGAGCCACAGAGACTTTTACTTGATAACCTAAATCGTGTGGAAAGGAAGAATATGATATTTAAGGTGGTAAATCAGATGAAGAGGGAGAATAGGGATATCACTGGTGAACAGTGTGTAAACAATGATGAAGGAAGGGTGGTGGTGACCAGTGGGGATATTAAAGATGCATGGAGAGAGCATTAGAGCCGGTTGTTGAATGAGGAGTATGACTGGGACAGGGAAGGTTTGGAGCCAGCAGATCCACTGTTTGGCCTTTGGCCTTTGATTGACGCTGCTACCGTGAGCGGGGCAATAGGTAGGATGCAGGTGGAGAAGCCAGTAGGTGTGTTTGGGTTGACTACTGAAATGTTGAAAGACTCAGGAGATATAGGAGTGAGGTTAGTCACTGACCTGATAAATACGATTATATATGAGTGTGTTGTCCCAGATGAGTGGTTGAAGAGTGTAATTGTAAATGTGTACAATGGGAAGGGTGATGCCTTGGAAAGAGGAAATTATTGTAGCATAATGCTTTTAAAGCAGATAATGAAGGAAATGCAGAGAGTTCTAGAAGGTATGATTAGAGAAAGAGTGAATATTGATGTGATGCAGTTTGAGTTCATGCCAGGCAAAGGAACCACTGATGCCATATATATTGTTCGACAACTTCAGGAAAAATATGCAGGAAAGAAAAGGGAACTGTACTTTGTTTCTGTTGATTTGGAGAAGGGTTTGGTCAGAGTCCCTAGAGAGGTGGTGAAGTTGGCAATGATAAAGTTTGGGATCGGGGAGTGGCTGCACACAGGGAAGGGTGAATGAAGATTTGAGTGATGAGTTTTCTGTAAATGTTGGTGTGCACCAGGTGTCAGGCTTGAGTCCGTAGTTGTTTATCATGGTACTTGAAGCCCTCTCACATGACTTCAGAAATGGACGCCCGTGGGAGATGCTGTATGGTGACGATTTGGTGTTGACTGCAGAGAATGAAAGGGATGTGGAGGAGTGGTCAAGGAAGTGGACAGATGGTATGCGGCACAAGGGCTTAAGAGCAAATGCAGATAAAACAAAAGGGATGGTATCTAGGGTTGGTGGTGCTACTGTCAAAAAAGAGAGAGAGTCGCCACGTGCAATTTGTCACAAGGGCGTGGGAAGTAATTCCATCTTGTGCCATGCATAAGAAATATAATGGTATTAGAGGTAGACTGTATGATAATGCTGATTTCATGTGTGTGTTGTGTCTGGGAGAGCAGGTGGAGATTGTCAGGCGTGAAAGGATTGAACTTGCTGGTGAGTCTCTTGCGTGTGTGGAAGAGTTTTGTTATTCGGAAGACATGTTATATGCTGGAGGTGAGGGTGGAGCTAGCTCAGTGGCTGGAGTAAGGAGTGGTTGGAAGAAGTTCAAGGAGCTGTTGCCTCTCCTAACATTGAGAGGGCTCTCCCTCCGTGTTACGGCATCTTTATATGCAACGTGTTAGGAGTGTAATGCTGTATGGCAGTGAGACTTGGTTAGTAAAGGACGAGGATATTCACAGGCTCAAAAGTACAGAAATGACGACAAAGATTAGGTGGATGTGCAGTGCGTCCCTGAGTGTAAGGCCTGGAGAAGGGGGGCTAGGTTTACTATGGAAGGTTTGAGGTGTAGGATGGGACTGGAATGCATCGGTGTTGTGATGAGGAGAGGTAGATGTAGAGAGAGGATCACTCTCTCTCTCTCTCTCTCTCTCTCTCTCTCTCTCTCGTTTCATGAGTTGGCTTCCAAATGTGGACTCAATACCTCTACAGAAAAGAGTAGAATCTTCACTTCCCGTCCAGCAAGAACACTGCCTGTATTCTCTGTTGGGGATTGTGTTATCCCTCTGTGCACACAGTATCTTTATCTGGGGGCGCCTGTGTGGATTTCTCCCTCCATTCCTGCAAGACAAAGCGTGCATCCAATTGTTCAAGATCTGCTGACCCGGATACAGCGGCGACTAAAACCTCTCAAGTGGCTCACTAATTATGCTGCCAGGGTGTCTATTCCTGCAGCACGAACCATATACATAGCGTTCATTCGATCAGTTGTTGATTATCTCTCTCTTGCTCTTTGTCAGCTTTCCAGAACAGCCTTACAACCTCTTGAGAAATTCCAAAACGCAGTAATCAGACTCATCCTGGGCTGCCCTGGCTCAACCAGAATTGTCAACATGCAACTTGAACTCAACCTTCCACCACTTGTCGAGAGAATATACTCTGTGGTTACATACTTCACCGTTAAGTGCCTGCATTATCCTCACTTTTCTGCCCACTACTCTCACATCATTCGGACTTCCCTTGATCCCACTGCACCAAGGCCTCTGCATCACGGTGGTGGCCGCACACTAGTTAATACTGTTTGTTCAAACGTCCTACAGCTAAACATCAACGTACCGGTGCTTGCTGAGGAGGTGGACAATGGCGTTCCACCTTGGCAGACCCCTGTGCCCGGTATCTCATACATTCCAGCCTCCAAGACTGACCTGCCTCAGCTTCAGAAACAGCTAGCTTTGGAGACCATCGCCAGGCTGTCATCTTCCCTCCCTTCGGCCCACCATATCTACACTGATGGCTCCCTGCAGGAGGATGGCAGTGCTGGCCGTGCAGTATTTTCCCCAAGTCTGGACCCACCTCAAGGGGGCTGTTTGGGCCGTCGACTGCCAACCTTGTCGAGCTGTACGTATTGTGAACTACATGGACTCCTGGATGCAGTTACTTTATTAATACAGACGAACAACAGCGGCTTTATCATCAGTGACTCACAGCCGGCCCTCCATGCCCTCTCCTCTCCCATGCCTGCATATCAACACCTCGTTACACAGATACTCCGTCAATTGGCCACTGCCTGCGATCGTTTGGTTTTGGTGCACTTTCTGTGGATTCCCTCTCATATTGGCCTCACAGCCAACAACACCGCTGACCTCCTTGCAAGGACTGCCTGTGGGCTGGACCCGCCCGCTGTGGATGCTACTAACGCCTCCTCCATTTGCTACAAGCAGATAATATGCAGAGCAGCCCGCTCCCCTATTCTCCACCGCAGAAATGCTGAGAGGGCTCACAGTACCACTTTCTCTCTCGTCCCCATAGATATCGTTGCAGTGGTCTTATGGTTCATCGACTTAACGTGGTGTGTGCCTGCCTCAGACTGGGCTATCGACTGGTGTGGCAGGTGGCTGGGGCTGGTAACGCACCTCATTTCTCCTCCTGTAAGCTGTGTGACGCACCCAATGCCAACACCCTTGACCATTATTGCCTGCAATGTCCACTTGTCTCTGATTTAATACCACACGGACTCACATTAGTGGACACTTGTAAACATTTGTTGGAAGATGATAACCTACATGTTATTCTCATGCGTCATCCACACTTCGGTGGGTGTTAATTTGTTATAGCTAGACAGCGTGTCCTGCATGGCACGAGTTCCCCTGTACTCACCTCACATATGGCCACATGGCACTGTAACAGGTTTGTCGCCTTCGGGCGTAATAAATTAATCAGATCAATCTCTCTCTCTCTCTCTCTCTCTCTCTCTCTCTCTCTCTCTCTCTCTCTCTCTCTCAATTTTTCATGTTCACACATTCAGTTAATTATTACCTCTCTCTCTCTCTCTCTCTCTCTCTCTCTCTCTCTCTCTCTCTCTTTCCTCTCTCTCTCTCTCTCTCTCTCTCTCTCTCTCTCTCTCTCTCTCTCTCTCTCTCTCTCGTCTCCCCTTCACCTTCCCTTCACCCAACTCTCTCCATCTGTTCATCATCTGCCATTCACCTCTCCCATACCTCTCTCTCTCCTTCTCCGCCTCGCTTTCTCCTCCATCTCCCTTCCTCTGCCCCTCTCCTACTTCTGTCTATTTCCTCTCCAACTCTTCTTCATCTTCTGTCTCCACCTTCTTACTACTTCTCCCTTTCTCTACCCCCCTTTCATCTCCTTTTCTTCCTCCTTTGCATCTCCCTTGTATATTTCCTTCTATTCCACCTCTGTCTTTCTGTATGTCTGTCTGTCTCTCTGTTTGCCTGTCTGCCTGTCTGTCTGTCTCTCTGTTTGCCTGTCTGCCTGTCTGTCTGTCTCTCTCTCTCTCTCTCTCCAGCAATATACTCACGATATCGCAATTATCACCAACAACACAACGCAGGTCAAGATGGACACTGAAGGTTAATTTCCACAGTGTTTGGTTAAGGTACGTTAGGCTGGATTATTTATCCTCCTCTCTCTGTCTCCGTCTCTGTCTGATTGTCTCTGTCTCTGTTTGCCTGCCTTTCTGTCTGTCTGTCTGTCTGTCTGTGTCTGTCTGTCTGTCTGTCTGTGTCTGTCTGTCTGTCTGTCTCTCTCTCTCTCTCTCTCTCTCTCTCTCTCTCTCTCTCTCTCTGTCTCCTGTGTGTGTGTGTGTGTGTGTGTGTGTGTGTGTGTGTGTGTGTGTGTGTGTGTGTGTGTGTGTGTGTGTGTGTGTGTGTGTGTGTGTGTGTGTGTGTGTGTGTGTGTGTGTGTGTGTGTGTGAAGCAAAGAAACCATAACCCTAGAAAAAGAAAACACACATTACATTTTTTGCCATATTATCGTAAACGTTTTATTCACTCAGTAATCAGGACAAGTCATTATCGATTCACAGACAGGGTTCAAGGTCACGGGCTGGTCTGGACAGGTCACTTTCACTCGCCACAGGTCATTGGTCTCCAGATGGAGCTTGAATTGAGGGACAGCAAGCGAAATACTATGGCTAGAGGCTCAGGATGTGTGTTGCCTTATTGTTCATTGTGGAATAATATCGACTGAACTTTATTTCTTGGTTTTTTTAATGTCATATATTCTTGCGACTTTATTAATGCTTGGAAAGACTCGAATTTTTTCATTCACCTGCTCCTCTCCCTTACTCAAGACTCTCCCTACCCTCTTCTCCCTCCTTCAAACCTACTCTTCTAACTCATCTTCCCTTCCCTTTACTGTTTCCTTTTTCCTTCCTTGAACCCTTCTCCTGTTTCTTTACTTCCATCATTCTGCTTTTTCCCACCATCTCAACAACTCCCACCCTTTCTCGTATTGTATCTCCCCCCCTCCTCTCTCTCTCTCTCTCTCTCTCTCTCTCTCTCTCTCTCTCTCTCTCTCTCTCACACACACACACACACACATTTCAATTCCTCTTTTCATTCATGGGTTTATGCTAAACAGATAGTTAATTAGTCCAGTGGATAGTTAAGGCTCCCCGAACGGATTAAGCCGTTGCAGGTTTATATCCAAGGGGTGGTTGGGGTTTATTGGTCACGTAATGCCACTCAGGGATGAGTGAGGTTGGCCACTCTCATCTTAAATGTCAGGACCAATCCTCCTAGCCCCGGGCTCCTACGCTTCTCATGGGGCAACACTGGATTGGATGATGTACGGATGGACTATATGCCCCTTCTATTTTCATTCAGTTACATTTTTCATTTTATTAAACCTAAAGAATATACAGCGTAATTAAAACTAAAGAACGTCTATACTCGCTTTACCGCAACTTGGCTCAGATTTTCATTCCTTGGCAGCCTATATTATGAAGTTTAGTGGCAGAGTAGGACAATGCTAGGTTTTACATTCAGCACTTCTTCATGACTAGTATATCCTTCTAGGGTTAATCTATTGCTAAAACCCAACAATGAACACGAGGAGAGGTCAATTTTAGGCCAAGTTAGAGTGAAAGGGGTATAGAAGTGAAGTTTAAGAGGCTATATCTTATTCCTAAAATATAGAAATCTAGGTTGAATTAAGACGTCTGGGGATAAGATTAAGATAAAAGTACTTGGACTGAAGGGGTTATATCTTGAGTCAATGGAATGCTTTTTATATTTATTTTCTCTGTAACTCGTTTTTCCTTCCTCTGTACATCTTCTATAAAAGTATATTAAATAAAAAATAAATCAAAGAAAATACGATGAAAATGTATTTGGAATTGGGTTAAATACAATCTCTGCTACTTCCAGTACCTTTACCTGACAAGCTCACCTGTGAGTAATGATAATTAACGTAGAGTAAAACTGCTTGTTGCGTGGAGGAGGAAGAAGAAAAGGAAGAGTGAAAAAGGAGATGGAAGAGGAACAGGAAATAAAGAGAAAGAAGATGATACTAAGAGGAAGAGGGAGGGGAGAGAGGGAGGGAGGGGGAGCAATGGAGAGGTGGAGGAGGAAGGGTGGAGGAAGCGGAAGAAAGACGAGCCTAGAGCAGGTGAAGAGGTGCCGGATAATGAAGGAGTCAGGCAGGAGGGAGAGATGGAGGGAAGGAGGGAGGGAGAGAAGAGAGAAAGAGAGGGTGGAGGAAGGAGAGAAGAGAGAGAGAGGGTGGGGGAAGGAGGGAAAAAGAGGAGAAAGAGAGGGGTAAACTGAAAAGAGAGGTGGAGAGAAGGAAAAATAAAATGAAGATAAGGATCAAAAGGTAGAAAAGGTAAAAAAGGTACCTGAGAATGACCTACGGTGAGAGAGAGAGAGAGAGAGATAGATAGAGAGAGAGAGAGAGACCAAAAATACGGCACTCCTATCATGGATTGCACAAAAATCTGTTAAATAATTTATAGTCTATTTTAAATCTTTAGCTGCGGTATGTGTGTGTGTGTGTGTGTGTGTGTGTGTGTGTGTGTGTGTGTGTGTGTGTGTGTGTGTGTGTGTGTGTGTGTGTGTGTGTGTGTGTATTTGATTCCAGTTAACAGCAGATGATATTAAAGTAACAAAGGCAAAATAATAAAATTAATAACAAGTAATCCATCCATCCATCCATCATCCAATCCTATGTTGCCCCACGAGGAGCGTAAGAGCCCAGGGCTAGGCAAGTTGGTCCTGACATTTGAGATGAGAGTGACCAGCCTCACTCATCCCTGAGTGGCATTACGTGAGCAATAAACCCCAATCATCACTTGGATATAAACCTTCACCGGCTCAATCCGATCGTAGTGCTGCAATTACCCACTAAACCACCAGGCGCCATAATTTGGTTGTATGGTTACCACTCAGCGCAGTAAATGGTTTCCTGGTGAACAGGAAACCATTTGGCTTGTCACTCAGTGTAGAGTCACCCATAAGCAGAAGGAACAGGAAAGAATGAAGGAATGAGACACAAAGAGGGAGTGTAAAGTCACCCGTAGGCAGAAGGACGAGGAAAGCATGAAGTAAAGAAAGGCAGAAGATGAAGGAAGGAAAAGAGGGAGGAGAGGAAAGGGCAGACACCTGAGAGCAGCACTACATCGAGTGAGTGGATGGTGAGCGCCCCACCTACCACAAATAACAAGTAATAATAATAATAATATTAATGATAACAATAATAATAATAATAATAATAATAATAATAATAAACAATAATAAAAACAATAATAGTAATAATAATAATAATAATAGCAATTTTAATAACAACAACAGTAATAATTATAATAATAAAATACCAGTACTAATAATACATAATAATAAGAATAATAACAATAACTAATAATAATAATAATAAAAATAACAATAATAATAATAATAATTATTATTATTATTAATATTATTATTATAAATTTTCACTTAATATTTTGGCCAAGAACTTACAACTTTTTTTTTCAAATGTCACCAAATGATTATATTCACCTAAAAAAAATAAATAAATAAATAAAAGACGACCTCAACTCCTTCAAGGCTTTGACGTGTTTTTAAAGTTTATTCTTGCTTCTTCAGTACGATTTTCTTTTGGGTGGTAGGACCAGCAAAATTAAGGTTCCCCCCCCCCCTCCCAAAGTTCCAAAAATCTCCCAACACCTGAATAAAGTCGTCTGGAGGAAGCACGAGTAAAGTAAAAAGAATATCGGATTTAAGGAGTTATGGCTGTTTAACCTCACCTCGTTTTCTTCCAGGGGCCACTGTGGTAAACTGGCCCAGGATCCATTCACTCACCTGCAATAAAGGAGAAGGTGCGTTAATAAAAACTGAATTAATTACAGAGCTCTATAAACAACGCATTCCTTATTGGTCCATTAAAAATCTTTACAATTATGTCTGCAGTAAAGAGAATGTAGAGTCTGGATAAATGGAAATAAAAGGCAGAGAAACACAATATATATATATATATAGATACATATATATAGATAAATATATTTATATAAATATATATATATATATCTATATATCTATCTATCTATCTATCTATCTCTCTCTATATATATATATTCATATATATATATACTGTACATATATATATATATATATATATATACATATAACCCTTTATAACCTTAGCTATTCTGTGCTTAAAGTATTTTCTTTGCAAATATGAGAAGAAAAAAAATTCATTAATAATTTTAATAAAGTGGCGGCTCTCTCTCTCTCTCTCTCTCTCTCTCTCTCTCGACTTATCTATCTTTCAATCTGTCTATTGTGTGGTTGTCCATATATCTATCTATTTATTTGTCTACTCTTATTAGTAGATATAGAATACAAGAGTTATCTCGACAGTGAGGGGGTTCAATCAGTCAATAAGACAAGTTTTAAGAGTATATGTTATCTCCAGACGATTTTATTCACATGCTTCATCACACATCTTCCTAAGCCATTCATTTTGCATTTAACCCCTTAACATTTATTAGTATTATAAATATATCAATTAACTATCCACATAATTAAATATCATAATAATCAAATATCCACATATTAAATATTTATATACATAATTAAATATGCACAAAGTTAAATGAAATATCCAAAAATTATATTAAATATCCACATAATTAAACATCATCATAATTAAATATGCAAATTAGGTAACTGGATAACTAAATATCCACATAAATAAATTAAATATCCAAATACGTAAATGAAATACCCCCATAATCATCCCCCTATTTAAATATTCCCCAAAATAAATATTCCCACTATTAAATATCCCCATATTTGAATATCCACATAATTAAGTATGCACATAATTAAACATCCACATAATTAAACATCGACATAATTAAAAATCCACATAATTAAACACCTACATAATTTTATTTATATTGCTTAAACATCAACACAATTTCCAACCATACCATGCAAGATTATTGATGTGCACTGTGCAGATAAAACAGCTAAGGAAGAGGTGTTAAGGAAATTTATAAAGCCATTTGGAATACGACATTCATATATATATTTGCACAATATGTTTCACTCCCAGAAATTTACTTATCTTGCCAACTTTTTGAGTGGAATCGGAAAGTTGTGAAAAGAGTGAAATATACTAGTTGTGCTCGCTTTAGTCCTCTGTCTGTCTGTCTCTCTCTCTCTCTCTCTCTCTCTCTCTCTCTCTCTCATTACGATAACTAATAAAGGCTATTTCTAAAGATTTGCAGTCAATCATGACCTCTGTCTCTGTCTCCGTCTCCGTCTCTCTCTCTCTCTCTCTCTCTGTCTCTCTCTCTCCAAACTTCGTAATCTGGGAGGCACTTTCAGCGTCTCAGGGGGAAAGTGAGAGTTATACTGAAGACAAAATTCTGAGAGGGAAATGGCCGATAACAATCACGAAGATGTGCTTTTTGGAGGGGTGGAGGAGTGAGTAGCTGTCCGAATTTCTTCTAGGAGAATATTTTGGCTCGATTCGTAAGTCTTCTGTATGATCAACTTCTTTTTTTCTTTTCCAGTGTCAGAGGATTCTAGTCTAATAGTGAGTGGCAGGGGCTTGCGTTTGTTAACGAGCAGGGATTCTCGTGAGAGAGAGAGAGAGAGAGAGAGAGAGAGAGAGAGAGAGAATAACCGACAAGAATCCCAGAGTTGAATTTTTGGGGGTAAGCTTATTTTTTAATGGCAGAAAATAGTTTAGTTTTTCTTTATATATACTGACTTAACGTAGTTTTCTGTTTTTATTGTTTGCAATGACTATTTTTTTGCTGCTTTTCTTTTTGTAAACTATTGTTCTTCTCCCATGGGAGTAATATTGTTTTTTTTCTTTTTTTAAGACAATCAAGGAATTGCATCTTTTGGTCTAGATTTCATCTTTGTCTTTCAGTTAATACGTGTTAATTTGTGATACAGAACTAAGATTTTTCTTTCTATTCTAAAAGTTAAATAGACTTTCTTTACGGAGAAAGTGCTAAGTTTTTAATGAATGAATAAATAAATTGCTCAGGAAGTGGTGTTGGGGAGTTTACTTGAACTTTTTTTTTTTATGGTGTGATGCAAACTGAGTCTTATCCCATGGCATTAAAAATTTAAATTTGCAAAATTCACAAAAAATCAGTTTTTTTTTTTTTTTTAATGGTGTTAGTCTCTTGCCTCTGTGGCAGTAACGGTGTTTGTTAGTGAGGAGGGACGTTTGGGGTGTCTGGGAAAAGAGAAGGTTAAATGAAGACAAAATTTCGGGTGATGTATGCCAAGAAGAAGCAAGGAGTCGACTTTTGGGGGGAATGATTTTTTCTCAAGTATTTTTTTTTTTAATTTTCGTGGTTTGTAATTTTAATAATCTGGTGCAAATGAGACCACTTCTCGTGGGATTATGAAAAAAAAAAAAAAAAAAAGGAAATTATACATATATAAAAAAAAAAATCAGAAGGCTGTCATTTTAAGTAGGCAGTTTGTAAAATGAAGAGGGTAGTTATTAGTGTCAGGGAAGAGAAAGGGTTAAGTGAAGACAAAATCCTAAGACAAATATGGCCAACAACAATTGTGCAGGAAAGTTTTTTGGAGAGAACTGTTTTATTTTCTTGCTTTATACCCGGACTGGGTATTTTCTTCCTTTTTCTTTTTTTTTTTCTTTTTTGGTAAGATGAAAATAAGATCGTGTACTCGTGGGAAAAGGAGGTACAAATCAGGGAAAGATATGACCAACAACATAAGAGAGGATACTAAGGCGCAGTGTGCAGAATAAATCCCTAAGGAAGAAGCGTGACAAAATATCCAAGTCACTTATAACACGACTTAAATTTCTAATACGGTCTTTAACCCACAAGAGGATACCCGGATGTACTGTGGAGAATAAATCACTTTGGAGGAGGTGATGCGAAATATCCAAAGCCAAGCAGAACACAACCACTAATCTGGCGAAAAAAGGGGTCTCGTTCTCAGACGTATTCCTGAGGCGAGCGCTTACTGACCCACGTTACTTTACGGTGTGGCCAGAACGTATCCTGTGGCGGGGCCGGAGTGATCACAGGCGTTATAGCTCCTGATTTTACGTTCCAAGGATTTTGTCTGGCCGCTTTCACACTATCCGGTTCCTTGAGAGAGAGAGAGAGAGAGAGAGAGAGAGAGAGAGAGAGAGAGAGAGAGAGAGAGAGAGAGAGAGAGAAAAAAAAAATTTTACAGCGGTCGACTAAAGAATCGTATGGAGGCTTTCACACGGCATGGTTACGGTGACTTTTCCGTCAGGGTGACGGATGCACGTAAGCGTCCCACTGGGCTTGTTTATGCTATGCTCAAACAACACGGCAGTCTACTGCGTCCATGCACGTCCGGTAGTACGTCCTGCGCCAGATGTCTATGGCACATGTCAAAGTGATTTATTTTTCATTAGTATGCGAAGTGAGGAAACAGGCATAGATCATCTCCAATCTCTCGTGTAGCAGAATCCATTGTGATGGGACATGAGCCTAGATGATTCGAAAATAGCTTTAAAGAATCATGTAATCAGTTCGTAATTCTTCAACCGGCTTTGCATATGCTCATTATGTCCCTTCCTTCCTTGATCGGATGCATCGGATGGATTCTATACTGTCGCCTTTTGTTAAAACAACAACAACAACAACAACAACAAAAAGCCTTCAGACGCTGCCAACAATCCATCGCCTGCCGTTCCTGGGTCGTTTGACTATGGTTTGAAAGCGACCTTAGACTTTATTTTCCCTAGTCTCTTCGGTTACGGAAGCTCCCTAACATCTTTTCCTAAGTGATTTATTTATTACATCTTACTGTCGCCTTCTGTGTTATATAATTCCTTTGAATATCGCCTTACACTAAATAAAAAATTTACAAAAGATATATATCACCCGTATCTTGAAATAAATCGCTAAGGAAGTGGTATTAGGGAGCTAAAGGAGGAAGAACACACTTATTTTTGCATTTTTAAATTGCGGTGACTATGTACTATGTGTATGTGTGTGTGTGTGTGTGTGTGTGTGTGTGTGTGTGTGTGTGTGTGTGTGTGTGTGTGTGTGTGTGTGTAAGTCTGTTTTTTACTATTCGACAGGATGGCCCTCTTTATAAATAAGATTCTATGGAAACCATGTAAGAAATTACTAATAAAATTTTCTAAAGTTCAAGATCTACTCAAAGTATCTATTAATGTGGAAAATGGAGGAAGTGTAAGTCTCTTGTCTTAATATAATTTCTGACATTCTTTTTTATTTTGTATTTAGGCCACAGCATAAAATTACCACGCAGGAAAAAATTAACAATTATCACTTATTTTCATCATCATTTTTATTTTTATCATTTTCCTCCTCCTCCTCCTCCTCCTCCTCCTCCTGTTTCTTCTCCTCCTCCCTACCCTCCTCCTCCTCCTCCTTCTCCTCCTCCTCCTCATCATCATCATCATCATCTGGGAAGCAGGTCTTATGCAAAAAAAATCTCTCGTACAGAAGGGGTGAAATAAGAGGTGAAAAAAATATAGAAATAAAAATAAAACATATGTCTATCGACTCCACGTGGATCAGTCAAGCAGACAATCAGATTTTATTCTAGGTCACAGTCTTCTCCAAAAACACGACCCACAACAGGCGAGTATACTTTCAAGGTCCCTAATTTTAATGTTGGGTAAATAGGGACGGGGAGGAAACAAACTGCGCCCGACAGTCTGACCGGCACGAGAGAGAGAGAGAGAGAGAGAGAGAGAGAGAGAGAGAGTTATGGGGGTTGCTAGTGTGGGTGATACTGACTGATGATTGAGAGAGAGATTTAATATCCCTGTACACTACACAGAAACAGACAACACACAATGTATTACAACACACACACACACACACACACACACACACACACACACATTCACTGACCGAGCACCTGCGTCACGAGGGAATAGCAACCATCAGCGCTAAGTGTATTATTTTCATTTCATACTATACTATCACCATCCCAGAGCCAAGTGTGGATTTTTTTTTTTTTTTACCTATCAGAAAGAGACAGGATTCCGAGAGCGTGAAAAGCGAGTAAATGGGAGTGTGGCTCATTTACCAGGGCAACATTTGGTTAATATTTCATTCTATTATTTTTCTGGCTCTTTGGACCTACCTCACCCCACACGAGCTGTGTCCAAAATGAAACAGAAAAGAATTTAAAAATGAACCGAATTGAAACCAGAAAGAACCCCCCAAAACACAAAATAGTAACCAAGAACGAAAAGAAATAAAAACCAACCACAAGAAACCGAAAGGAAACCCAAAAAGAAACCAAAAAGAAACAAAAAGGGAAACTGAAAAAGACACCAAAAAGAGAAACCAAAAGAAAAATTAAAAAGAAACCGAAAAAGAAACCAAAAGAAGCCCACCAAGTGTCAAAAAACGAAAAGAAGCCATAAAAAAACCCCGAAAACAAAAAGAAACCAAAAACAAACCCAAAAGAAACCGAAGAGAGAAAAAACAAAAAGAAACAGAATGGAAAAGAGGAAAGCCAAAAAAGATACAAAAAACAAAAAAGAAACCGAACAGAAACCAAAAAGAAACAAAGAAGAAACCAAATAGAACCAGACTTTTTCAACAGTGCACCAACAATCGTCCGTAGCGTGACCGTGACGGCAGCGCTGTGTGGTGACGACTAGAGCTTGTAAATAAAATGTCAATAAAAGTTTGTCACGCCATCCTGTCCTATTAGCGTCAAGGAATGCCACTCATGAACACCTGTGGAGATAAATTAACAAATGCCATGAACGACAAGGAAAGAGAATGATGAAAAAAAAAAAGAAAGAAAGAAAAGGACTGCAGTAGTGTTAAGGTATTTTGCGGCTCGTCCATTGTGCATTGTGGGTCATGAATTGGAGTTTAATTCAGGGTCGCGCTGTGGGGATTAGCGATAAGTGTAGTGTGTAGGTGTTTACCTCTCTCTCTCTCTCTCTCTCTCTCTCTCTCTCTCTCTCTCTCTCTCTCTCCGATTTTACGACGAATTTCTCATATTTTCTTGCTACCTTTAAAAGATTTTATTTAAAAAAAGATTGTATGAAGTTGTTAATGAGAGAGAGAGAGAGAGAGAGAGAGAGAGAGAGAGAGACACACACACACACACACACACACACACACACACACACACACACACACACCACTATAACTCTGCTTCATAATTCAGACCAGGAATTATTAAAGTTTTATCAAATTCTCTAATCTTTCAGGTGAACAATGGATCATAAAGTCAGTATTTCCTGTTTCATTATTTACTGTATGAAACCCAAAGCTGTTCAGATGCAAGTGTTATTTTCATTTTATAATAATAATAATGATTATAATTAAAATAAGTATAATAATAAAAAATAATAACACTAATTATTATTATGGTTGTAGTTGCTGTTGCTGTTGCTGATTATTATTAGTATTATTAGTATTACCATTTTGTTGTTGTTGTTGTTGTTGTTGGTTGTTGTTAGTACTATTATTTTCATTATTTTTGTTCTTGGTTGTAATTATTATTATTGCTATAATTATTACTACTACTACTACTACTACTTATGAAGGAAAGCTGTTGTCTGATGCATGGATGTTCTGTGTTTAATTTGTGTTTCCTCCTATGTTCAATTATCAAATGGTTTATATATACATTAAAAAAGATATATATACTCACCGGCATCAAGAGCTTTCTATCACGGCTTTTTCAGTTATTATGCCTCCGTCCACCTGTGATGGAGGAGGCAATAAGTGACTGGTCCGTTCGTTCCTGCGTGCGTAGGTCCATGCACCCGTGACGCTTTTGTGGGTGCAATATCTCCTGAATCCATTGACGGATTTCAACAAGACTGTTGTCAGTCATGCAGCATGAGGAGCTGATGAACTGATTAGGTCAGCAAGGTCAAAGGTTCAAAGGTAAAGGTCATATAAGGTCGACTCAGTTTATCATGTGGGCACGATATCTCCTGAGCCCCTTGACGGATTTCGACCAAATATTTGTTAGTGATATAGTATGAAGAAACGATGAAATGATTAGGTCAGAAGGGTCATGGGGGTTGTATGGAGAGTCCGTGCACAAGGCTCTGTGGAGGCATACTGAGCAATGCTTTGCGTCGACAGCTCGTGGCCTGAGTTCTCATGCGTTTCATTTATTTTGCATTATACAGCTTAACAATTTATTATTCAGCTTTAAGTTATATTTACCTTATTCATATTGTCACAGACTGCATAAATAACTCAGAAATAATAAAAAAATTGCCATGGAAATTAACCAGTAAGGAAAAGGCTTTGCGGAGGCTCCTATGCAGACGGAGATAAGGAAATAGCATCCACCTGCCATCCCACCACAGCCCATCCCGCTCACTCCTCACCCTCCACCCCACTCTTTCCCCCTCCTACATTAACTCTCAGGATCCTAGTACTCACTCCTCGCTAAATAAAGATAGTAAAGTCATCTGGCATTACTTAAAACAGAATATGAGACTTTTCCACCCTAACACCTGTTGCTTGGTGATTTATTCTTGGATATGGCTGGTTAATATCCTTTTGTACGTTATTTAGAGTATGGCAATATTATAAGGATTTATGTACCAGAAGAAGAAAGTAAGGTTCAAGTAAACTAAACCGTTAAGGAAAAGGTGTTAGGGAGCGAACTATCCTTTGGTACGTTATTTATGCAGAGTGTGGCATATTGGAAGGATTTATGTAACACAGAAGAGGACAGTAAGGTTTAATAAGCAAACTAAGCCGCTAAGGAACAGGTGTTACGGAGCATCAGTATTACCACTCTCAGTCTCCTATAACCCAGTCCGGTAATTCGACACCAGTAATTACCTGAAGGTTAATTAAATCCCTTACTAATACTGGGAATAAAATAAACACAAAATCCTCCATTAATATTGAGGATAAAATAATCACATCTTCGTTATAATTATAAGGAAGCAAAAATTTTTCTTACAAGATGAACAAGGTTCTCGATCTTAATTTTTCTGTTGTTTTTATTTTTTATTTTTTTAGTTTTTTCCGAGTATTATTTGGGAGACTATGCTAGATTAATTGAATAATGGATGAAAGAAAATGGGATTAAGAGGGAAGGAGAGTTTATTTATTTATTGAGAGAGAGAGAGAGAGAGAGAGAGAGAGAGAGAAATAGAGAGGTAAGTTTATAATCCTTGCAGGCTGTGTGTGTGTGTGTGTGTGTGTGTGTGTGTGTGTGTGTGTGTGTATGTTTGTGTGTGTGTGTGTGTGTATGTTTGTGTGTGTTAGTGTGTGTTTGTTTGTGTGTGTGTGTGTGTGTGTGTGTGTGTGTGTGTGTGTGTGTGAGAGAGAGAGAGAGAGAGAGAGAGAATTTCACTCCTATCCCGCTCAACTGGTATTATTGCAGATCATGATGAGTGGATGGATGGATCTATTTTTTTGTCCGAATCTAGTTAGTCCTTTCTCTCTCTCTCTCTCTCTCTCTCTCTTTCTCTCTCTCATGTGAGGGAGTGAAAAACAGATATTGTTGTTCTTTGGCTTTTAAAAGGTGACTTGACTCTTCATTACTTCTTCAAAGGTGATTTGATTTATCTTATAGTAGTAGTAGTAGTAGTAGTAACAGTAGTAGTAGCAGTAGTAATAGTAGTAGTAGTAGTAGTAGTAGTAGTAGCAGTAGTAGTAGTATAGTAGTAGTGTTAATAATAATAAAATAATAATAATAATAATAATAATATAACAAACGACTTTACTATTCCTACTCCTCCTTTGCCGCCTTCTATTGCTTCTTCATTGTCTTCTTCTTCTCCTCCTCCTTCTGCTTCTTCTCCTTTTTCTTCGCCTCCTTCTCCTTCTCCTCCTCCTTCTCCTCCTCCTCTTCGTCATCATCATCATCCCTCCAATCAACATCATCATCATCATCCTTGCAATTATCATCCTTCCCATCATCATCATCATTCTCATCAACCTTCCCATCATCATCATCCTTCCCATCATCACCATCAATATCATCATCATCATAATCATCATCACAATTTTATTATAACAATGAGAAGATGGCACTCAGAAAACAGGATAATCTCGCCAACCATAGCAATACATGACGGATTACTTAGTACAGAAAAAAGCAGAGAAACAGAAGCAGAGACAGACAGACAGATATAGACCAATAGACATACATATAGGCAGACAGTCAGACATTCAGAAAAGCTTGAAAGTGTGGGAGTCATATAAGGAGAAAGACAAGTTGGACTGAAAATATACTGAAACAGACACAGAGACAGACAAACAGACAAATAAATAGACAGACAGATAGACAGACCGACAAAGACAAGGAGACAGGCAGACAGCGTTGAAAATAGACAAAGACAGAGACAGACAGACAGCGTTGAAAATAAAGGTGCTGGGAGACAGAGGGTTAGACAGAAATACAGACAAACTGTGAAAGGCAGACAGATAGACTGGTTTACACGTACAGAGAAAGACAGCCAGATAATTAGAGATAGACGTATGAGGGGAGGGATAGGTAGATAGATAAATAGACAGACAGACAGACAGGTAGAAAGAGGGAAAGAGGGCAAAAGATACACAGCCATAAAGACGCCCAAGGATATACAAATAAAAAGACAGACAGACAGACAGGGTAGAAAACACACCTCCCTCACCATCGGAGCGGGGGAAATAATTAAAGGGATAGTTAAAGAGATATTACGGTTCATTAATTAACCCAATATCCTTGCCATGGTGAATTGATATTATTTTTTTTCAGTTCCCTCAGATGAAGGTATTTGGCTTAGGGGGGCTTAATGGGATTGAAGGGGTTAATGAGAGAGAGAGAGAGAGAGAGAGAGAGAGAGAGGCTGTTAGTTTCTTGGTAGGTAGGTAGGTAGGTAGGTACGCAGAGAGAGAGAGAGAGAGAGAGAGAGAGAGTTAGGTAGGTTGGCTGTTAGTTTCTTAGGTAGGTAGGTAGGTAGGTGCGCAGAGAGAGAGAGAGAGAGAGAGAGCAACCCATCTATCCCTCTCTCTCGCGCTCGCTCGCTCGCTCTCCTAGTAATGAAAAACCAACAGAGGAGCGAAACTTCCCTGCCTAAGTGAAACACCAAGTAGTCATCATCTCTCTAACACATTTTCCTAAGTGATTTATTTTACTTATTACACCACACTTCTCCATTCTGTGTTACATAAATTCTTCCAGCATCGCCATACTCTGCATGAATAACGTACAACGGGATTTTAACCAGCCGTATCCAAAAATAAATCGCAATGGTAAAGGTATTAGGGAGGTAGATGTAAGAGTCAAGATTTGAGGAGAGAGAGTGGGGAGGAGAGAAGAGGGAAGGAAGGAGGAGACGGAAAGTGAGGAAGGTGAGAGAAGGAAAGCAAAGAAATGATGAGAAGAAATATTTTAAGAGAGAACGGGAAGAGAAGAGGGAGGGGAGGAGAGGGGAGGGAGGAAAAGTAGGTGGGGAGGGAGGGAAAGTGGATGGGGAGGGGAGGGATGGAAGTAAAATGCGTTGGGAAGGGAGGGAGGGAAAATGGATAGGGGGAAGGGAGGAAAAGTACGTGGGGAGGGAAGGGATGGAGTGAAGTCCCTGAAGGAAGGAGAGGCGGAGGAAAGGAGTAAGATCCGGGATAGCAAGACCTAATGAGGAAGATTCTCGTAAGATGAGTTTATCCCCAATCGTACCTTAAGAAGTGCTTGGATTCTCTCTCTCTCTCTCTCTCTCTCTCATTGCTATACACACGGACAACCACATATATATACGTTCACTTTAAGGCAGGCACCCAGCACCCGTCTACCTAAGCATACTCACCCCTTTCCTCTCCATCCCTGTAATACAGGAGTTAGCGGGTTTTCTGAATAGTTTATACACAGTCGCTTGGAATGGAGATTTTGCCTTTTCCGATTTTAAATGATAGGACAGTGGACGAAACAACTGAAAATATTCTCCCGTAAATAATGACATATGTTTGGCTATGTTCGATATTTTGTTTTAGGCCTGGATGGGTTGGGTTAGGTTTGGCTGGGTTATGTTAGGCTTGGCTGGGTATGCTAGGCTTGGCTGGGTTATGTTAGGCTTGGCTGGGTATGCTAGGCTTGGCTGGGTTAGGTTTTATCTTTACATAGTTTGTATCTGAAAACGTTTTTAAGAACTTTCTTGTACCTCATTTTTTTTTCTTTTACAAATACACCGTCTTTCAACTGTTGATTTCACAAATTGCTTTAGCATATCAGTTTTGTGTCAAGTCGACTCACGGTCTCCACATTTTTGCTTAAACATGAGGGAAGTTTTCTTGACTCGGGGAAAACGTATCGCAAGACGAACTCGCTAACCACCGGGCCACCAAAGCGTCCACCTGGGTTAACATACTTCGATATAGAGTGCAAAATTACTGGCTCCGGGGAGGTGGTGGTCAGGTGGTAAAGTGGTGGACTGCTGACGGTAAAGATGCGATTTTGATCCGAGGGTGGGGAAAGAACAGGCTGGGTAATATCGTTGATGATGATGATGATGATGATACTGATGCATGACTGATGATGATGATACTGATGCATGACTGATGATGATGATAATGATGATGCATGATGATGACGATGATGATGATACTGATGAATGAAGGATGACAATGATGATGATGATGATGATAATGATGATGATGATGGAAGTCTTACCAAATGTTCCACCCACGCCAACCCTGGATGAGACAGCATAAGTATGTATTCAGTGTGGACGGTATGATATTAGTAATAAGGTGGTGACATGTGAGGGCGTGTGATCCATCTTTTGCGCGTAGGAAGATTGCTGTGCGTCAGGGAAAGGACTGTCTAATCTATGCCTCAGGCTGTCTTTCCTTCTGCCTACCACCTCCAGTCTTGCCCAGTCTGCCTTTCCCTCTGTCTTCTACCTCCAGTCTTTCCCAGATTTTCCCTCTACCTACCACCTCCAGCCTTTCTCAGTCTGTCATTCCCTCTGCCTACCACCTCAAGTCGTTCCCAGTCTGTCTTTCCCTCTGCCTACCACCTTTAGTCTTTCCCATGTTTTTCCCTCTGCCTACCACCCACAGTCTCTCTCTCTCTCCCTGCCACCTCCAGTCGTTCCCTCATTCCTTCCCTCTGCCTACCCCTTCCAGTCTTCCTCAGTCTGTTTTTCCCTCCGTCTACTACTTCCAGCCTTTCCTATTCAGCCTTTCCTTTTGTTCACCACGTCCTGTCTTCCTCAGTCTGTCTTTCTCTCTCCCTACCACCTCCAGTTTAATCAGTCTTACCCTCTGCCTTCCACCTCCGGTCCCTCCCGGTCTGTCTTTCCCTCTGCCTAACCCTTCCAGTCTTTCCCAGTCTGTCTTTTTCTCTGCTTACCACCTCCAGTCTCTCCCAGTGTTTCCCTCTTTTTCCCACCTCCAGTCGTTCCCAGTCTTTCCCCCTCTGCCTGCCACCCCCAGTCTTTCTCACAGGCTGTCTTTCCCTCTGCCTCATCTTGAAAAGCAATCTTGAAAATCTTAAATTTGTCTTTCTTTTCTTTCTCGTTCTTGACAATGAACAACTTCTGGTTACTTCATGGATAAATGTACACACACACACACACACACACACACACACACACACACACACACACACACCCTAAGCCTCTGTAATGATAGGAAGGAGTGAGTTTGCGACATCCTGATCTCTCTCTCTCTCTCTCTCTCTCTCTCTCTCTCTCTCTCTCTCTCATCATTTCCTGTTTTTAAGATTTCTTGATGTCAATCTTTTCTTTCTATCTTTTTTGAGCGGTTCGACAAAGTCTCTTCTCTCTCTCTCTCTCTCTCTCTCTCTCTCTCTCTCTCTCAAGTTCTTTGTTTTTAAGTAGATCTGATTTTTTTTCTTTATAGTTCTCTCGCAAAAGCTGTTCAATAATTCTCTCTCTCTCTCTCTCTCTCTCTCTCTCTCTCTCTCTCTCTCTCTCTCTCTCTCTTTCCTGACGAGAGAATTGTGAGCAACGAAGGAGAAGGAAATGAGCTTTTGGCAGGCCAGACAAAGGATGGCATTTTCGTCCGTCCCGAAGACGAAGAGGGAGAGAAGGAAGGAGAGAATGAGAGGAGGGAGAGAAATGGAAAGAGGGAGAGAGGGAAGGAATGTGGAGGAGAGGGAAGGAAGAAGGGAGAATGAGAAGAAGAGAGAAAACGAAAGTGGGAGGGAAAGTGAGAAGGTGTGGGAGAGAGGGAAGTTTGGACAGGAGAGAGAAGGAGAGTGGGAGGAGGAAGAGATGGAGAGATCCTGGGAAGGAGGGAAGGGGAGGGAGAGAAAGGGGGTGAGGGAAGGAGGAAAGGGGGGAGAGGGATAATTGAGGGGGGAGAAGGAGGGAGTGAAGGAGGACGAGAAGGTGGAACGAAGGAAGAACGGGTGGGAAGGAGGGAGGGAGGTAGAAAGGGATGGTTACAAAGGAGTCCAAAGGAAAGCAAACAGCAACAGACCTTATGGTCCTTTCGAGGCTGTTTGGTACAGAGTAGACTATGACTGCAAGATCTAACTCTACATGCTGAAGGATAAGGATAGTAAAGCAAGAAGGCTACCCCCGCCTCCAAACCCTCCAGCCAAAACTGGCAAGAAAAAGTGAGAAAAACCACCACGCAGCATGGAAAAACTGACATGGAAATTTCATAGGAAAGACTGAAAAGGAAAACTACATTCTATAATACATTATCTATAAGCTACCAGTATGAATAACTTGAAAGAGAAAGTAGTAAAGTACAATGAGTAATCGAATAAATAAATAACTAATGCATGTCGCTGTACGGGTACGTTGAGTTGATGGAGCATCTGCGGACACAGTGTGGAAATTGCACAGTGCACAGTGGATATTCAGGGGTGGTATGGCAGCCTTGCCTGGTGCTATTAAGGTAGGAAGCAGTCAATCAGGCCCCAGCTCCATTCATTCCACTGAGACTAGGAACTTTCCCATGCAGGACAAGCAAACAAGTCACCTCCTGAAGCAGTGACCCCTGGTACATTAAAAAAATCTCAATGGTGGCCACGTAACTAACAGGGACCCTCAGTGATCCACAGCCCATCACAGGTTGAAAGTATGAGTAGTGACCGTTAACTCAGGGCTATCTGTGCATATCCTAGTCTGTGCATATACTATATTTGCATTTAATAAATTGATCCAGGCTTTAAAAAACTAAAATAAAATAAAACAGAAAATTATACGAACACAAGTGCTTTATTCAAGAGTAAACATATTAAGCTGGGGGTTGGAAGCCACATACTTATCCAGGTGACCTTTAAAGGTTTGTACTGTATTAAAATCTATTACGTTGGAGGGCAGTTTATTCCATATATTTACAACTCTATTGAAGAAGAAATGCTTAGCTTCATGCGACTGGAATCGTTTGCCAATTATTTTATGCCCATTGCCTCTAGTGTAGTTCGAGTGATCAACTGTGAAGTATTTATCGACAGCCATGTTATCATGTTCTTTGAATATCTTGAATACTTGAATTAAATCTCCTCATATCCTCCGTTTTGTTAGGGTAAAGAGATTCAGGGCTTCTAAACGTTCCTTGAACGGTTTATTTCTCAGTCTAGGTATCATCTTTGTCATCCTTTGCTGCACTCTTTCAAGCTTTTCAATATCCTTTTTATGATACGATGACCAAAACTGAACGCAATACTCCAAATGCGGGTGTACTAAGGAATTATACAGAGTGAGGATGATACTATCGGATTTATATTCAAATGCTCTGCCTATGAACCTAATCAATTTGTTGGCTTTTTTCACAGCTTCTGTACATTGTTTGCTTGGTTTCAGATCATTTGTTATTATAACTCCTACGTCTTTTTCATGGTTTACCCTATCAAGCTGGACATTATTCATGCTATAACTTGCTCTTACATTTTTACTGCCAATGTTTAACACTTTGCATTTATTAATATTGAAATCCATTTGCCAGACTTGGGCCCAATTAAACAGTTGATCAAGATCTCTCTGAATTGCCTGTCTTTGCAGTGCTGTATCTGCTCTGT
Source organism: Coenobita brevimanus (assembly GCF_032717465.1). Lineage (NCBI taxonomy): Eukaryota > Metazoa > Arthropoda > Malacostraca > Decapoda > Coenobitidae > Coenobita > Coenobita brevimanus. The sequence continues at coordinate 42,085,840 of NC_137069.1, forward strand.
TACCTATTTTAGTATCATCAGCAAATTTTGAAATCTTACAACACAATCCTTCGTCAATATCATTCACATATATTAAGAAAAGAATAGGACCTAACACTGAACCCTGCGGCACTCCACTTGTAACGTTTATGCAGTCTGACTCTTTTCCATTTATTACAACTCTTTATTTTTGTCCGGTGAGCCAATCTTCTACCCACCCGAGAACACTGCCGCTGAAACCGTGTGCCTTTAGCTTCTGAACAAGTCTTTAGTGTGGAACTTTGTCAAAAGCCTTTTGAAAATCGAGGTAGACCACATCAACAGATTTAGTCTCATCATACTTGTTCAGTATATCATTGAAAAAGTCCAGCAGATTCGCGAAGCAAGAGCAATTATTATGAAAGCCATTATTGTGAATCTTTTATGAGATTGTTTCTAAGTGTTTTACAAACTTGTCTCTGATAATAGTTTCAAGCAATTTGCAAACCACCGATGTTAAACTAATTGGCTGGTAGTTTTCTGGTTGGGCTCTGTTGCCCTTTTTGAATATTGGGGTTATGTTAGCAAGCTTCCATTCATGTGGCACCTTACTGCTCTTAAGTGATAAGTTAAAAAGTTCAGCTAAAGGCTTTGATATTTCATTCTGTAGTTCCTTCAATACACGTGGTGATATTTTGTCCGGTCCTGGTGCTTTATTCTCTTTTAATCTGTTTATTGCAAGCAGTACGTCGCGATCGCTGATTGTAATGTCAGTGATTATGTTGCCCTCTTCTACAGGAATGGGGGAAACAGTAGGAATTGTATGTATATTTTCTGTTGTAAATACTGACGCGAAGAAAGTATTAAAAATTTTCGCCATCATAGTTTCATCATCAGTGTGCTCTCCATTATCTGTGACCAAGGGACCGATTGATGGAGTTATTACCTTTTTGCTTCTTATGTAACTGAAAAATTCTTTGAGATTTGATTTACTGATACTTGCAATATGTGTCTCAAGATTTTTCTTACTGCATTTAATTAATTTTTTGGATATTTGTCAAAGGGCATCGTATTCATTTTTATCACTTTGACTCTTTGTGGTATTATAATTCTTACATGAAAGATTTTTTGCTTCTAGACAATGTTTAACATTGGAGTTCCACCATTTGGGTTTAGAATTTTTGGTGGGCCTTCTGTTGCACATAGGAATACTTAATTTGATGGCACTGTTGAGAGTTACTGTAAAGTAACTCCATGCGCCATTGATATCTAAAGTTTCGACAATGGGATGGCAGTCAGCTGCACCTGCAATTGCCTTTAATTTCTTAAAATTTGCTCTCTTAAAGTCGGGCACTTTCTCACAACTGGCCTTGACACTGTCTTCACTGAATTTAATGTTAAATGTAACTATGCGATGATCACTTGTACTAAATTCTTCTCCTACAATAACATTACTCACTACATTTTCTGATGTAGCTAAGACAAGATCTAGGATGTTAGCTCCATGTGTCGGATAATTTACAAATGGATACAAAGAACTTTCTTGCAAATTTGTATATAGGTCTAACCCTGTGTGTGAGGATAGGGCTTCTTCCCATTTTGGAACTTGTAAATTAAAGTCACCAAATATTACAGTGCTTTGCATACAAGATAGTTCGGCAATTTGATTGTAGATTTCATTATCAATGTTGAGTGGCTGACCAGGTGGATGGTAAATTAACCAAGAGTGATTTTATAACAATACTCATTTCTAAGCTGACTATAAATAGTGTCGATGTTTTCAATACATGGCTTGGTAATTTCGACTGGATGAAATCCTGATTTAACATATAACAACATGCTGCCCCCAGCTCGATTCTGAACTGAAAATGTGATAGCCTGGTAAATTAAACTCTGCTAGAAAATCTCTCTGCTCAGTATTTAGCCACGATTCTGTTACTCCAATTACATCATAATCTTCGGTAAAGGCAAGGGCCTCTAAATCAGAAAATTTATTACATAGACTATGAGCATTTGCAGGGATTGCTTTAATGTGTTTTCCTTTCTGATATGGGGAGCTTCCATGATTTATTGATTTATCAGATCGTATGACATCTACGTTTGCCTCCCGTGATGCTTGTTTTTTCTCCAGAAAAAACTTACTACATCATTAAGCAAACGACCGAGATGGGCAGAACCAACGGCATTCAAGCGTAGTCCATCATCAGTAAATAGTGCACGCTGCTTGTAAAATTGGTTCCACATGTCGATGAACTGAACTCCTTCCTGTAAGCAAAAGTGACTTGACTCTGTTATTAATACTAAATGCTCTGCTGAAGAAGGCATTCCCTGCATTAATCCTTGGTAGTATGCCTGAAATTAAAATATGGTTAGTTTTCTCCTTGTAGCATCGGATCATCTTCCTGTACTTCTCCATCAGCTCCTCTGATCGGGTTCGCATGACGTCGTTGGTACCTGTATGAATGATAACAAGGGTGTCATTTTCCCCATTCTCAAAAACGTCATCCACAGCCTCTGTTATGTCATCTACTCCTTCACCTGGAATACAAAAACACTTTCGTTTAGAGGGTGCCCGGCCGCAAAATTCCACCAACTGACCACGGATGATGGAGTCCTCCACAACCCGTGCCTCATGGGGCTCTTCCTCTACTTCTGTGAGAATCTGAAACTTGTATGTTGTTACTGGAATGATCCTTCTTTTCCTTACAAGCCTTGCACCATTCCACACTGGCTGGAACTCATTCTGTACGGTGGGGGGAGAAGTAACTACAGCAGGAGGAGGATGGTCTACCTGGACTGGGGTTGGCCTAGCAGTGACATTGTCCTCTGCAGTGTGTCCGACATTACTCGCAAAGAATTCCTCTAGCACATCCACTTTTCGGGTCAGACTGTTACTTTTGTTTGTAGCCTCGGTCAGCTTGTCTTCCAGGCTCTGACGTAGTTTGCACCTCCTGCAAACAAAGGTGCGGTCCGTATAAAAGGATCCGGTGTAACTACTGGAGCAGGTTATGCAAATGATGTTCTGCGGCATTCTGAAATGCAAGGTAAATGCGAGGATTAATCAGAGAAAAAGAATTTGGTAATACTGATTAGTACCTGGGAGAGATATTGGAACAAGAATAAGTTATATACAAAACCTGCTAGAACAGTGACAATTTATGCAATGGTTACAGGTTTTACTGGTGGGGGTCTTGTTGCTGTTTAGAACCGTACAGGAATAGCTACCTTACGGTTAGTAATACACCTGTTACAAAGAATGAAAAGCTAACCGTTACCTGGAATGAAGAACTAAAATTATAATACTTGAAATACAACAACAATGAAGATACAACAGAGTCTTACAATACACAAATAAGTTGTTTATCACCTGAAAAGTTACAACATATGAAAATACAATTATAGCTTACCTACAAGGGTAACTGTAAACCTGGGATAAAAACAAAAACTAAGGGAATAGTACTCACTCACTCACACACTGTGCACAGGGGAATGCTTAACACTAAATACACCAAGTATACTGTACCAGACTCTAGTTGTTTACATCTACCAACACAACGGCGCCAACCACAGTCACAATTGATTGCCACAAACTGCTTGAATTGTCACAAAAGGGTTCCCACACTACTGTTAATACACAACAATTATACTGAACTGCTGCATCACCAGAAAATAATGTTCAGTTCATACAAAGACAAGTCAAAACATTACAAAATTCCACTCAGCCTACATCAGCTCGAACAAAGGTATCAAAACAAAACAAAAGTTCCACTCAGTTCCGAATGGTTATAAACTGTTCTTACTGGTGAAACAACATACAGTTAACACTCACCCAATTGTAGCTCTAATTTACACGGGGTAAGACTGATCACTTCCACGAGAACAATAACCACCCACCGCAGTCACCCTATTTGGCGCCAAAGAAGGAAGAATGGGAGGGAAGGAGGAACGAAGGAAGAACGGGAGGGAAAGAGGAACGAAGGACGAACGGGAGGGAAGGAAGGAAAGCAAGATGGAAGGAAAGATGGAGTGAAGGAGGTGAGGTAGGATGCGAGGGAGGGAAGAATGGAAAGAAGGAAGGTAGGAAATAGGGAAGGTAGTCTGGGGAGCAGGAGGGATGGAGGGAGGGAAGAAAGAGGTGAGGTAGGATGGAGGGAAGGAGGGAAGGTAGGATGGATTGAAGGCAAGCGGGAAGGGAGGAGGGAAGGAAGGGAGGAGGGAAGGAAGAGAGGAGGGAAGGAAGGGAGGAGGGAAGGAAGGAAGGAGAGAATACAAGAAGGAAGGAGTAGGAGGGAGAGAAGAAGAAAAAATCGGAAGAAAAAGAATAGATAGGGGAAAACAATGAGAGACTATGGTGATGATAAAGGAGAAGGAAGAGTAGAAGAAAGATGAAGGGAGGGATGAATAGGAGGAAAAGGAGGAGGGAAGAAGGAGGGAGAGAGAGAAGGAGGCAAGAAGAGGGGAAGGAGAAGTAATGGAAGAAGAGAAGTAGCCTAATGGGTTTTGGAAAAGAAGATTCCTTAGAGAGAGAGAGAGAGAGAGAGAGAGAGAGAGAGAGAGAGAGAGAGAGAGAGAGAAGGGACCGAAATTAGAGATACTGAGGGTAAGTTCAGGGAACAGAGGAAACGGAAGGAAGGAAGAGAGGAGAGGAAGGAAGGAAAGGAGAGAGAGAGAGAGAGAGAGAGAGAGAGAGAGAGAGAGACTTAGATTAATGCCTATTAACCACAATAAGGTCATAAAGACAGATGACAGACTTATTCTAGGTCCAATTCTTCCCACAGAACTCGATCCTTTACTGCACTACGGTGTTGAAGGAACAGGGGTAAAGGGAGGAAGGACAGCAACTGCGCCTAATAGTCTGACCGGCTCTAGAATCGAACCTGCTTTCATAAAATACACAAATACTTTTACAATGAACAATGTTTCTATCCGCGTATTCTCCTTGGTTCCCTAACACCTTTCCCTCACCGATTTGTCTTTGAAATAGACAATTAATATCTTCTACCGTATATGTTATTTATGCAGAATATGGTGACAGAAGTATTTAAGTAATGCCGAAGACGGCGGCAAGGTGTATTAAGCAAAATAAATCGCTTAGGAAAAGATGTTAGGGAAGTTTCTTATTCGACGTGAATACTCGTCCCCGCCCCGGAGGGGCTCGGGGAAGGGGATTTGTTTTCACTCAGTTTGACTGTTTGTTTCTCTGTCTCTCTGTCTTTCTGTCTGTCTGTTAACAACTTTACGCAAAAACTACGGGTGCGAATTTGAGTAAAAATTAATGGGAAGATGTGTTATGACCTTCTGATCACCTGATTAAATCTTGGGTCAAACTGGGCCAAGGCCCAGGCTGTAGGCTAAAAAAATGTAAAAAAAAAAAAAAAAAGGAGGGGGGCGGGGGGAATCGCTTCTTCACCATAACTTCTTTCAAACTCGTCATATCGACATGAACCAAAACCTAAAGGCGAATCCTTCAAATCTGCATCCTACAAAATGTCTCATTACATCAAGGGGGTTCACCCCCCTGCTAATGGTAGGGGGGTCAATGTCAGGTGGATCGGGCCAAAATTTCAAATAGGCATAAAATCATTAATTTTCACCCGATTTACTCCAAACTTGATATGTGACATCTTTGACTAGATATCCTGATGTGTTTATACGTCAGCGATAAAATGACTGCCGAGGACGGGTTTGCTGTGCCTTGGCACCGCTTCTTGTCTTTAATTGCTATACTCTTCTCCCCTTTGGGGATAAGATGCGAATGAATGTATTTGAATGGATGAGTAAATGGGGAGTGAGTCGTCCTGTCTCAGCTACCTCCCTTTCCTTGGGGGAAGCAGCCTAGGTATATAGATAGATGGTGTTACATAGCCTATGATTTCATCATCCTTTGTGTAATTCTAACGTACAGTATGCTGCATGTTTGATCACGAGCGTGTTCTACCTCACCCCCCCCCTTCTCCCTTATCGTAGAGTAAGTCGTTCTTTCTGTTGTTCAGAGCAGGAGTGTCAACTCTTTGTCCCCTCTGGCTTCATTTGCGCGTCCTTCTTACAAGTTGTATCAAGCTCTGCCGGCCCCTATATAATGAGCTCAGTCTCTGCATTAATTGCCACTTAGATCTACTCCTCATTTTGCTCACATCTCTGTCCTCCCCTGTACAGTTGTTATTATTGTGAGTGCTCAGGAAGTCTCTAACCAACTAGCAGGTGTGTAATTTGAGTATGAGTGTTATTAAATTTTGTTCTTGTTCTGTATAGCATAAGGTGTTAATTCGTAGGCCTAGTAAAGTTTTTGTAATTCATATTGTCAGCCAGTGGTAATAATATTTTGTATCTGTAATAATATATCTTGCATTCACTGAGTATTATCTGGTTTTCTCATTTTATCAGGGCTGACTTAGATAAATTTACTCTTGCTAATTTCGTGTTAATAGAGGCTATTGCAGTTAACCATATATTTAACCAGTTTTTTGCCATTACATTATCCTTATGAGTCCTGAATGTTTTGTTGTTAGTTTGAGCATTAAACTTTAACTTGTAATTTTACCTAACTCTTTTGTTTTGAACCTGGAACTTTACAGGACAGTGGTGATTTTTAGTATTCTCACTTGAAGTGTACATTATCTTTCTCTGTTCCGTAACATAAATTTGGCGACCTCTTATCAGGATAATCAAGATATTATCATAAGGATATTGCTTGATCTTTTGTGACTGTGATTTATTCATGATGTCTACAATTACTATGCTTGATGAAGCCAAAGATTTTTTGTCAAATGTGCAAACAGTGTGTGATGTAGAAAACAGAACAAAGAATGAACTTAAGCTTGTTGCTCAACAATTGAGAATTGCTGTTCGCTCTCATCATTCTAAAGATCAAATTGTTGACATGATTAATGAAAGCTTGCTTAATGTAACTCCTCCAGATGAGCAAACGCAGATTGAAATAGCTAAGTTACAGCTAGCCCTGCAGGAGGCTCGTACTAAGGAGGCTGAATTTCAGGCAAATGCTCGTATTCAGGAGGCACAGATACAGGCTCAGGCACAAATTGAACTTGATAGGATTCAGGCAGACAATGAGTATCGCATGAAACAAGGTGGAACTGGATCATCTAGCTCTGATGATTTTGATGTGGCTAAAAATGTTAAACTTGTCCCTCCTTTTAATGAATCTGATTTAACAAAGTATTTTCAGTTGTTTGAGAGGGTAGCTACAGGTTTTAATTGGCCCAAAAAGTATTGGCCAGTACTCCTTCACTCTGTTCTCACCGGTAAAGGTCAAGTAACTTATGCATCTTTGCCTCAGGATCAATCTGATAATTATGATGTAGTTAAGAGATTGATTCTTAAGGCTTATGAACTTGTTCCTGAAGCCTATAGAGTAAAATTTAGGACAACTTATAAGCAAGATAAGCAATCCCATGTTGAGTATGCAAAAATCAAAGAAGATCTGTTAGAGCAGTGGTTAAATTCTAAGAATGTAAATTCTGATTTTGATAAATTTAAGCAGATGATTTTGCTGGAGGACTTCAAAAGGTGTATTAATAAAGATGTAAGCCTATATCTTGATGAGAGAAGAATAGATAATTTGTCTGATGCTGCAGTTTTAGCTGATGAATATGTTCTCACTCACAAGAGATATTCTAAAGAAAAAAGGAAAGCTGAGAGTAAGTACGTTGCCTCTACTCAGAGTACAGGTAACAGGAAAGGGAATAAAGATGATGTTTCTCAGGAAGTAAATATCAGCTTCACCTCTAGATTTCAGAAAAGTAAATGTACTTATTGTAGTAAGCTTGGTCATCTCTATCTATCTATATACCTAGGCTGCTTCCCCCAAGGAAAGGGAGGTAGCCGAGACAGGACGACTCACTCTCCATTTACTCATCCATTCAAACACATTCATTTGCATCTTAGCCCCAAAGGGGAGAATGGACAGATCCTCACCTCATCACACCGCACAAGGGTCAACTGCGCAATGCAATCAGTGACATCCGCAGCAGGGCCCGACAGCAGAACTGGTTTACCCCTGCCACATCATAACAGACCCATCCCCTTACCCGCACCGGACCTGACTAGCTGATCAGACCAAATGCGGGAGAATATCCCCTCAGGGCTGCGTCATCACTTATTCATTCACAATTTCTCTCCATTTATTTCTGTCACTCCATTTATTTCTGTCATGCACAGCCACTCTTCCTTGCTCAACAGACATCCCTCTCGCATCCAGCGCTCTCTTCACACTGTCCATCCATCCTATTCGTGGTCTTCCTCTCAGCCTTACACCTCTCACATCAGATCTAGTTATCTTTTTCACCAATCGCTCATTATCCATTCTCTCCATATGCCCAAACCATTGCAACACCCTCTGCTCAGCTCTACCAGCCATCTCCCGAACAACTCCAGTTCTCCTTCGCACTTCATCATTTCGCACTCGATCCATACGCGTCACTCCACACATACTCCTCAGACATCTCATCTCCATTACATTCAAACTTTTCCTCACTGCTACATCCATATTCCATGTTTCAGCCCCATATAATGCTTGGTCATACTACGGAGAAATGTTTCAGGAGACAGCGTGATGTGAACAAAAAGGAATCTTTAAATATTCAGTCAATTGGTCTAGTGTCCACCCTTGAGAGTTCCCAGAATTCTTTAACCGAGTTAACTGAACCTGCTTTGAGGGGTAAATTAAATTCTCATGATGAAGCTCCTCTTTTGAGCAGTAACGTGGGTGACACTCTCAAGAGTTCATGTGCTAATTTCCTGTCTGATGGTTTTGTCAGTCCTCTGGACACTAATGACAGGAAATCAGTTAAAATATATCGTGATACAGGTGCTTGCCAATCCCTTATGCTGACCAGTGTTCTAGGCTCTAATGTTAATTCCTCTGATGAAACTGTAATCTTACAAGGTGTAGGGAATAATTACTTCTCTGTCCCTCTGTGCAGAGTGAATTTAGAGTCTGGTTTTGTTAATGGTTCCGTTATGGTTGGGTTGGTTGAGACACTCCCAATGTCAGGTGTAACTTTCTTACTTGGAAATGATATTGGTGGAAGTCAAGTGTGTCCAGCTCCTCAGTTGCCTAGTGAGCCAGTGGCTGTGTCCCAGGATTGTGATGTCCCTGATGTGTTCTCTGCATGTGCCGTCACTAGGGCTAAGTCTAAAGTTACTGGTGACTTAGAGGATAATGATGATGATGATGTTATCCTAGCTGACACTTTTCTTGCTAATTTAGACCACTCACCAGATGAGGCAGTACCCCGTAGTGTTGATAATTTGTCTCGTCAAGAGTTAGTTGAGTTGCAGGTTGCTGACCCTGAGTTGAAAGGTCTAGCTAACTCTGCTTGCAGTGAGGAAGAGTCTGCCGGTGCTTCTACTTGTTATTATATAAAGTCAGGAGTACTTATGAGAAAGTGGAGACCCCCAACAGCATCAGCCGACTGTGAATGGGAGGTTGTACATCAAGTTGTCATCCCTCGTGTTTGTAGGCAGGATATCATTAGAGTGGCTCATGATTCCAATTTGGCAGGACAACTTGGAGTGAGGAAGACTGTGGCAAGCATTTTGAAACACTTCTACTGGCCAGGTATCTTCAAAGATGTTTCCTGGTAAGTCTTGTCACACCTGTCAAGTTGTGGGGAAGTGTAATCAGACCGAAAAGGTTGCACCTCTAGTTCCCATTCCTCCTTTTGAGGCGCCATTCACCCGTGTGTTGGTGGATATTGTGGGCCCTCTTTCTAAGACTTCTTCAGGATTTTCTTATGTGTTGACACTGATTGATATGGCTACTCGTTATCCTGAAGCCATTCCACTTAGAAATATCTCAGCAAAGAATGTGGTTAAGGAAATGCTAGGGTTCTTCACAAAGTTTGGTCTGCCCAAGGAGGTACAGTCAGACCGGGGAAGTAATTTCATGTCAAATGTTTTCAAGCAGTCTCTGAACGAGTTGGGCATCACCCAGATCACGTCTTCAGCTTACCATCCCCAGACCCAAGGAGCGTTGGAGAGATATCATCAAACACTGAAATCGATGCTCAAGAAATACTGTTTGGAACATCAGAAAGACTGGGATAAAGGTCTTCCATTCGTTGTATTTGCCGCAAGAGAATCTCCAAATGAATCACTGGGCTTCTCACCTTTTGAACTACTGTTTGGCCATGAAGTAAGAGGACCCCTTAAGCTACTCAAGGAATGCTGGCTGTCGGAGGAAGATGACGTCAACCTGCTGGAGTATGTGATGAAGTTCAAAGAACAGCTGTCCACTGCTTTACAGCTGGCGAGAGAGAATTTAGGAGCTGCTCAGAAGATGAAGACTTGGTATGATAAGAAGTCCAGGTTACGCCACTTTCAGCCAGGAGATCAGGTTTTGATTCTGCTACCAGTGCATGGGCAACCTCTTCAAGCCAAGTTTAGTGGTCCTTATTTCGTGGAGAAGAAACTCAGTGATGTCAACTATGTCATCGCCACACCAGATCGTAGAAAGAACAAGCAACTTTGTCACATCAACATGCTAAAGTTATATCATAGGCGGGACGAAAATAACCCAGTCTGCAAGTGAAGTTCTCCCATGCAGTATGAGCCTGAGTGATAGTTTGGGGAAGAATCCTGATATCATGAATGATCTCCAGACTAAGCTTTCACATCTAGCTCCCGAGGAAAGGCAGGAGTTTTCGGCATTACTGCAGGAGTACCCGCAAGTGTTCCGAGCCACTCCAGGAAGAACCACTGTGTTGACGCATGATGTCGACGTTGGAGACGCAAAGCCAATTAAACTGCCTCCTTACCGTGTGAACCTAGTGAAAGTTCCTCTCATCGAGAAGGAGCTTGGCTACCTGTTGGACCACAAGATGATTGAGCCCTGTCAGAGCGAGTGGAGTTCTCCTGTCACTCTAGTCCCTAAGCCAGGTGGGTCACAGCAGCTTTGCATCGACTACAGACGTGTTAATCAGATAACCAAAACAGACACTTACCCTCTCCCTCGCGTGGAAGATTGCATAGACAAGATCGGAAAGGCTAGGTACATAAGTAAGTTTGATTTGTTAAAGGGATACTTGCAAGTACCTATGAGTGAACGTGCTAGGGAGATCTCATGTTTTGTAACACTAGGAAAGACTTTTGCATGTTCTGTAATACCATATGGTATGAAGAATGCACCAGCCACTTTTCAGAAGCTCATGAATGTTGTAACAGAGGGTTTGGCAGGGTGTGTTGTTTATATTGATGATGTATTAATCTTCAGTGACAACTGGAAAGATCACCTATGCCATGTCAGTAATTTTCTTGAGCGTTTGGTTCAGGCTAATCTTGTAGCTAATTTATCAAAGTGTGAGTTTGGTCAAGCTAAAGTTCAGTACCTTGGGTACGTAATTGGTGATGGACATGTTGCACCACCAGGAGCTAAGGTTCAGGTTATAAGTGATCTTCCCAGACCTAAAAGTAGGAAAGAGCTACAAAGATTTTTGGGAATGGTAGGTTATTACAGGAGATTTGTTCTTAACTTTTCAATTCTTGTATCACCACTTACAGACCTACTGAAAAAGGGAGTTAAATTTGTCTGGACTGATAACTGTGAATCCTCTTTCAGCAAACTTAAAGCTATCCTGTTAAGTCAGCCAGTGCTCGCTACTCCAAATTTTGCTAAGCCTTTTAAGATGGCTGTTGATGCAAGTGATACAGGAGCTGGGGCTGTTTTGCTGCAAGAGGATGATCAGGGTATTGAACACCCTGTATCTTATTACAGTAAGAAGTTCACTCCACCTCAAAAGAACTACTCAACTATTGAGAAAGAGCTTTTGGTCTTGATTTTGGGTTTACAGCATTTTTCATTTTATTTGTGTTCTGGTTTTGACCCCATAGTCATTTATACCAATCATAACCCACTGAAATTCCTTAGTAAGTTTAAAGATAAAAATCAGAGATTGACAAGATGTAGTCTACTTCTTCAGGAGTATTCATTAGACATACAACATGTCAAGGGAAAAGAAAATGTTATTGCAGATTGCTTATCTAGACTTTAGACAGATTGTTTTAGAGTAATAAGAAATTTCCTTTGTAAATTTCTTTTTCTTTGTGGGGAGGTATTACATAGCCTATGATTTCATCATCCTTTGTGTAATTCTAACGTACAGTATGCTGCATGTTTGATCACAAGCGTGTTCTACCGCACCCCCCCCCTTCTCCCTTGTCGTAGAGTAAGTCGTTCTTTCTGTTGTTCAGAGCAGGAGTGTCAACTCTTTGTCCCCTCTGGCTTCATTTGCGCGTCCTTCTTACAAGTTGTATCAAGCTCTGCCGGCCCCTATATAATGAGCTCAGTCTCTGCATTAATTGCCACTTAGATCTACTCCTCATTTTGCTCACATCTCTGTCCTCCCCTGTACAGTTGTTATTATTGTGAGTGCTCAGGAAGTCTCCAACCATCTAGCAGGTGTGTAATTTGAGTATGAGTGTTATTATATTTTGTTCTTGTGCTGTATAGCATAAGGTGTTGATTCGTAGGCCTAGTAAAGTTTTTGTAATTCATATTGTCAGCCAGTGGTAATAATATTTTGTATCTGTAATAATATATCTTGCATTCACTGAGTATTATCTGGTTTTCTCATTTTATCAGGGCTGACTTAGATAAATTTACTCTTGCTAATTTCGTGTTGATAGAGGCTATTCCAGTTAACCATATATTTAACCAGTTTTTTGCCATTACATTATCCTTATGAGTCCTGAATGTTTTGTTGTTAGTTTGAGCATTAAACTTTAACTTGTAATTTTACCTAACTCTTTTGTTTTGAACCTGGAACTTTACGGGACAGTGGTGATTTTTACTATTCTCACTTGAAGTGTACATTATCTTTCTCTGTTTCGTAACAATGGATAGACACTTTTCACTTGATCTTGACCTAAAATTGCAATCTCTCCATTTTGAAAGCTGAGTTGTAACAATAGCACAACACTAAGAGATGATGCTAGTCACGATGAAGTGCTATGGCAAGGATGTAGAGTCGCAGCGCTGTTTTTCCTGCCACTGAGCTCCGTGAAATAATCAGCAAAAGGACGAAAGTCTGGGCCAAGTTACGGTGAAAGATCTATAGCCAGTTGATGTAAGTCTAAATTTGAAAAAAAAAAAAAAAAAGTGTAAAAGTCACCCTAATGAAAGTGTTTAGTAGCAGAAAAAGGGTATGCTTTAATTACTGTAGTTTCGAATTCCTTGAGTGTAAAGTGATTTTTGACTGAGACTGTAGGAGAGAGAGAGAGAGAGAGAGAGAGAGAGAGAGAGAGAGAGAGAGAGAGAGAGAGAGAGAGAGAGCAAAAATTGGTAAGATGGAAGATGGAGTGGGAAGTGAGAGCGGGATACAGAGATCAAAGGCACCTTGAAAGCAAAATGGAAAGGCAGGTAAAAGGAAGGGGAGAGAGAGAGAGAGAGAGAGAGAGAGAGAGAGAGGAAGAGGCGTAGGGGTGAGGGAAGAGAGGGAGAGAGAGAGAGGAAGAGGCGTAGGGGTGAGGGAAGAGAGGAAGAGACGAAGGACGAAGAGGGAGAGGAAGAGAGGAAGGACGAAGAGAGAGAGGAAGAGAGGAAGGACGAAGAGAGAGAGGAAGAGAGGAAGGACGAAGAGGGAGAGGAAGAGAGGAAGGGCGAAGAGGGAGAGGAAGAGAGGAAGGGCGAAGAGGGAGAGGAAGAGAGGAAGGACGAGGGGAGAGAGGAAGAGACGAAGGACGAGGGGAGAGAGCAAGAGAGGAAGGACGAAGAAGGAGAGGAAGAGAGGAAGGACAAGAGGAGAGAATAAAAGACGAAGGACGAAGGGAGAGAGGAAGGGAGGAGGAGTATGGGAGGAGGAAAGGAACAGGGGAAGACAGAAGAGACAGGAAGAGAGAGAGAGAGAGAGAGAGAGAGAGAGAGAGAGAGAGAGAGAGAGAGAGAGAGAGAGGAGAGGATATTATGGAAGGGATGAAAGAAAAATGTCTACATACCGTGGACTCGCCTCCTTCAGTTTTTTACTACTGCTGCTTCTAGTACTTACTACTACTACAACTACTACTACTAATAGTAATAGTAAAAATAATAATAATAATAATAATAATAATAATAATAATAATACAAGAATATTATCATTTTTTTAATTATTCTGTTCATACTTTACCTCCAAAAGTGACAAATATTTTTTTTATTAATATTAACTCCAGGTCAAAAGGTTAGATGTAGAAATCCTTTACTTCCATGCAAGGGGGAGTTTGTAAACCGAATAAAGCCAGGTGGTAGCAGAAAGTAAAAAAATATTAATAACACACACACACACACACACACACACACACCAGAGAGAGAGAGAGAGAGAGAGAGAGAGAGAGAGAGAGAGAATATGACAGTAGTATCATGCAACCAAATAAAACACCATTATACATATCTAGAAATTCTGTCCCCACTAACTTCATTTCCCATGGCAGTTTAAAGCAATTACACTGAGTACTAAAGGCAAATTGACTTCAAAGTTACGTCGCATTACTACTACAACTGCTACTACTACTACTACTACTACTACTAGCAGCAGCAGCAGTAGTAGTAGTAGTAGTTCCAACCCCAGGCTCATCTGAATGTGAACCCAGTGGACTGCAAGCTGAATTTACCCTTATTTCGTAGTCCACTATCTTCCTTTTGGGGGATAGGGAGGGGATCGAAGGACGTTTGTATAACCGTGCAGCTCCAAGTACTATAATCCTTTCACCTTAATCTGTCCCAAAGTTCATTTGCAGAAAAAGACAATACTACGGCTCTGCATCCTGTCCAAAGTTGCATCTTAGTATTTAAGATGGAGAGACGGCAATTTTAGGCCAAGTTAGAGTAAAAGGTGTATAGTTATTTTTGTACCACCAGCTCCGGACATTAATATCGACTCACTTCAATACGAAAAGTTATGAGACACTGAACGATAAATTTCCATACTCAGTGACATGTTCTTTCGAGCTCATTACAGTTTTCAAAACATGAAGCAGTGCCAAGGCACAGGAAATCCGTCCCAGGTAGTCATTTTAGTGCTGACGTGCAAACGCTGCAAGATGTCCCCTCAAGGATATCATATATCAAATTTGAAGAGAATAGGGAGAAAACTGACGATTTTATGCTCATTTGAAATTTAACGCCTCACCCACCTAACATTGACCCCCCCTACCACTAACTGGGGGGTGACCCCCTTAATGTAATGAGGCATTTTGTAGGATGCAGATTTGAAAGATGCACCTTTAGGTTTTGGTTTCATGTCAATATCACGAATTTGAAAGGAGTTATTGCGAGATAAACGATTATTATTACTTTTTTTTTTTTTACATTTTTGGGGGGCCTACAGCCTAGACCTTAGCCCAGTTTGGCCCAAAATAAAATCAGGTAATGAGAAGGTCATAGCCCATCATCTCTGTGATTTTACTCAAAATCGTATCACTAGTTTTAGCATATTGATGTTAACTGACAGAAAGACAAACAAACAGACATACAAACCGAGTGAAAACATTACCCGTTCCCTAGCCCCTCAGGGGCTGGAACGGGTACTAATAAGTAAGAGTTTCACAAATTTTAGATTAATGAGGGAATCCATATTATTATCCGCAAATTTAAGAAACGGAAGGACACATTTAATACATACCTATCTTTCCTTCATTCATTCTGGCTTTCCTTTCTCCTTTTCTCCATTCCTTCCTTCCTTCCTCTCTCTCTCTCTCTCTCTCTCTCTCTCTCTCTCTCTCTCTCTCTCTAACAAATTGATATAACTAACACTGCTAAATCTACTAAGCTTTGCTTCCCGTCAAGCTCTCTTTCCCGCGGTTGTTAAATTTAATTAAAAGTGTACTAAAGGCACATTGGATTAAAAGATACACTGGATTAAGTACTATGAGTGGATGTACACTTGGAGGGGGAGAGGGGGAGGGGTGAGACCGAGAATGTGTGGAGGGATGAAGTGGAGAGGGTGAATGAGAGTGGGGATCGAGGATGCGGTGAAGGGATAGGGTGGAGAGGCATGGGAAACAGAGTGGAGGTCGAAGATGAGGTGAAGGGGTGTGTGAGTTGGGAGGGAGGACAGCCTGACGAAGAAGGGCAGTGTGACATGGAGGTGTTTTGTTTGTGGCCACCTCTTCTAGGATTAAGGTGTGTGGCCATAGATAGTTAGACAGATAAATAAATAGATAAACAGACACATTGAGGGACAGATGGATATATAGATAGTGTTACGGAACAGAGAAAGATAATGTACACTTTAAGTGAGAATACTAAAAATCACTACTGTCCCGTAAAGTTCCAGGTTCAAAACAAAGAGTTAGGTAAAATTACAAGTCAAAGTTTAATGCTCAAACTAACAATAAAACATTCAGGACTCATAAGGATAATGTAATGGCAAATAAACAGGTTAAATATATGGTTAACTGCAATAGCCTCTATTAACACGAAATTAGCAAGAGTAAATTTATCTAAGTCAGCCCTGATAAAATGAGATACCAGATAATACTCAGTGAATGCCAGATAAATAATTACAGATACAAACTATTATCAAAAATGACTGACACAAAGAACCCTACATGAATTACAAAAACTTCACTAGGCCTACAAATTAAACTTATGCTATACGGTACAAGAAAAAATGCAACAACAGTTATACTCAAATTACACACAGCTGCTAGATGGTTGGAGACTTCTTGAGCACTCACAATAATAATATCTGTACAGGGGAGGACAGAGATGTGAACAAAATGAGGAGCAGATCTAAGTGGCAATGATGCAGAGACTGAGCTCATTATATAGGGGCCAGGAGAGCTTGATACAACTTGTAATGAGGACGCGCAAATGAAGCCATGGGGACAAAGAGATGACAATCCCGCAAAGTATAACAGAGATGTCGACTTACTCTACTATAACGGTAGAAGGGGGGGACTGAGGCAGAACACGCTCGTGATCAAACATGCAGCAACTGTGCGTTAAAATTACACAAAGGATGATGAAATCATAGGCTATGTAACACCTCCCCACAAAGAAAAAGAAATTTACAAAGGAAATTTCTTATTACTCTAAAACAATCTGTACATGGCATTACAGACCATGCAAAGGTCTTTCCTAATATTACAAAACATGAGATCTCCCTAGCACGTTCAGTCATAGGTACTTGCCAGTATCCCTTTAACAAATCAAACTTACTTATGTACCTAGCCTTTCCGATCTTGTCTATGCAATCTTCCACACGAGGGAGAGGGTAAGTGTCTGTTTTGGTTATCTGATTAACACGTCTGTAGTCGATGCAAAGCCGCTGTGACCCACCTGGCTTAGGGACTAGAGTGACAGGAGAACTCCACTCGCTCTGACAGGGCTCAATCATCTTGTGGTCCAACAGGTAGCCAAGCTCCTTCTGGATGAGAGGAACTTTCACTGGGTTCACACGGTAAGGAGGCAATTTAATTGGCTTTGCGTCTCCAACATCGACATCATGCATCAACACAGTAGTTCTTCCTGGAGTGGCACGGAACACTTGCGGGTACTCCTGCAGTAATGCCGAAAACTCCTGCCTTTCCTTGGGAGGTAGATGAGAAAGCTTAATCTGGAGATCATTCATGATATCAGGATTCTTCCCCAAACTATCACTCAGGCTCATGCTGCATGGGAGAACTTCACTTGTAGACTCGGGTGGAACAGCTACAGTGCAGACTGGATTATTTTCGTCCCGTCTGTGATATAACTTTAGCATGTTGATGTGACATAGTTGCTTGCTCTTTCTACGATCTGGTGTGGCGATGACATAGTTGACATCACTGAGTTTCTTCTCCACGAAATAAGGGCCACTAAACTTGGCTTGAAGAGGTTGCCCATGAACTGGTAGCAGAATCAAAACCTGATCTCCTGGCTGAAAGTGGCGTAACCTGGACTTCTTGTCATACCAAGTCTTCATCTTCTCCTGAGCAGCTCCTAAATTCTCTCTCGCCAGCTGTAAAGCAGTGGACAGCCGTTCTTTGAACTTCATCACATACTCCAGCAGGTTGACGTCATCTTCCTCCGACAGCCAGCATTCCTTGAGTAACTTAAGGGGTCCTCTTACTTCATGGCCAAACAGTAGTTCAAAAGGTGAGAAGCCCAGTGATTCATTTGGAGATTCTCTTGCAGCAAACACAACGAATGGAAGACCTTTATCCCAGTCTTTCTGATGTTCCAAACTGTATTTCTTGAGCATCGATTTGAGTGTTTGATGATATCTCTCCAACGCTCCTTGGGTCTGGGGATGGTAAGCTGAAGACGTGATCTGGGTGATGCCCAACTCTTTCAGAGACTGCTTGAAAACGTTTGACATGAAATTACTTCCCCGGTCGGACTGTACCTCCTTGGGCAGACCAAACTTTGTGAAGAACCCTAGCATTTCCTTAACCACGTTCTTTGCTGAGATGTTTCTAAGTGGAATGACTTCAGGATAACGAGTAGCCATATCAATCATGGTCAACACATAAGAAAATCCTGAAGAAGTCTTAGGAAGAGGGCCCACAATATCCACCAACACACGGGTGAAAGGCGCCTCAAAAGGAGGAATGGGAACTAGAGGTGCAACCTTTTCGGTCTGATTACACTTCCCTACAACTTGACAGGTGTGACAAGACTTACAATACCAGGAAACATCCCTGAAGATACCTGGCCAGTAGAAGTGTTTCAAAATGCGTGCCACAGTCTTCCTCACTCCAAGGTGTCCTGCCAAACTGGAATCATGAACCACTCTAATGATATCCTGCCTACAAACACGAGGGATGACAACTTGATGTACAACCTCCCATTCACAGTCGGCTGATGCTGTTGGGGGTCTCCACTTCCTCATAAGTACTCCTGACTTTACATAATAACAAGTAGAAGCACCGGCTGACTCTTCTTCACTGTAAGCAGAGTTAGCTAGACCTTTCAACTCAGGGTCAGCAACCTGCAACTCAACCAACTCTTGACGAGACAAATTATCAACACTACGGGGTACTGCCTCATCTGGTGAGTGGTCCAAATTAGCAAGAAAAGTGTCAGCTAGGATAACATCATCATCATCATTATCCTCTAAATCACCAGTAACTTTAGACTTAGCCCTAGTGACAGCACATGCAGGGAACACATCAGGGACATCACAATCCTGGGACACAGCCACTGGCTCACTAGACAACTGAGGAGCTGGACACACTTGACTTCCACCAATATCATTTCCAAGTAAAAAAGTTACACCTGACATTGGGAGTGTCTCAACCAACCCAACCATAACAGAACCATTAACAAAACCAGACTCTAAATTCACTCTGCACAGAGGAACAGAGAAGTAATTATTCCCTACACCTTGTAAGATTACAGTTTCATCAGAGGAATTAAAATTAGAGCCTAGAACACTGGTCAGCATAAGGGATTGGCAAGCACCTGTATCACGATATATTTGAACTGATTTCCTGTCATTACTGTCCAGAGGACTGACAAAACCATCAGACAGGAAATTAGCACATGAACTCTTGAGAGTGTCACCCACGTTACTGCTCAAAAGAGGAGCTCCATCATGAGAATTTAAGTTACCCCTCAAAGCAGGTTCAGTTAACTCAGTTAAAGAATTCTGGGAACTCTCAAGAGTGGACACTAGACCAATTGACTGAATATTTAAAGACTCCTTTTTGTTCACATCACGCTGTCTCCTGAAACATCTCTCCGTAGTATGACCAAGCTTACTACAATAAGTACATTTACTTTTCTGAAATCTAGAGGTGAAGCTGGTATTTACTTCCTGAGAAACATCATCCTTATTCTCTTTCCTGTTACCTGTACTCTGAGTAGAGGCAACGTACTGACTCTCAGCTTTCCATTTTCCTCTAAAATATCTCTTGTGAGTGAGAACATACTCATCAGCTAAACCTGCAGCATCAGACAAATTATCTATTCTTTTCTCATCAAGATATAGGCTTACATCTTTACTAATACACCTTTTGAAATCCTCCAGCAAAATCATCTGCTTAAATTTGTCAAAATCAGAATCCACATTCTTAGAATTTAACCACTGCTCTAACAAATCTTCTTTGATTTTTGCATACTCAACATGGGATTGCTTATCTTGCTTGTAAGTTGTCCTAAATTTTACTCTATAGGCTTCAGGAACAAGCTCATAGGCCTTAAGAATCAAGCTCTTAACTACATCATAATTATCAGACTGATCCTGAGGCAAAGATGCATAAGTTACTTGAGCTTTACCGGTGAGAACAGTTTGAAGGAGTACTGGCCAATACTCCTTAGGCCAATTAAAACCTGTAGCTACCCTCTCAAACAACTGAAAATACTTTGTTAAATCAGATTCATTAAAAGGAGGGACAAGTTTAACATTTTTAGCCACATCAAAATCATCAGAGCTTGATGATCCAGTTCCACATTGTTTCATGCGATACTCATGGTCTGCCTGAATCCTAGCAAGTTCAACTTGTGCGTGAAACTCAGCCTCTTTAACACGAGCCTCCTGCAGGGCTAGCTGTAACTTAGCTAATTCAATCTGCGTTTGCTCATTTGGAGGAGTTACATTAAACAAGCTTTCATTAATCATGTCAACAATTTGATCTTTAGAATGATGAGAGCGAACAACAATTCCCAATTGTTGAGCAACAAGCTTAAGTTCATTCTTTGTTCTGTTTTCTATATCACACACTGTTTGCACATTTGATAAAAAATCTTTGGCTTCATCAAGTGTAGTAATAGTAGCCATCATGGATAAGTAACAGTCACAAAATATCAAGCAATATCCTTATGATAATATCCTGAATATCCTGATAAGAGGTCGGCAAATTTATGTTACGGAACAGAGAAAGATAATGTACACTTTAAGTGAGAATACTAAAAATCACTACTGTCCCGTAAAGTTCCAGGTTCAAAACAAAGAGTTAGGTAAAATTACAAGTCAAAGTTTAATGCTCAAACTAACAATAAAACATTCAGGACTCATAAGGATAATGTAATGGCAAATAAACAGGTTAAATATATGGTTAACTGCAATAGCCTCTATTAACACGAAATTAGCAGGAGTAAATTTATCTAAGTCAGCCCTGATAAAATGAGATACCAGATAATACTCAGTGAATGCCAGATAAATAATTACAGATACAAACTATTATCAAAAATGACTGACACAAAGAACTCTACATGAATTACAAAAACTTCACTAGGCCTACAAATTAAACTTATGCTATACGGTACAAGAAAAAATGCAACAACAGTTATACTCAAATTACACACAGCTGCTAGATGGTTGGAGACTTCTTGAGCACTCACAATAATAATATCTGTACAGGGGAGGACAGAGATGTGAACAAAATGAGGAGCAGATCTAAGTGGCAATGATGCAGAGACTGAGCTCATTATATAGGGGCCAGGAGAGCTTGATACAACTTGTAATGAGGACGCGCAAATGAAGCCATGGGGACAAAGAGATGACAATCCCGCAAAGTATAACAGAGATGTCGACTTACTCTACTATAACGGTAGAAGGGGGGGACTGAGGCAGAACACGCTCGTGATCAAACATGCAGCAACTGTGCGTTAAAATTACACAAAGGATGATGAAATCATAGGCTATGTAACAATAGATAAAGTGATTTTATTTTTCACACTTTCTCTGGGTGGCTAATATTCCTAGCCTGAGAGAGGCCAGGCTTATTGTTCTACCCCAAGAATGATTCTCTCTGATATTTATTTTTCAATGCAAGACAGAACGATCCAAAGGACTCAAGAGATGAAGGACATGCCCCAGTTGATGAGACGAGTGGAATGGAAGGCGAAAATTGTCCCAGGCTGTACTACACATACTTACCTGAGAGAGAGAGAGAGAGAGAGAGAGAGAGAGAGAGAGAGAGAGAGAGATTACAATCTGGTGTTAATCATGAAGAAGTGACATAGAAAGTATGTACTATTTGTCATATTTCACTGCTGAGTTGTAACAAGAGATTAATACTAGAATATGATGCAAGTCACGAAGAAGTGCTACGGATATGATGCAGAGCCGTAGTATTGTCCTCTACCACTGACCTACGTGAAATAAGTTACAAAAGGACGAAACTCTAGGCCAAGTTAAGATGGACACACTATAATACACCTAACATTTTTTTTTTTCACTTAGCAAACAAGACCCAACACATAATCTGTCTGGTACTGATTTGTCTATATATCATTAACAGCAACAGAAAAGCAATACAGATTTTCTCTAATCTGTCTGTCTGTCTGTCTGTCTCTCTGTCTGTCTCTGTCTGTCTGTCTCTCTCTGTCTCTGTCTCTCTCTGTCTCTCTCTCTCTCTCTCTCTCTCTCTCTCTCTCTCTCTCTCTCTCTCTCTCTCTCTCTCTCTCTCTCTCTCTCACTTAAATAAGCAAGTACCATCTTTCATTTAGCTTAACATTCTGGTTCTCTTCAAGTCTGTGTCATAGGTATGCATCTCTCTCTCTCTCTCTCTCTCTCTCTCTCTCTCTCTCTCTCTCTAACAAATCGATATAACTAACACCCCTAAATCTACTAATCTTCTCTACCCCTCAAGCTCTCTTTCCTGCGGCTGTTAAATGCAATTAAAAGAGTAATATTGGCACTGGATTAAAGTAATATGCATGAAAGTACATTTTGAGAGGGAAAAGGGGAGAGGGAGACTGAGGATGAGGTAGAGGGATGGGATGGAGAGGCAAGGGAATGAGAGTGGAGATCGAGGATGAGGTGGAGGGATGCGGTGGAGGGGTGTGTGAGTTGGGAGGGAGGACAGCCTGGCGACGAAGGGCAGTGTGACATGGAGTTGATTTGTTTGTGGCCACCTCTTCTAGGATTAAGGCTTCAGGCCATGGATACATGGATGGATAGACAGATAGATAGATGGATAGATGGATAGATAGATAGACAGATAGATGGACAGATTGATAATGTTGGACTAGGTAAATAGATAGATTTTATTTTTCACACTTTCCTTTCGTGGCTAATATTCCTAACCTGAGAGAGGCCAGGCTTATTGTTCTACCCCAAGAATGATTCTCCCTGATATTTATTTATTTAACGTACGAAAGACGGAACCACAGGCCTCAGGGAGGAAAATGACGGACATGGCCCAACTGATGAGACGAGTGGAATGGCACGCGAGAATTGTCCCCGGCTGTACTACGCATGTTTACCTGAGAGAGAGAGAGAGAGAGAGAGAGAGAGAGAGAGAGAGAGAGAGAATATCACTAGAATATGGTGCTAATCACACAAAAATGACAAGGAAAGTATATACAACTTGTCATACTTCGCTGCTGCGTTTTAACAAGAGATTAGAATTAAAATATGATGCTAGTCACGAAGAAGTGCTGCGGATATGATGCAGAGCCTTAGTACTGTCTTCTGCCACTGACCTAGGTGAAATAAGTTACAAAAGGACGGAAACCTAGGCCAAGATATGCTAGACACATTATAATACACGTAACAATATTTTTTTTTTTCACTTAAACAAGACCCAACACAATCAGTCTGGTACTCATTTGTACAGAAATGCAATACAGATTGTTTGTTTGTCTGTCTGTCTGTCTCTGTCTGTCAATCTCTCTCTCTCTCTCTCTCTCTCTCTCTCTCTCTCTCTCTCTCTCTCTCTCTCCAATACACCCCACAGACAGCAGCACACCCTGCAACACACCCTAGAGATTGCATCACCCTAGAGAGGGCAACAGCCTCTAACACACCCCAGGGATTGCAACACACACTGCAACACAGCCCAGAGAGGCTCGTCACATAATGGCTTCTAACAGTATTGTCTTCGCTCGCACCGTCCATGTTGATGACTGTGGATGGCTGTTGGTGCACATGAACGGTGGCATACGTACATAGGGACTTACAGACATGGATTATACGTACAGTCGTCAGCATAAATTCGCTGCAAGTCTACTCGTGTGATGTGAGTCCTTTTATCTGGCAACAGTGTAAGGGGACCAGTTGCCACATAGACTTTTATACACTTTAAAGATGAGTTTTTAAGAAGTGGTACTAGAGACTGCCTAGAGTACAATATTCTGTATACCGTATTTAGTATACAAAAGTGCAAGAGCTGACAGAAAAATGTTATGGAACGACGAATGAGCGTAATATTCTGACATTTCTCATTATAACAGCATCTAAGCTCCCTTCCTCTATCTCCCCCTTACTCCTCCTGATGTCCTCCCCCCTCCCTCCCTCTCCCTCCTACCCCCCACCCACGTTCATGTCTCTCCACCTTCTCTCCTCACCCTCTCTACCTTCATTCATTTATCCACGGCACTAACCTGACTGGTGCATCGCAATTCTCTCGACTGTTTACTAAACCCAGCCTGTCCTGTTCTCAATTGCTCGCATTACTTTAATAAAACTAACTGTATCCAAGGCTGATTATCAATATTCCTTTCTTACCCTCCCCGTCTCCTTCCCACTCCTTTTATTCCAGTTGTCATTCTTTTCTCCACCCCTGTCACTGCCAACAGCCGCTAAATACAGAAACGTTTGAGGTCTCATTCTTGTGATGTATTGCTTACTTTATTTATTTATTCTTTTTTTTTTTTTTTTTTTTTTTTGAGAGAGAGCTTGACAGTCGGTGGCTATTATTTCAGTAGGAGGAATTAAACAAACATTAGTGCCCATTCGTCCTCCTTGTCTCTCTGTCTTTCCAGGGAAAATGTTCCCATTCTTTTCATGTTGTTCACTGAATCATGAAGCAGTATCAGAACCAATAATGTTTCCAATTGCTGCATCATGTTTGGAGTAGAGTGTGGAAGAAAAAGACTGTGGCATGGCAAGGATCTCACATATGCAGTGGAGCAAAAAGGTTACAGGAATAGAAATGAAATAGAGAAGAGTGCGGTTCATTACGTAGGTAAGGGCCATGAATAAAATAAGGTAGACAGGGTGCGGAGAGAGGAGAATGGAAGTGAAGGACAGCAGGGGGAGGGAAGTAAGGTGATAGGAAGGGTGGGGAGGGACATGGGATGGATACGGGGAAAAGTGCAGACGTTTCATAATTCCTCGACATTCTTCTGTAGTCTTTTGCACATTTTTCTGGAAATTAGATCTAAAGAATATTACATTTTGGGCGATTTATAGTACTAATTCCTACAAACACGTCTTTAAAGCGTATAAAAGCCTATGTGGCAACTAGTTCCCGCACACTGTTGCCAGACAAATCGACCCAACTCACACGAGCAGCATTGCAGCGAATTTGTGCTGACGACTGTACATACTCACACACATGCACCAACGTACGCACACAGGGACTTACACACATGGATATACGTACATACCTACACACGTAGGTATACGAACATTCTTTCACACATGCGCCCACATACGTACACAAAGACTTACACATATAGACATATATACTCATACACATGCACACACATTATATACACACATCTGTTCAGACATACTGACTACTCATTCATATTTTGACATTCTTACACACACACACACACACACACACACACACACACACACACACACACAGTACGCAAATACATTCATCTGCTCATTTATTCAGTAGCGTTCTCTCTC
>NC_137069.1:42113808-42136308 GCF_032717465.1 Coenobita brevimanus
TTTAATTATACAATGTATCTAGAGTTATGTATACTGTGAGAGGGTAAATGGTGTTATTAGTAAGACATTGAGGCTCCTATGACTCACTCAAGGACGCAGATGAAGGGAATTACCTGGGGTTACCTGGACTGAAGGATGTCCAGTATGTCCTAATGTCCGGTTGCCATGGTTACTAAGATTCCATCTATACCTGAAACAAAAAAATACAGTCCTTATAGTTTACCTTATAAAAAGAAAAAAAAAAAAGGAATTAACAGGAAAAATCCCTTTAGCTTACCTTTAAAAAATATCGGGAATGAAATTTCCACATGGAACAAACTTCCTCTCTTTTTGCCAAGTTCTTTTTTTTTTTTACCATTCATTTTTAGATCCATGTATTTAATGAACGAATAAATCTGTAGATATTCAGTGTACCTTGTGTCTTATCTGTCAGGTGGAATTAATTCGAAAACAGTTTACATGTAGGCGTGATGCAGTGTTAAAATTATTATTGTTTATCAGGTAGAAGGATTGCAGTGATGGGGTGATTGAGGTTAATGATGATGATGATAATGATGATGATGCAGGTGACGAAGACAATGATGTAATGATGATGGATATGATAATGATGATGACAAAGATAAAGACAATGATGATGACTGATGATGAAGACGAATATGATGATGATATTGACGATGATTATTAGTCCACGTCTAATAACAAACTACGGTACCTTAACTGTTTCACTACCATCCTTCCATCTATCGAATATCAGTATTTTTTTAAGGACGAAAATGCATATCTGAACCTTAACACTTCATAATAATATCAGAAACTAGAATGACTCGTAAGGTCTGCATGGTTTGTGTATATACTGCATCTAACTAGGGGCGTAACTCGCTAAACCACCCCCCTCCTCTCTCTCTATCTGTCTATTTATCTACCTATCTATCTATCTCTACCTCCCTACCTATCTACCTATCTCATAAAACTTCTATAATTCAAGAACAAGTCTTTCGATCAACAGTGAAGTCTGTTCACCTAAAAAGGATCCTCTCTCTCTCTCTCTCTCTCTCTCTCTCTCTCTCTCTCTCTCTCTCTCTCTCAACAATGGCCGCGTTTTGTCAACTGCAAGATGGCGCAAGCAAAGGCACTGATATATTCCTAAGAGAGTTTGCGGCCAGGTTCAATTTTCTTGTGTCTTTGAGATCACTTCAGATGCATATTCTTCTGTTTTCATTTTTATAGTGAAGAGTTGCTGAGAAAGAGGAATTTGGTTGAATCTCGCTGTCTGTCAGTCTGTCTGTCTGGATCTGGCTCGCTGCCGCTCTCTCTCTCTTTGTCTCTGTCTGTCTGTCTGTCTGTCTGTCTCTGTCTCTCTCTGTCCCTGTCTCTCTCTCTCTCTTGAATTACACCTTGTCGTGAACTGTCTGAAGGAGAAGAGTTAGTCTCACATACTTGGCATTGCATTAAGTTTGAGATGCAAGATTCCAGTCCGACTTGGATCATTTTTAGGTGTAAGAAGATAGACAGATAGATAGATAGATGGAAAGATAAATGGACAGATAGACTGACTGATATAGACAGATATGGAAATATATATAGATATGTAAATTAAAAGTGATAAGTGAGATAATACACTGCTAGGTTAATAGATAGATAGATATATAGATATATCGACAGATGGACAGATAGACAAAGAGAGAGAGAGAGAGAGAGAGAGAGAGAGAGAGAGAGTTGCTATACCCTGTTGCACCTTCGGATAAAGTTACGTCTGCACGGCTAGTTCCGTCACGCCACAAGATTTG
The DNA here is from genome assembly GCF_032717465.1 of Coenobita brevimanus. Taxonomy (NCBI): domain Eukaryota; kingdom Metazoa; phylum Arthropoda; class Malacostraca; order Decapoda; family Coenobitidae; genus Coenobita; species Coenobita brevimanus. Next base: position 42,115,596 of record NC_137069.1, read on the forward strand.
CGTGTGTGTGTGTGTGTGTGTGTGTGTGTGTGTGTGTGTGTGTGTGTGTGTGTGTGTGTGTGTGTGTGTGTGTGAGTGTGTGTTTGTGTGTGTGTTTGTGTGTGTGTGTGTGTGTGTGTGTGTGTGTGTGTGTGTTTGTGTGTGTGTTTGTGTGTGTGTGTGTGTGTGTGTGTGTGTGAGTGTGTGTTTGTGTGTGTGTTTGTGTGTGTGTGTGTGTGTCTTATGTCTTGGCTCATTTGTGTCCGTCTCAACTCTCTCTAATGTGTTTATATATCCTTTATTCAACTGTGTGTGTGTGTGTGTGTGTGTGTGTGTGTGTGTGTGTGTGTGTGTGTGTGTGTGTGTGTGTGTGTGTGTGTGTGTGTGTCTTTTCTTATCTAATTGTTCTTCCCTAATTATATCTTTACAGGAAGGAGTCAACTCGTACTGTCCCTTGTATTAAACCATTTTTATCATACATATCCATAAATTTATGAATAGTTTTGTTACACAGTAATTCATTTGGTAGTGTATTCCATTGATCAATTGCCCTATCTGGGAAAATGAATTTCCTTATGTCTTTGTCACCTCCCTTTTTATGTAGTTTTTTGCAGTGTCCTCTTGCTGATGCTTCCCCATAGGTTATAGGCTATATATTCATTTATGTCTATTTTCTCTTTCCCTGAGATGCATTTATATAGCGTCATCATGTCTCCTCTTTTCCCTCTCTCCTGTAGTTTTGGTAGATTGAATTTTTCTAATTATTCTTCGTAACTTAGATCCCTTAAGCTTGGTACCCATCTTGTAGCTGCCTTTTGTACTTATTCAGTCTTATCTATGTGTTTTTTGAGATGAGGATTCCAGACTACTGATGCATACTAAAGGGTTGGTCTGATGAATGATATTATCTTTCTCAGCATGTCTTCATTTATGTATATGAATGTTATTCTCATATTAGCAAGCAGTGTATACGTTCCGTACCTTCTCACTGATGTTGTCTGCCGGAGATAGTCTGTTACTGATAATCACTCCTAGGTCCTTTTCTGGTATGTGTAAGGTTGAACTTTACAACTTATAATCCCAATCTGATCTTTTTTCACTTTTACCAAAGTTAATTACATGACACTTATCCACATTGAATTCCATTTTCCTTTTATTGCTCCATTCACGAAATTTATTTAATTCTTCTTGTAGCTCTCTGAAAGAATCTGTTTGTAGTTCTCCTTTTTATTTTTGCTTCACCAGCAAACATATGTAGATAGCTTCTATTTCCCACGATACTGTTTATGTCTTTTATATTTCCTAAAAAAAAAAAAAAAAATAGTGCCAGCATTGAGCCCTGTGGAACTCCTCTTGTGTGTGTGTGTGTGTGTGTGTGTGTGTGTGTGTGCGTGTGTGCGTGTGTGTGTGTGTGTGTGTGTGTGTGTGTGATTAAATGTAAAGTGGGAAAATGGCTCTTCTGTGTATGGCATGAGAAAAAGAAGAGAGAAAGAGACAACAAGAAGAAAGAGGGAAAGGAAAGAAAGAGAGGAGGAAAGAAAAATACTTGAAGATGGTAGGGGAAGATTTGAGAGTAAGAGGGAGGGGAGAAAGAGGAGCAACCGAGACGAAATAAAGTACAAGAGGAGAGGGCAGGAGAGGAGAAAGGAGAGAACAATGTGGAGAGAAAGAGAGAGAGAGAGAGAGAGAGAGAGAGAGAGAGAAGGGGGGAAAGGTGAGAAAGTGAGGCTGAGTGCAAGGAAGTGAGGGAGGATGGGATGCAGTGAGGAAGGGCAGAAGTGAGGACGGTTATACTGAAGGGAGGGAGGGAGGGAAGGAAGGAAAGTGTAAGAAGGAGGGAGGGAGGGAGCGTGGGAGGAAGGGACAGATATGAAGAGATGAAAGGGAGGGAGTGAGAGGAAAAGGGAGTGATGGATTGAGAGGGAAAGGGAGTGAAGAAGGAAGCGAGGGGGGGAAGGGATGGAGAAAGAAAGGTGTGACGGGGAGAAGTGACCAGTGAAGGGAGGGGAAGAGGGAGAGAGGGAGGAGAGGAGAGAAGGTGGTGATGGATGGAAGAAGGGAGGGAGAAGGATATGGGCAGCAAACATCAATAAAGACACTCTATACCAAATGCCTCTGACGCTCTTTTGCTTGCATATCATCATCATGATCATTATTAGCATCATCATTAACACTATCAGCAGCAAAATCATTACTATCATCATCATTAATACTATCAGCAAAAAATCATTACTATCATTATCGTCATCATAATTACAGGCATCAACAGAAGCATCACCATCGCCATCATCATCGTTACTATACAGTATACAGTACAGTACATATTTACCTTCCTCCTCCTCCTCATCATCATCATCGTTATCACCATCATCATCATCATCACCACCACCACAATCATCATCATTATTACTATCTTCCTCCTCCTCCTCCTCCTCCTTATCATCATCATCAACATAATTATCCCAACTCAACTCCTTATTAATTAATAAGGTGAGGTAATCATCACAAAATGGAACAGAAGGAAACCAAAGCACAACAGTAAGCAAGCTGTAAGGTGGAATGGGACACGCAATCATCATCATCATCATCACCATCATCATCACAACCTTTTACATTCACTAAACTTACTACCATCACAAGCATCTTCACCATCATATTCACTAATCATTATCAACATCGCCGAGAAGAAACGAGAAGAGTGAAATTCATAAAAGGTACAGGAAGGCAAAACGGCAACATATTCTCTCTCTCTCTCTCTCTCTCTCTCTCTCTCTCTCTCTCTTCACCTCAGGAAAAAAAAAAAAATCCAGGTAAAAATATGCCTCATCACACCTGTGGAAGGGAGACCACCATATCGACTTCAGGTGAGTTATAAATGTGGGGAAAAAAGAACCCATGGAGTACTGAAAAAAAAAATAAATAAAAAAAAGCAATGAAAATCCAATAAATAATCCTTTAGTTTATTTGAACGATATACTTTGTGAAATTTGAACGAAACATGAAGAAGCAAAATGAACACTTCATAAAAGAAAAAAAACAGACAACAGGATCCAACGTGTATGTTTATGGAAATCTGCACACACACACACACACACACACACGGAACAGGCAACAAAAGATTCATTTGCGTTTATTTTCGAAACATTTTGGGAAATGTGAACGGAACACAAACGTAACATACGAAGAATGAAGACACAGAAACAAACTAACAAGCCTATATGTGAATATGAACGAAACGTTTTGGGAAATTAGAATGCACAAAAAAAAAAATAAAAGATCAACTGCTACTTGGATATCGTCCCATAGACAATTATAAAAAAACAGAATATATAAATAACATATATACATACATACAGTACATATGATAAATACGTTACCGGTATATATATATATATATATATATATATATATATATATATATATATATATATATATATATATATATATATATATATATATATATATATATATACAGTATATTATATCCGACTCTGGGCAAAGGCTTCAGGGCCTATTTCTTGGGGGCAGTGGCCTATCTCAAGGCCCAGTAGTCCTCCTACACCTCCACATGTCACCACTTCGGCACTAACACCCACCGTCCATACTGAATACATGCTAGGGCTGTCTCATACAGGACTGGTGTACTGGTATTAACGGGGATACTTTTACGACACGTCGGCGGGTCTTCTGGTAGATCAGTAAAGCCTGATTTTATGAAATTCAAAACCTACCTACCTTCTTCCTCTCTCTCTCTCTCTCTCTCTCTCTCTCTCTCTCTCTCTCTCTCTCTCACCCCACTTAACCCTGTCACTACGATAGTGTCTGTGTGCTTTCTTTATTTCTTTATTTTGTTTTATTCTAATGATTTTCCTCAGCTGGTAGAAATGGTTCGAAAATATTTTAACTTACCCCTCCAGTACGATGACTATTTTTTTTTCATTCTTGCTAGTACAATGATGATAATGGAGAGAGAGAGAGAGAGAGAGAGAGAGAGAGAGAGAGAGAGAGAGAGAGAGAGAGAGAGAGAGAGAGGGAGGGAGACGAATGCAAAACTATGTAAAGGAAGGTGGTACTGTCTCGTAGGAAGAGGGGTTGTTAGTGAGCAGGGATAAAAGTACCTGGAGAACTTTTTGTCTAAGTCATCCCACACAGGATGCAGCGTCATGCGACTGCTAGGTAGACAGATATATAGATAGACACAGATAACTACGTTGATAGAAAAACAGATACAGATAGACTGGTAGACAGACAGACAGATACACAAGGATAATTAGGCTGATAGAGAAACATATAGATAGGTAGGTAGATAGATAGGCTGATAGATAAATAGATAGATCCTGTTTATGTTCGTGGTACTTATTCGCGAATCAGCATAACTTAAAACCCAAATATGTCATAGTAAACCATTTACCAAGAGAGGTCTTTCACTAGCTCACTAAAATCGGAGCGGGGGAATATAAGAGATTTGACTCTTGTCTATATTGCCCGTGAAAGGTACCCAAACCCAAGTGACAGTTTCACAATGAACTATGTTACTACTCGTTTTTTCGTTCGTGGGTCAAATATTTCTAAGTGCTTGGTGTGTTTCATTAACTTTATACTTCTTGTTCTTTATTCTGTAATAATAAAAATAGCACACAGCCTGCATGAGAAATAGTTTGTGATTATTTTCAAACATTTCGTCCACTATTTCAAAATGTAAAGGCGGAATTGGAAAGATATACTTTTGATGGACTGTGCAGAAAAGAAATTTGGCCTATCAGTCCAGTGCGTCTACTTTATTTTTATTTTATCACTTTATGATTTCCCTTTCCGTCACTTTCTCCCCGACGCATCATATCAGAGAGAAATAACAATGGACAGAGAAATGTACCAAGTTGCTCTTTCCTCCCTGACGCATAATATCAGAGAGAACCACCTATGGGCAGAGAAACGTACCAAACCTCTCTCAGCTTAAGAGCTTCAGCCAGCAGACGGAAAAGAGAAGGAAAAATGGTGGAATATTATGTGAACTTTTGTACTGCATTGAGAAAGGGCTGCTTGAACAAAAATTAATGTTCAATTGGGCGAAGAGAGAGAAGCATTGCATTTACAGGTATTACTCTCACTACAAACACTGCTTCTATTCGTACTTTGTGAGCATGGGAAGGGGCTAATGCTGGCTACCACTCTTCCCTCGGGGAGTAGGTACAGTCTTGCAGTTTCTTGTGTACATCTGGGCATGGTTCCGCCTGGGACAGTCAGGGCGGGTAACAAAATAAAGAGCTTGATCTTAGACAGTGGAAGTCGCTGCTCTCTCTCTGCCACCCTCTCCACTTCCTGCTGCTGTCTCCCGATTTTATTTAACTTAGAGAGGTTTCTAGCACTAAACTCCCTGGGGAAAGGGAGAAAGAATACTTCCGCAAGATCCCTGCTTGTCATAAGGGGCGACTGAAAGGAACATCTTTGTCTCCAGTCTTTCTCTCCTTACTGTGCTCTTCTTCTCTTGTGTCCCACCTCTCTTCTTGATATTTCTTTGTTTCTTCCGGCCTTTATTTTCCCTCTACTCCTATCAGGTTAGACATTTGCTTTTATGACAAAGGATAGTTTAAAGACCTCCCACTGACACTGACCCTTCCACCCATCCTTCCCGTGCATTAACGCCAAACCGTTTCATCAACAAGCCTATTCATCACCAAAACCACTTCAGCGGCAAAAAAAAAAAAAAAAAAAAAAAAAAAAAAAGGAGAGAGCCAAGAAGGAATGAAGGAGAGGAAAGAGAGAGAGGTGAGAAGAAAAATACTTAAAGAGGGTAGGAGAAGATTTGAGAAGTGTCATATAACTAACTTAAGGCTCGGTGCTAGTTTTTCATTACTCCTTCCTTCCTTCCAGTACCGATACTAAAGGGATTAATGAAGGCTTTATCTAACCGCTCAAGTTTCCTAAGAGTTAAAATCGTTTGAAAGTAGCAAGAATAAATATGGATAAGTCAGCGGAATTAGGACGCTAAGGTCAATATTTTTCTACCATTTGGGACTATATCAAGCCCATATTAAGAGTGACTGGGTAGGGCCAATATGAAGGTAGGCAATACGAATATAGTCCGAAAAATAATTGGAGAAAAAATAACATAAAATGTTTACTGGGTTTCATGCCAGCCCTATTTTAACGTCACTATGAAAATTGTGTGTGTGTGTGTGTGTGTGTGTGTGTGTGTGTGTGTGTGTGTGTGTGTGTGTGTGTATACTGTTAATTCTATGACAGGGACACACGATTCCAAGGGCCTCAATGGTGTGTGAGTGATTGTGTGACCCATTTAACTGGATTGGCTATATGTTGTAGAAGGGTCTCTTAGTTTGACTATCTCCTTCCTTGTTTCTGGACAGTATCTCACCAAATCTTTAAATGGGAAAGAAGAAGAAGAAGAAAAAAAGAAGCCAAGGAGTATTACTTCGTTGCTCCGAACTTTCATCAGTAAGGAAGCTCCCTAACACCTCTTCCTTAACGATTTATTTTTGGATATGACTGGCTAGTATCCTTTTGATCCTTTTTAAAGTAGCGTATGGCGATACTGGAATTATTCAAGAAAGACTGACAACGACAGTAATACATAAGAAACCAAATAAATTGCCTAGGAAGAGAAGTTAGGGAGTACTGGCCAAGGAGTGAGGGGTGGAAAGAGATATGACTTTAATATGCTGAGCCAAGAAAACTTAGAGAATGATATGATATTTAGTAAACATTAGGAACGGGTCAGAGGGTGGGGACCTAAAAGAACAGATAGTAACGAAATGTATGAAGCCACAACGCTATGATTTACAAAGCAATAAAGGGTGTAAACATTTTTGGTCCAGTAAGCTTATAAACACATAGGGCTAAGGAATAAAATGTGAGGATATTTAGTAAACATTTAGAGATTCGTCGAAGTGTATGTAAAACGAGTGGATTTCTTGACGTTAAAGGATGTGTATTAAAGTTACTCTATGTGTGTGTGGGGGGGGGAGGGTGAGTTAGAGGGTGCTTAGCTTCTGTGACAGGGAGGGTGGATGTGAGAACGTGAATGAGTGAGAACGTGAATGAGTGAGTACGTATAGGTGAAAGTGTGTGTGTGTGTGTGTGTGTGTGTGTGTGTGTGTGTGTGTGTGTGTGTGTGTGTGTGTGTGTTACCTAATTCTCTTGAGTGTTATAGCCATCTTTAAATCATTACCACAGTCTAGAATAACATGCAAGAATATACTGACGTGTTCCTTAAGCAAGAGAATTTTGACGATACCTTGAAACATCCTTTACTAGTAAGTGCAAGAGTCAGTATGAGGACCACTGCAAGACTGTACCTACTCCTCGAATGTAAGGAGAGTAATAGCCAGAATTAACCCTACCACATGCTGGCTAAGTACGAATGAGGAAGGGGTGCGTGTAGTTAGAGTGATGCATGTAAAAATTGAAGTAGTGTATTGGTTATGTTTGCGTCTAATGGTCTGTGTGTGTAGTTGATATGAACTGACAGTGTGGGATTATTTACAAGCGTAGTACAATATATCAGTGGGTTTTTCATCATCATCATCATCATCAATCATCATCATCAATCATCATCATCATCATCATCATCATCATCATCATCATTATCATCACCCACAGCATCACCATCATCATCATCAACAACCATTTATCTTGATCATAAATGGGGTTAGGATAACCGACAAGTAAAGGAAGTCAGAACTAAATCAAAGTGGCACAGATTAAATCGGTAAGGAAGACGCATTACAGAGTCTGCAAAATTACAGCACTTAAAATATGACCCGAAGTAGAGGAGATTATCACAGTTCCCACATCTGAAACTTCCACACTTCATACTGCTATATCTTAGACTGCCACACCACACACTACTATGGCTCACACTGCTTCAACACACTAGCACACCACATACGGCCAGACTACACCCCATACTAGCGGTCTTCACACTACCAATGCCTCACACTGTCAAGCCACAAACTGTCATACCACACTGCTATGTTTCACACTGCATTACCATATCACACAATACCACATCTCTACCACATCTTAAACACTGCTGCACCTAAACACTAACCACATCACACACTGCCATATTCCACACTACATTACCGTGCCCCACAGTTCCACACCTCTACCACATCTTAAACACTGCCGCACCTCTTGATCATGCCTCTTAGCCTAAGCACATCACACACTGCCACATCTCATTGCTGGATCACAAGCTAACATACCTCACACTACCAAGCACCATACTAGCATAGCTCACACTACCAACACTTCACTCTGTCATAGCCCATTTCCCTCCACCATACCTCACACTACCAACACTTCACACTACCAAACGTCACACCACCAACACCTTACACTACCACACCTCACACTATCAACGTTTCATACTACCAACATTTCACACTACCACACTTTACACTACCAACACTTCACACTATCACACCTCATACTACCAACACATCACTCTACCACATCTCCCATGAACACACCTCATACTGCTCGAGTAACATACTTCACACTATAATTACCTCACATTACCCTACTTCACACTCGCATGCTTCATAGTCACACTACACCACCACACCACACACTGCCACATCACCCACTGCCACACACCACCACACCACACATAGCCACAGCACATCATATCACACATTGCCACACCACACCACACAAACATCCACATCTCTGTCACTTTACCTATACCTTTACCGAAGTGCCGGTCATGTGACGTTAGCGGCCATGGAGCGCCATCTTCCTCTGTCCTAAGCTATCCTGATTAACTCCACATTGCTGATTCTTTCTTGTAAATCGCTTCTTATGCAATCCATATACTTTAATCGCTGTCTTCCTCTTGCTCTTCTTCCCTCTATTCTTCCAAGTAAACAGTCATTATCAAGTTCTTTTAATCTTGTAACATGTCCCAAAAATTCCATGTCTTTTCCTTATAGTCTTCATCATTTCTCTTTCACTACTGCCCTTCTCAGAACTTCTTCATTTGTTACTTTTTATCTCCATGATATTCGCATCATTCTTCTCAAAAAACATACATCAACTGCTTGTAATCTCTCCCTCATTTTCTTCTTTACTGTTCACGTTTCGCACCCGTATTATAGCGTTGACCAGACCAACATTTCAACATTCTTATTCGTGTCCTCATATCCATAGTTATGTTAGTTAAAATTTTTCTCATTCGTCCGAAAGCTCCTTTAGCAATACCAATTCTTCTTACAAATTCCTTCTCATTCCCTCCGTCATCTGATATAACAGCACCCAAGCATTCGAAACTTCTCACCTGCTCTATATAGCTTCCGTGGATATCAGGTTAGATATTTATCGCTCTCTCCGTTTTGTTAGTTCCATTGCCTTTGTTTACCTGATGTTCTTCATACCTTTCTGTTGACATGCTTCCACTACTCTATCCACCAGTTCTTGCAGTTTTTCTTCCGAATCCGCCACCAGTACCGTGTCATCAGCATACCTCAGATTATTAATGTTCTTACCACCAACCTTGACCCCTTCCAATTCCTTCAATTCGTCCATTACAATTTGTCCGTATAAAGAAAACAAGACTGGCGACAGAACACATCCCTGTCGTACTTCTCTTTTTATAGTCACCCACTCCGTCTTCTCCTCTCCGACTTTAACGGCAGCTTTTTTATTCCAGTACAGGCTTACAATGATTCTTATATCCTTATTACCTACCCCAACCATTCGCAACATTCTCACCATCTCCTCATGCCTCACGGTGTCAAAGGCCTTTTCAGAACCCACAAAACACAAGCATAAACCCTTCTGTACTTCCAGAGATCTTTCTATCAACATTCGCAATGCAAAAATAGCAATTCTAGTGCCTTTGTTCCTTCGAAATCCATGCTCCTCCTTTGCCACATAGCTATTTATGTTTCGTCTTACTCTTTCCCCTATCATTCTTAACAATACTTTCCCCATTTGACTCATCACACTCATAGTTCTATGCTTATCACCTTCCAGTGCACCATTTTTCTTTGGTATGACCACAAAAACACTTTCTCTCATTGATTCTGGGATGTATCCAGCATCATATATTCTGTTTGCCAAAGTGGTTATTTTTTCTAATCCAATTTCTCCGGCTGCCTCCATCATCTCAACCACCACTCCATCCTCTCCTTCTGCTTTATTCCTACCCATATTTCTCATATCTTTCTGAATTTTCTCTTTTAAGATGACTGGTCCGCTCATTTCACCGTCAATCTCGGGCTTGACACCTCTCTCATCATCATAAAGCTCATGATTATATTCCTCCCATCTCTTTAATACTTCTTGTTTATCCATTAAAATGTTTCAGTTTTTATCTTTTATTTCTGAACTTCTAGCATTTCTTTTTCCTCCGCTTATCTCTTCAGTAACGTTATACATCTTCCTAGTGTCAGTTCTTTGTAATATTTCCACTTGTTGGCATTTTTCATTCAACCATTCCTCTTTCTTCTCTTTGCATTTTCTTTTTATTTCAACATCCAGTTCTCTATATCTACTTTTATCATGTTTTTTCTCTTCACACCACACACTAACACACTACAACACCAGACCACACACTTAACACACCACACCACCACACTGCCACACCACCACACCTCCCACGTCCTACACTACATTAACATAGATACTTGTCCTAAAACCCTATATAAAGAGCTATTAACAGGATGCCAGTTAAATGGGTCACAATACCCCCTCTTTCTCTGCAATCAACACATTTATCTGTTGATTAGGGGATTGCAATATCAACTCCAAATGATGATTGAGAGTTTTGTAATAGCTACTAGTTTTGTGTGTGTGTGTGTGTGTGTGTGTGTGTGTGTGTGTGTGTGTGTGTGTGTGTGTGTGTGTGTGTGTGTGTGTGATTTTAAACAGGTAAGAAAACATCTTGAGCTTTATTTTATTCGATGACTGGTGATGATGATGGTGGTGGTGGTGGTGGTGGTGGTGGGGGTGGTGGTGGTGATGATGATGATGATGATGATGATGATGATGATGATGATGATGATAATAATAATAATAATAATAATAATAAAAACAACAAAGCTAATACCACCACCACCACCACCACTAACAACAACAACAACAACAACCATATACAGTTCGCATTACCCAATACATCTTTTTTGGAGCACACCTCACCTAGCTTGCAACACAGATCGCAATACGCCTTATAAAGCAAGCAATATCTCTTACGCACAATTCGTAGTATTCATTATACAGTTCACCTTACTGCATATAGTTAGCAACACACCTTATACGGTATGCAGTACACCTTATAATGTTTGCAGTACACCTTACACAGTTCGCAACACCTTGCACAGTTCGCAATACATCGTATACAGCTCGCAATACACATTATAGTCCTCAATACACCTAATACAGTTCGCAGTACAATTTACAGTTCGCAGTACAACTTACACGTTTCGGAATTATTGTTCGCAACACACCTTATAAGGTTCGCAACTCACCTTATACAGATCGTAGCACACTTTACAGATCGCAACACACCTTGTTCTGTTCGCAACACAACTTATACAGTTCGCAACACACCTTATACAGTTCGCAACACACTTTACTCTGTTCGCGATACACTTTACAGTTCGCAATACACCTTATTCAGTTCGCATTACACCTTATACAGTTCGCAACACACTTTATACAGTGCGAAACACTTTACATAGTTCGCAATACACCTTATGCGGTTCGCAAAACACCTTATACAGTTCGCAATACCTTACTCACTTCGCAATACATCTTATACAGTTTGCAGTACATTTCACACAGTTCGCAACACACTTTACACTTCTTACAATGTCTTATACAGCTCGCAATACACCTTACATAATTCGCAACACTACATACTGTATATATCGCAACACACCACATAACCCCTTCCACCACCATCACCACTACTACATAGAACTATAGTGTCTTCATCTAACGGGACTGGGCCACTCCCACACCCTGCATCCTAAGTAGTGGAAGCTCCCTAACATTTCTTCTTTAGCTATTTATTTCTGGATATGGGTGGTTAATATCCTTTTGTGCATTACTTAATGAGAGTATGGCAACATTTAAAGGAATTATGTAACACAGAAGAGGACAGTAAGGTGTTATAGGCTAAACTAAATAAATCGCCTAAGAAACGGTGTTTGGGAAATCGAAAAAATGGGATGCAGACTCCAATAATCTGACAATGATTTTTGAAGTGCTTGACACTGATGGAACGTATCTGGCCTTCCTATATGGCTGCTGACTGCATTCTGTTATATGGGATGCAGGCTAACCATACGTAATAATCACAGGCGTTCCATAAATGACCGTCAAATTCAGAGTTTTTCACGCCACTTTGCGATTTAAGGCTGAAGCATACAACCTCATATATTTCATTTACTTTAACTTGGTTTAAATATTCGTCCTTTGCAGAATAAGGCAACACAAAGGCCCTACATCCTTTCCACAGCACTTCTTCGTGACTAGCAGTGAAGTCTAGTGTTAATCTCCTCTTACGCCTCAGCATTCAAGAGGGAGGGATGGTAATATTACGCCTAGTTAAAATGAACGGCGTATAGCCATATCGACCCGATTACACTTGGCCATCAACTGAATAGACAGGGGTCAGAGGTCTTTGTCAGGTTAGAACAAACGCACTATAGCAGCAACACATACCCCGGTACCGATTTAACTTGCAACACTAGATAGCACGCAACACATCACGCATACATCTAACTGCACAAAGCAATACATCTAACACAAGACAGAAGCATCTTAACACAAAACAGCACAACGATGGTAGACGCAAACAAAAATTGTTCAAAAACAGCCCAGTCAACATTCTTTCCAATATTTCTATCTATCTGTCTACCTGCCTGCCTACCTACCTACTTACTAATCGCTCTTCATCCATTCGCTCCATATGTCCAAACCATCGCAACACACTCTGCTCAGCTTGAACAGCGATCTCGTGCATAACTCCAGTTTTATATATATATATATATATATATATATATATATATATATATATATATATATATATATATTCGTTCGTTTTCGTTTTCGTTTTTAAATGCTCCAACATGCTTGCATTTGTCGGCTTTGATCACTTAATGGCGGCTCTCCACGCTGCACGATCCATTGCAGCCTCCCTGTTCAGTCCCTTAACGCTGAGGTCACACTTAATGACCTCGTCCCATGTCTTTCTCGGTCTACCCCTCATAACCCCACCCCTAATATTAACACTTCTCACCTTCCTCACCCAATTATCATCCCCCATCCTCTCCACATGTCCAAACCACCTCAATCTACCCCTCCTCATCACAACACCAATACACTCCAGTCCCATCCTATACCTCTCAACTCTTCCATTGTAAACCCAGCCCCTCCAGGCCTTGGACGCAGGGACGCACTGCACATCCACCTAATCATTGCCATTTCTGTACGTCTGAGCCGGCGAATATCTTCCTCCTTCACTGCCCAGGTCTCACTGCCATACAGCATTACACTCCTAACACATGCTGCATACAAAGACCCCTTAGGACGTAGGGAGAGCCCTCTCAATGTCAGGAGAGGCAAGAGCTCCCTGAACTTCTTCAACCACTTCTCACCCTAGCCACAGAGCTAGCTCCAGCCCCACCTCCAGCACACAACATGTCTCCCAAATAACAAAACTCTTCCACACACTCAAGAGATTCACCAGCAAGTTCAATCCTTTCACGTCTGACTATCTCCACCTGCTCACCCCGGCACGCCGTACACATAAAATCAGCATTATCTCGCAGTCTACCTCTGATACCACTACATCTCTTATGCACCCATTTATCACAAACACTGCACAAGATGGAATTACTTCCCACGCCCTTGTGGCAAACTGCACATGGCCACTCTCCCTCGTCTTTGACAGTACTGCCACCAACCCTAGATATCATCACTTTTGTTTTATCTGCATTTACCCTTAAACCCTTTTGCCCCATACCGTCTCTCCACTTCCTAAACCTTTCCTCCGCCTCCCTTTCATTCTCTGCAAACAACACCAAATCATCAGCATACAACAACACCCACGGGAGTCCGTTTCTAAAGTCACGTGAAAGGGCTTCAAGTACCATGATAAACAACATGAGACTCAAACTGACCCCTGATGCACACCAACGTTCACGGAAAACTCATCACTCAAATCTCCATTCTCTCTCACCTGGGTGTGAGCACCAGCATACATGGCCATAACCACCCTAACCAGCCACTCCTCCAAGCCAAGCTTTCTCTTTTGCCCACTTCACCACCTCTCTAGGGACTCTGTCAAAGGCCTTTTCCAAATCAACAAAAACAAAATAAAGATCCCTTCTCCTACCAATATATTTCTCCTGAAGCTGTCGAACAATGAATATGGCATCAGTGGTCCCCCTACCTGGCATAAACCCAAACTGTATCTCATCAATATTCACTCTTTCTCTAATCATACCTTCTAAAACTCTCTCCATTACCTTCATTATCTGATCTAAAAGCTTTATACCTCTTTAATTTCCTCTTTCCAGGGCATCACCCTTCCCTTTATACACATTTACAGTATATATACACATACCATTCCCAACCCTCTAATTGTGGTCCAGTTGCTTTAACATCCGGTATCTCAAAAGTTTTCGAGTCAATTCTTAATAGAAAAATTTAAAGCATCTTTCCTGTCACAACCTTCTTTCTGATCACTAGTATGGGTTCCGTCAGGGACGCTCCACTGGCGATCTTCTCACCTGCCATTCAGACTTCTGGTCATCCTCATTTCGAGACTTTGGCGAAAGCTTTGCCATTGCACTTGACATCTCTAAGGCTTTCGATCGAGTTTGGCATAAATCGTTAATTTCCAAACTGTCCTTTTACGATTTCCATCCTTCTATCTGTGCCTTCATCTCCAGCTTCCTTTCTGGTCGTTCTATAGCCGCTGTTGTAGACTGCCATCGTTCTTCTCCTAGATCTATCAAGAGTGGTGTTCCTCAGGGTTCTGTCCTATCGCCATTTCTCTTTCTCTTATTCATCAGTGACCTTCTAAGCTGTACATCTAACCCTATCCACTGTTATGCTGATGATTCCACCCTTCGCCTTTCCATTCTGTTCCCCCAACGTCCACCTCAGCAGTTACTTCAACAAACAAGGGATAAGTCTATGGCACACCTAATGTCTGACTTGGCTCGTATCTCTGACTGGGATAAAAATAATCTGGTTGTTTTAATGCATCAAAGACTCAGTTTTTACACCTATCAACCCAACAAAATCTTCCACAGTTTAATAATATTCAGCTTAATCCTGCATCATCCTTGAACATGCTTGGGGTTTCATTTACTCGGGACTTATCTTGGAAAGATGATATTACATCTCTTGTAAAGTCTGCTTCCAAGAGATTAGGTGTGCTAGGCCGACTCAGTTCCTTCTTTACCCCTGCACAATTGTTGACTCTATACAGGGGTTTTATCCGCCCCTGTTTGGAGTACAACTCTCATGTGTGGGGAGGCTCCCCACATACAGCTCTTCTCAATAGAGTGGAGTCAAAGGCTTTTCGTCTCATTAACTTTCCTCCTCTTTCTGACTCTCTTCAACCTCTGTCTCTTCGTCGCACTATTGCATCTTTATCTCTTTTCTGTCGCTACTTCAATGGTCACTGCTCCTCTGAACTGTCTGCATGCATTCCTCCACCTTTACGACGAGCGAGTAGCACCCGTCTAGCAGCAAACTCTCATCCCTTTTCCGTCCAACTCTCTAATGCAAGAGTTAACCGTTACTCCCAGTCCTTCATTTATGCAACAGGTCAACTCTGGAACTGTCTCCCTCTGTCTGTATTTCCTGCTTCCTATGATCTCCAGTCTTTCAAACGCAGCATGTCCAAACATCTCGAAATTATCTGATCTTGAATTTGGCTTTCTCTTGTATTTTGTTTTTTTCTTGGAAGGAACAATAATTGCGGGTTCGCGGCCTTTGGTTTCTTCTTCCTCGCATAATATATATATATATATATATATATATATATATATATATATATATATATATATATATATATATATCCTTTCATTATTTTCTCCATCATTGTTTAGGATATTAAATTGTTGATGAATCGTCTAGTTTTGCTAAATTTCTTCGAAATTGATTATTGAACTTTTGACCTTCGTTCCATCCATTTGAATTCAAACCTATAAATGTATAGATTTGCCATGAATGGGGCTAGGTTTGTTCCCATCGGTATTCCAAAACACTATATGAAAACAATATTTCCGCAAGTAAAGAAACAGTTTTCTACCAGGTAATTTGTCCTATGTATTATCTGATCCTCTGAGAACATCAATTTTTTCCATCTCTTTTATTTACCCAGTATCCTTCGTGTTAACATACTGCTCTCAAATTCTTATTCAGTCCTTGAAAAGCAACTTGAACTGTCCATTTCAACTTTTTTTTTTTAATATCCTTTGGTTCGATCTTCGTGTACAACGTTGAAAAATCATATGTTGCTAAGTTTCTCGCATTTTTTATTAATATTATTATTATTATTATTATTATTATGCGTCTGGCAATAGATAGATAGATAGATTATTTTTTTTTTGTGATTGATGGAATCAATATCCTTTCTGTACATTTCCATGTTATATCCACATACAGTTGATTCCTGTATATAAATTCAGTTTGTAACGGTATCTTTTGTGTTGCTTTTAAACACGAGAACACACTAACACCGGGGAAAAAAAAATCTGTATGTGAACTTAACCATTTTCACAACAGAAATGAGAAGCTATACTCGAACACACGAGACACACAGATGAGTAACAAATACACATGGCTGAACACAAACACAGGACACCGAGCACAGCAACATACAAGTCCACACATACCGTAATCCACATCCCTGATCTAACTCAATTTTGATAAGAATAAAGACAGCGACATCAACATATGACTCAATACACTTATATACTGGTACACACACACACACACACACACACACACACACACACACAAGGATAACATGAACAAACACTATTTAGCACATTAACACGCAGGCTTATACAAAATCCTTTTCCCCTTTTTTTTAATGATGTTCAAAGTTACCCTAACACACACACACACACACACACACAGGAATAACTCATACACAAGAACCAATATCAAAACACACGACATAGCACACTAACACGCAAATCCGAACACACTAACACACGCACCTTCACCAAAACCACGTCCCTAACCTAATTTTATATGTGCGAAACTACACTCAATCACACGAATAACTCGAACGCAAGAATCAACACACTAGCACACGAACTCACAAAACCGAGCACCCAAACACACGCTTCCACCAAACAGCCTCCCTAACCTGACCCAATAATTTTCCCGACAGGAACGAAGAACGAAACGGCAACCGATCGAAGACTCACAACACATAACCCTCGACTCAACAAGGCAACAACACACTTAACCAGACCAATCTTCCTCCTACTTCTTCTTACCTTCAGTCTAAGTCCTGAACATCTCGTAGAAGCTCAGGTATCCACAGGTAATCCTTAGAGTGGGTTTGACGACCATGAGAAAGAGCGACGGAACTAAGCACACGAGACCAAAACAGTGACCAGCGGGAGCTTTCATACACACACCCTCACCCCACCACAGCCTAAGCTCGACTGACACGCTTCTCGGTTTTCTGTTCTCACTCTTACACCTGACTCTCTCTCTCCCACCCCAGAGGTCTTACGACGTGTTGGCTCAGGAGGCTCACGATTATATCTTCCCAGCTTTAGGAAAAGGAACGCTGTCTTTCTTGTTCATTTAGAGGCTGTTACATCTCTCTTTGCCACGTTAATACATTCGTTGTTTTAGAAGGTTGACTGCTACCTCTTCTTCACCAGTTTGTTGCTAGATACGGGAGGTTAATATTGTCTACCTATCCACTGTCATCTTTCTATCTGTAGCCAGACGTCTTAATCCGCTAAGTTGTGGCCAAAAACACATCTTCTCCATGTAACCCTGACCTGACATTTGGCATCCCTCCAATTCACATCCTCCTCTCTCGTAGATCCCTCCAACCTTTTCCTCCATGTCACCCTTAGTCTCCCCCTTCATCCCAGTGACATACAGTCTTCTAGTCAGTCTCACTTTCCATCCTCGCGCATGACCAAACCATCTCCAGAGTATTTCTTTACACTTTCAGTCACATCCACATCCGTACCAAAAAGCTTCTTAACTTCCTCATTTGTCTGTCTGTCTCTCCATGTACTCGTAACGCCACATGTTCCTCTCAGACAACTCACTTCCAATACTTCACTCTTGACCTGCGTCTTTCCAGCAGGGTCCTGAACCGTATATTATTACTCAATCAGAGGGAAATATTCTCTTTGACATAAGAGTCTCATCGGCACCTCTTTCTTAAAAATAGTGTTTCTGAATATCACGTAATTATTCTCCAAGGTTTACAAGATTTACAGGTCTTCCTAACCATTGTATTGGAGGAACACTTTAATATTCTCTTGCAAGTTATTAATGAATCAAAGGACCGTATTCTAAATTACCTGGGAGCCTCACTAACATCTCTCCCATATCACCTTGTTCCCAGTAGCACGAACCATATACATAGCGTTCATTCGATCAGTTGTTGATTATCTCTCCCCTGCTCTTTGTCAACTTTCCAGAACAGCCTTACAACCTCTTGAGAAATTCCAAAATGCTCAACCAGAATTAGCAACATGCAACTTGAACTCAACCTTCCACCACTTGTTGAGGGAATATACTCCATAGTTACATAGTTCAGTGTTAAGTGCCTGCATTATCCTCACCTTTCTCCCCACTACTCTCACATCATTCGGACTTCCCTTGATCCCACTGCACCAAGGCCTCTGCTTCGTAGTGGTGGCCACACACTTGTTAATACTGTTTGTTCAAACGTCCGACGGCTAAACATCAACGTACTGGTGCTTGCTGAGGAGATGGACTATGGCATTCCACCTTGGCAGACCCCT
The DNA here is from genome assembly GCF_032717465.1 of Coenobita brevimanus. Taxonomy (NCBI): domain Eukaryota; kingdom Metazoa; phylum Arthropoda; class Malacostraca; order Decapoda; family Coenobitidae; genus Coenobita; species Coenobita brevimanus. Next base: position 42,134,576 of record NC_137069.1, read on the forward strand.
GTGCCATCTGTCTCATACACTCCAGCCTCCAATCCTGACCTGCCTCAGCTTCAGAAACAGCTAGCTTTGGAGACCATCACCAGGCTGTCATCTTCCCTTCCTTCGGCCCACCATATCTACACTGATGGCTCCCTGCACAAGGATGGCAGTGCTGGCTGTGCTGTATTTTCCCCAAGTCTGGACCCACCTCAAGGGGGCTGGCTGGGCCGTCGACTGCCAACCTCGTCGAGCTCTATGTATTGCGAAGTACATGGACTCCTGGATGCAGTTACTTTATTAATACGGACGAATAACAGCGACTTGATCATCTGTGACTCACAGCCGGCCCTCCATGCCCTCTCCTCTCCCATGCCTGCATATCAACACCTCGTTATGCAGATCCTCTGTCAATTGGCCACTGCCCGCGATCGTTCGCTGGTGGTGCACTTTCTGTGGATTCCTTCTCATATTGATCTCACAGCCAACAGCACCGCTGACCTCATTGCCAAGACAGCCTGTGGACTGGATCCGTCCGCTGTGGATGCTACTAATGTCTCCCCCATTTGCTACAAGCAAATAATACACAGAGCAGCCCGCTCCCCTATTCTCCACCGCAGAAATGCTGAGAGAGCTCACAGTGTGTCTATCCAACATTATGACCACCTTCTTTCTCGTCCCCATAGATATCGTTGCAGTGGTCTTATGGTTCGTCAACATAACGTGGTGTGCGCCCGCCTCAGACTGGCCTACCGACCTGTGTGGCAGGTGGCTGGGATGGACAACGCACCTCATTTGTCCTCTTGTAAGCTGTGTGACACACCCTATGCCAACACCCTTGACCATTATTGCCTGCAATGTCCACTTGTCTCTGATTTAATACCACATAGACTCACATAGTGGACACTTGTAAACAATTGTTGGAAGATGATAACCTACATGTTATTCTCATGCGTCATCCACACTCTGATGGGTATTAATTTGTTATAGCTAGACAGCGTGTCCTGCGTGGCACGAGTTCCCCTGTACTCACCTCACATATGGCCACATGGCACTTTAACAGGTTTGTCGCCGTAGGGCGTAGTAAATTAATCATATCAAATCAATCTTGTTCCTATGTATGTCAGTAATGTTTTTAATGAATGAGAGGATCAAATATTCTATGTAACAGGAAGCTTAACATCGCCTCTTCTTCAACAGTTTATTTCTGGACATGACACGCTAATATTCACTTTATTTTATTTAGGCTATATTTCATCCTCATCTTGACTACATGTGCTGGAGAGGGACCCCTGCATGTCGTGGCACTGATATGACTGGGCGGTGGAATTGCCTAGATGTACAGACGTCCCTCAGTTCCCTCCCTATCCCTCGAAAAGTGGATCGTAGATGACAGAGAAAGGATTTCTTTAGCTTGCAGTCCACCGGGTCCACGTTCAGATGATTCTGGGTTGCAGCAATGACAAAGGCTATCACCATCATCATCATCATCATCATCACCATCATCATCATCATTATTATTATTTTTTTTTTCCGTCATCATCATCATCTTCACCGTTATTACTATTATTATCATCATCTTAACCATTATTATTATTATTATTACCACCATTAATATTATTATTATTATTATTATTATTATTATTATGGAGAAAGCATATGACAGGGTGGATAGACAAGAATTGTGGAAAGTATTAAGAATACTGTATATGGAGTAGATGGGAAGTTCCTGAATGCTGTGAAGAGTATGTATGAGG
>NC_137069.1:42141308-42206308 GCF_032717465.1 Coenobita brevimanus
TGTGTGTGTGTGTGTGTGTGTGTGTGTGTGTGTGTGTGTAGGGGGTTGATGGTCAGCACGTCCAATTCGCAGGTGGAAGAAGCCGAGAACAAAGGTACCTAGAGATGAATGTGGGAAGGAAATGTGGAGAGAGAGAGAGAGAGAGAGAGAGAGAGAGAGAGAGAGAAAAGGCGTGGGGGTGTAGGGGGTGGTAGAAAAGCGGACAGTTGACCGGAAGGACGCGAGATCGATTCCAGACTGGGACAGGGAACAATGTGAGGGGAAGGGGTGAATTTCGTTAAACCCTTCACCACCATAGCGAATGTTATATATTGATAATAGTAATAATAATAACAATAATAATAATAATAATAATAATAATAATAATAATAATAATAAATAATAACAACAATAATAATAATAACAATAATAATAATAATAATAATAATAATAATAATAATAATAATAATAATAATGATAATAATAATAATAATAATAATAATAATAATAACAACAACAACAACAACAACAATCATCAACTTCATCATCACGATCAAAATTTCACCGAAGAGAAAGCAATATGAAAAAAATAAAAAATAAAAAAATCAAAAAGATACACTCTTACGCTCGTGGAGGACTGGGAAATATTGGTAAGCATATTTCTGGCATGGGATGATCTGCGATAGTAAAGAGTAGACACGAAATTTCCTAACATCATTCTGTTCAAGTTTCAATTCACTGTCCCAACTTAAGTGTAGGTACCTTTTGCTTTCATTACAAACTACTGTATACTAATTTTAACTTAGCTTGGCCCAGATTTTCGTCCTTTTGCAGCTAATATCACATAGCTCAGTGGTAGAAGAAGATAACGCCACGGCAATACATCCCTTCCATAGCACTTCTTCGTGGCTGGCATCATATTCTTGTATTAATCTACTGTTACAGCTAAACATTTAAGATGGACAGATGGCAATTTTAGGTCGTTAGAGTGAAAGGAGTATAGTCTCCTACCCACGCTTCCCGATTTCTGAACTTATTCCCACTTTTTATTGTTGGACACACGACACGGGCACTTTGCGGAAGGCAGTGTTCTTCAGAGCCATCTCCCAAGGTGAAGAAGCAAGTGGTCAGCCAGTCAGTCACCCACACTCGGAGTTAGGGAATCAGTAACTCAGGATCCAGTTCCAGTAAATATAAGCATCTTATCTCTCCACCTTGTTCTCTGACCTCCTCTTCCTCTCACTCCATCTCTCCATCTTGTTCTCTGTCTGTCTCTTCCTCCCACTCCATCTCTTCATCTTGTTCTCTGTCTGCCTCTTCCTCTCACTCCATATCTCCATTTTGTTCTCTGTCTCCTCCCCTCACTACATCTTGTTCTCTGTCTGTCTCTTCCTCTCACTCCATCTTGTTCTCTGTCTGTCTCTTCCTCTCACCCCATCTCTCCATCTTGTTCTCTATCTGTCTCTTCCTCTCACTCCATCTTGTTCTGTGTCTGCCTCTTCCTCTCACTCCATCTCTCCATCTTGTTCTGTGTCTGCCTCTTCCTCTCACTCCATCTCTCCATCTTGTTCTCTGTCTGCCTCTTCCTCTCACTCCATCTCTCCATCTTGTTCTCTGTCTGCCTCTTCCTCTCACTCCAGCTCTGGGCTGCCACTCAGTTACTCTGGTTGTCCATCTGTAATCTGTTCCAAGAAGGACGTGACCTGCCCATATCCATTTTTATCAGTCGCGTACCTCGTAGAACCAGATCTAAGCTAACCCTCTCAAGGTGGGAACAACTTCAGTATTCACAGCTAAAGCCAGACGATTTTAATGAGCTGAAAATGAGTCATAGGAGCCTGAGAATGGCGTCAAAGAGAGAGAGAGAAATTGATAATGGAAAGGACCCTGATAATTCCACTCTGACAAATTTTTTTTCCTCTCTCTCTCTCTCTCTCTCTCTCTCTCTCTCTCTCTCTCTCTCTCTCTCTCTCTTTCTCTCTTTCTCTCTCTCTCTCAGTTAAGTAAGTATCATTTTTCAGTCACATTCTCCTTCTCTTCAGTTCTATATCATGGGTCTCTCTCTCTCTCTCTCTCTCTCTCTCTCTCTCTCTCAACCAATTCTTTTTTCGTGATGACCACACCCTTTTTCATCACGACTATCACCCTCCATCTTCATCATCACCACACTCATTTTCATTACCATCGCCACAGCACGGCACACCCATCTTCATCACTATCACTTCACCACACCTCACCGCATCCATCTCCAGTACTGTCACCGTAGGCACTGCCATCATTTTCATCACACTCATCTTCATCACTGTCGGTATTCATTTTTACTGTCACCACATCTACTGCCATCATCATCATCATCATCATCATCATCACCATCATCATCATCATCAGTCACCGTCATCATCACCATTATAACGTCTAAATCCATCATCACCATCATCATCATTACCGGCTCATGTCATCACCATTTGTGTCCCTTTCATCTTCGCGGCCACCTCAGTCATCATCATCATCATCATCATCACTTTCCATCATCATCTATTATGCATATCAGTCTGGCCCTGTTTGAGAGGGCTAAAACCTTTCCCCCCCCCACCCTCATCATCTTCACCACCACCACCACCACCACCACCACCACCCGCCTCTCCTCCGTGACCACACTCATCACCACTCCATCACTAGAGCTCAGTTAATCATTATCATTATCCTCATCATCATCACCATAAAACCGTCTTCGTTATCCTCATCGTCATCAGTAGCAGCATCACCACCATACTTTCACCACAATATCTCCTTTCCTCATCACCACCGCATCATCATTATCATCATCATCATCACTCGCCCCGGCCAACTGCTCCTCACTCATTTTAAAGAACCATCACTACAACCCTCCTCATCACATCTAGATCTCTCTTATCATCATCGTCATCATCATCATCCTCTTGCATCACCACACCTCTCACCATCACTTATCTTTTCATCATCATCATCACCATCACCACCACCAGTACACATTCACATCCACACATTCTCATACTTATAGGTGGTGGCGACATCATACAGTGATTTCATGTAGTGTTGTCTGCTTCTTTCTAAGCTGACTCAACTCTGAATGACATGCCTAATAGTTTCCTCTAACACAATTAACCATTTACGCCGCTGGGTGGTAACCATAAAACCAATAACGGGGTGATGTGGAAGCCTATTTTGGTGTCCATGTTAACTGGATAGAGAGATGCAAATGCGGCGTCCATCCTGGAACTAAACCTACACACTTTTCCCAGCGCCTGGCTGTGACGAGGCGATCTCCACCACAAAGGAACATCGGTCCACTGCACGGGATGGTTCTGCAGGGACAGTTGTTTGCCTGTGGTTAATGGGTCTGCTCGTCCAAACAAACTGGGGTTACTTTACTACTACTACTACTACTGTTACTACCTCATCCTCGCCAAACCCCCATTTAGCATCATCATCTTCACATCACCAGCGCTTCGCCACCCTCATCACTACACCCAACTCTTCTCTCATCATCATCATCGTCGTCATTACCACTACACCCTTCAACCCTGACTCTCCTTCTCCGATCATCATCATCATCATCATCATCACCCTCTCATCTCCACACCCTCCCAGTCAACTCCACATCTTCACCACATTTCCCCTTCCCTCATCATCATCAGTCGCGCCCACTGTCATCACCACAAAGAGTAACAAGTCCGTCTGGTCACCATCACATCACCATCACAACCTCACCATCATCACCAGAGCTCCTCCGCTCATCACTGTCAACAGTATTTTAGTTACTTTCATCACCATCATCACCAGAGCTCCTCCATTCATCACTATCAACAATACTTTAACTACTTTCATCACCATCATCTATTCACATCACCACATCTGCATTAAGACAACAATATCACCACTACATCTATTTTGTTCATCATCATCATCGTCGACGTCATCGTCATCATCATCATCATCATCATCGTCATCGTAATGACAGTTCTTTCTCCGTTCATCATCATCATCATCGTAATCACAATTCTTTCTCCGTTCAGCATCATCATCATCATCATCATCATCATCACAACTTCTCCGTTCATTATCATCTTACATCATCATACCTTCATCTTCACCACCATTGCTCGCTTTTCATCATCACTAACTCTATTACCTTCACCATCACCACAGTTTTACCAACTAACATCATTTCTTCATCTCAACCCTCACCATCCATATTCATCACCACGCTCACTTGTATCCGCCTCTCTGTTCATCATCATCATCATTATCATCATTGCACGAGCAGGCCGTCACCACCACTTATAGTTACAAGGCTGTCTGCTCATCACCCAAATTACGGAACCGTTGTGTCCACCTCACCACATCCTCATCACAACTATTATTCCTCGCACCATCATCACCACCACCACCACCACCTTCACCTTCACTATATTTCCATAATCATCATCATAATCATCATCATTATACCACCACCGCAACTTCTTTGTTTATCACAACCACCACCACCACCACCACCACCACCACCATCTTTCTGTTCACTACCCTTTGTCATCACCATCACCTCCACACCTCACCACCACATCTCCCCTTCATTTCTTCACCCATCCCGGCCGTCACCACCAATTAGAGTAACAAGTCGGTCTGCTCATCACACAAGTTAAGGAATCATCACGATCACCTTTTCCATCACAGTTATATTTATCCCTTCACCATCATCACCATCATCATCATCATTACCACAATACATACCACCCTCACCACCACATTTTCCCGTTTTATCATCATCATTCATCACCTTCACCTCCACACTTCATCCCCCCTCCCCCTCAGTTCCTCCTCCTCATCACCCCGCCTCGTCCGTCACCACCACTTAGCGTAACAGGTGGGTCTGCTCATCACCCAAATTAAGGAACTGCTGCTGTCCAATTCCACCAGGAGGCCAACCACGAGAGGCTGCAGTTACACCAGGCCAGAATACACTCCACCACTCTGCTTAACCAAGTAACACACACGCAACACTGCAACACTCACGCATCACTGCAACACTCACACAATAATCTGCAACTCTCACTAACACTGCAACACTCACACGATACTCTGCAACATCCATGTAACACTGTAACACTCGTGCAATACTCACCAATACTCAGGCATCTCAGCAACACTCGCTCAATACTCTGCAACATTTAGGAAACAATTAGAAAACGCTGCAACATTCACACAACACTAGTATTCACTTAATATCCTGTAACAATGCAACACTCACGCAACATCGCAACACTCACTCAACACTCTGCAGCATTCACGCAGTACTGCAACACCCACTGAATACACTGCAACACTCACGCAACACTCAGGAATGCTCAGGAAACATTGGAACATTCGCGCAACGCTATAATCCTTCACCACGCTGCCTAACGAAGTAACACACTCGCCACACATTCACGCAACACTGCAACACTCACTCGATACTCTGCAGCATTTACGGAACACTACAACACTTATGCAACATTGCAACATTGAAGGAAACACTGCAACACTCACCGTACACTACGACACTCATGCAATTTCCTCAGGCAACATTCCACAGCTCTGCCTAACTAAGCAACACACGCGCCACACACCAAAGCAACACTACAACACCCACATAACACACATAACACAGTGTAACATTCAGACAATACTGCAACACTCACGGAACACTCACGAAATACTTAAACAACACTCCACTATCCCTAATGATGTCACACACACGTCACACATCCACGCAACGCTGCAACACCTGCGCAACACACTAATATCCAAGCAACACTGCAACACTCACGCAACATCGCAATACGTAGGCAACACTGCAACACTCATGCAACACTACAACAATTAAGCAACACTGCAACACTTAGGAAACATTGCAACACTCATGCATCATACTGCAACACTCCTACTATACTCAAGGAACACTGATGACACTTAATGAACACTGCAACACACTCATTCAAGCACCACACCACTTAGATATACAACACTGCAATACTTAGACGACGCAACACTTCAGAATTTAGGAGACAGAATGCTGCGGAATTTCAACTTTGCAATACTTCAGCACTGCAACACTTAACAAGAACACAATACCCAAGGAATAAACACTGATGCAACACTCCAGAACACTGACGAAGCAACACACCAATAATCGAGTTAAACGATGCCAGAATACACTCAACCACACTGTCTAACGAAGTAACACACCAACCCAACACCACGCAACATTGCAACACCCACGCAACACTACAACATCCACGCAACACTGCAAAATAGCATAACACTGAAACACACGCAACACTGCAACACACAACACTGCATCGCCCACGCAACACCGTAACACCCACGCAACACTGCAACACCCACGCAACTCTGCCACACAACACTGAAACACTCACTTAGCACTGCAACACACCTGCAATACTGCAACACTCAACACTGAAACACTGACGGAACACTGCAGGACTCAGGCAATTTTCAGAGAACATACTCTGGCTAACTCACGCAACATTGCAACACTCGAGCAAACGGAGGTACTTAACGCAACCTGTAGAAAAGGGATCTAGCAACACTCACGCAATACTGCAACACCCACACAACACATTGCAACAATCAAGCAACACTGGAACATACTGGCAAGCGAGGGAACTTCATGCAGGACTTGGGTTCGTATTCTCGTCGGGTAAGGAGGCTCCCTAACACCTTTCCCTAAGCGATTTATTTTTGGCCAGGCCTGGTTAATATCCTTTTCTACGTTATTGATGGAGAGTGTGGCGATGTTTGAAGGGTTTATGTAACAGACAATAAGACATTAAGTGCAATAATCAAAATAAATCGCTTAGGAAGAGGTGTTAGGGAGCTTCCGACGAGAATACGGATCTTGGACACACACCAGTTATCTAACAACACACACACACACACACACACACACACACACACACACACAATAATAGTATAACACTTCAACACTCGATTCAACTCTGCAACACTTAAAACAGACCACGCAACACCCCAACAATGCTGCAACACTCAGGCAACACTCGAGGACTCAAACGCTGCAACTTACTGAACAATAGATCACGCAACACTCGAATGTTTATGAGACAACGCTACAACACTCATACAACACTTGGACTCACACACGCAACAAACAGTAATCAACTCAAACGAAGCCAGATGGTACTCCACCGTTCTTTGCTTCTGCCAATCAGTTTAATTTAGTTAGCATGGAACTACTATGGGTGATGGACACAGAAACTTGCTTTATCAGTCCCTTATATAAGACGATTTTTTTTTATATATATCTAATTCTTGCAACAATCAGATTATATTTTTCAGCTCAGAGGAGACTCAAAATATTTTGCAGCTCAGAGGAGACTGTGATACTGGAGAGGGTTAAGTAGAGTCTGTAAAGTATTTGAAATATCTGACAAGTACCTATTAAGTATCTGTTAACTATCTCAGTAACTGTTAAGTATCTATTATCTCATTATTTTTCAAGCATCTGTTAAGTATCTCAGTACCTTTATTTTCCTGTTAAAGACTGATGGTTGTATTAAGTTTGAGAGAGATCACGTGCCCTGATTATAGGCTACTGTGTACAGTATGGAGTAGATAGATAGATAGATAGATAGATAGATAGATAGATAAGACAGATTGATAGACAGTCAGAGACAGCTCAGCATATACATCAACACAGAGACATACATGAATACTGTACATACATACATACATAAATAGGTAGGTAAACAAGTAGGTAGGTAGATAAAGATAGACAACTAGACTAACTGATAGATAAACAGAAAGAGAGAAAGATAGAGACAAACAAACAGGTAGAGGGATAGTGAGACAGACAGGTAAAGACGGATAAATAGACAGACTGGCAGAGAGATAAACAGACAGTGCAGGTAAAGACTCAAATACACATTGCAACACAGTCACTCACTGTAATGATGCTTAGAAACTGCAAAAGTGCAATATTCTTATGAATCACAACGCAACGCGGGTGATGCAATACTCTCTCAAGACACACACACACACACACACACACACACACACACATACACACACACACACACACTCAACACAAAATGTAATCAAAGAATTCAGAAATTATACATCACACACACACACACACACACACACACACACACACACACACACACACACACACACACACACACAAACACACATACACCATTAACTCTCACAAGCCGTCACTACAACACAAGCAGAGACTATCAAAACTCATAAGAGACACTGTAACACATCAGATCTCACACAGACGCACCCCGCAAACCAACACACAAACTATGTATCACACCCCCGCACTCAGAAACACACCAAGCAACACAGGGACACAGAAATCTAGCTAGCAAAACAAAGACGACGCAACACACACACATACCACTGAGACACAACCTTCCCCTCCAGCATTACCATCATTTCTCACTCTCGCTGCCCCCAATTCCTCTCTCCTCAAATTATTCTTTCTTGTCACAATTTTTCCACACCTCCTGTCCTACTCCCCCACCCCTCCTGTCCTCTCTTCCTCCTTACCCATCACCCCCACCTTCCTAATATCATCATCACCTCTTTCTTCCCCTCCTCTCACATCACAGTCCATTTTCCCATCCTCTCCTTCACCCCCTCAACTTTCGTCATCCCCCCTCCCCCCGACCTTTCCACTGTCACCAGCAGCCCCATTTCTTTCACCAGCCTCCCTCCCTTCACCTCATTCCTCTCCCTCCTCAATATATCCATCACCTCTTCTCCACATTCTCTCTTTTTCCTTCCAGTCCCCTCTTCTCAAAACATCCCTCACCCTTCTCTCTTCCTCACCCTCCATATTTCCCCTTAAATTATTCCTCTCTTACAGCATGGCAAACACTCCTCCTCCACCTCCTAATATCACCAACGCCCCCACCCCTCCTCCCCAATCCCTCTTTCCTTCATTCCTCTCCTCTCACTTTCCTCTCTCATCCACTCCTTCAAATCACTCCCCTACTCTCCCATCTTCCCTTCTACCTCTCATTTTCTCCTTAATTCACCTTCCCCTCATATCATCCCCCACCTTACCACTTTCCCTATTTTCCTACCACTTTTCTTTCTCCTTCCTTTACCCTCATTCTTCAACCCCTCTCCTCTCAACTCCCCCTCCTTTCAAATTATCCTCACACCCCTTCCATTACCCCCACCACCCCTTCCACTTATATTTTTCTCCACCCCCCTTCTCCTCACTCTCTCTTCCTCCTTGCACTCCCTGCACCTCAGATTATCTCCCCCCCACTCCTTCTCCCCACCCCCTCAAGTATACCCTCACCTCCTTCCGCCTTCACACCCTTCCTCCTCCTGCCCCTCTCTCCCTCCCCTGATAATTATCCCCAACCTACACAACATCTCCCCACCCATCCTTATCCTCCCCGACCCCTTCTAATCCACTCCCATTTCCCTTCTCCCTTTCCTCCCCTCCTTTTCTCACCCCATTTCTATTTCCTCCTTCTCCCTCACCCTCAGTCCCCCTACCCAATCCTCCCCTCCATCATTCCCCCTTCTTCCTCCCGTGTACCCCATCCTACCCCTTATCATACCCTCTTCTCACCAGCTTCATTTTTCCTTCTTTTTTCCTTTCCTCTCTCACCCCATTCCCATCTCTCCCTTCTCACCCCACCCCTGACCCCTACCTCATCCGCCGCCCCTGTCCCCTCACATCTTCCCCTCTTCCACCCTTACCCATCTTTCCTTCTCCCTCACCTCTCAAACTCCCACACCCATTCTCCCCACATCATCCCCCATTCACCCCCTTCCCCTCCTCCCCCATCCGTAATGAGTGCTTTGCCGGTCCGGATGAACTTAACATAATTCCCACATTCCTTAAAGAAGCCGCTCAAGACCCAACCAAGAAACTCCCTCCACTGTAACTCCTTAACCCTCTTACTCACTCCTTTTTCTGGGTCTTTTTTTCTTTAGTCTTTTTATTGGGGAGTCTTTTTTGGGGGGGTCTTCTCTGGGGTCTTTTTTTTTCTTATACTTTTTAAGGGTCTTTTTTCATAGACTTTAGGGGGTCTTTTTTTTTCTTTCTTTCTGGGGGAGTCTTTTTAGGACCTTTTTGGGGGAGTCTTTTTTAGGGTGCTTTTTTTTTTTTCCTTTTTTGGGGGTATTTTTCCCTTATAATTTTTGAAAGTTTTTTGTCCTAGCTTTTTTTCCGATCTTTTTTGGGGAATATTTTTTCTAGTCTTTTTGAGGGTCTTATTTTCTTAGTGTTTTTGGAGGTATTGTTTTCCTAGTCTTTGGGGGGGTCTTTTTATAGTATTTTTTGGGTTCTTTTATGGGGGAGTTTTATTGTATTTTTTTTTGGGTCACTTATGGAGGTTTTTTGTTGGGGGGGCTATTTTATCCTACTCTTTTTTGGGGGAATCTTTTTCCTAGTCTTCTTGTGGTCTTTTTTTCTAGTATTTTTGAGAAGTCTCTTTTTCAAGTCTTTTTTTGGGGTCTTTACTGTGCTTTCGAGTTGACTTTTTTTTTTTAACATCTGGTTAAAAGTCCTGGAACTGAATTTTGTGTGTGTGTGTGTGTGTGTGTGTGTGTGTGTGTGTGTGTGATGTGGGAACGTGGGCTAAATGACGATGACGATGATGATCATGATGATGATGATGACTTGGGTTGAAATAATAGTAGTGACAATAATAATAATGCTAATAATGATGATGATGATGGACCCAGCAAACCTCCTTCCCATTAACTCCTTGATCATCTTTCTCATTTCTTCCCAGACAGTTTCTTTCTTAGATGGGCGTTCTTGAAGGATGGAGCCATTTTTCTTCCTATAGTCTGGTAAAAACACTTGGCTAATGTTATTTAATTATTTATTTATTTTGCTCTGGATCTTGCCCACACTTTGCATTATGTGGGAAAATGGGATAGAATGATATGATGATGATGATGGTGGTGGTGGTGGTGATGATGATGATGATGATGATGATGATGATGATGATGATGATGACGATGATGATAGTAGTAGTGATGATAATGATGATGATGATGATAGTAATAGTAGACGATGATGATGATGATGATAGTAATAGTAGACGATGATGATGATGATGATAGTAGTAGAATATGATGATGATGATAATGATGATGACCTGGTGATATAATGATGGTAACTGATGATGATGATAATGATGTACCCAAGAGACTCCTTCCAGTAACTCCTTGAGCATTTCTTCTCTCGCTCAGTTATTTATTTATTTTTTTTCTGTGGTCGCCGTTTTTGAAGGAAGACTTTTTTTTTTTTTTTTTCAGTGTAAAGAAAACGTTATTATTCATGTTTTTTTTTCTTCTTGCTTGTGGGCCTCCACATCATGCATGATGTGAAAACCTAGGGTAAAATAATGATGATGACGATGATGATGATGATGATGATGATTGATGGACAGATGATGGTGATGATGATTGACTGACTGATTAACTAATGATGATGACTGACTGAATGACCGATTGATGATGATGATGATGATGATGACGATGTTACGATGATGAATATGACTGGCACTGACTGACAGGTTGATTAATTAATGATGATGATGATGATGATAATGACACCTGGTGATGGAGAAGGACGTCTTCATGTGGTGGCACTGGCATAACTGGACGAATCCACTACCTGGTTATACAAACGTCCCTCAATTACTTCACTATCCCCCGAAAGGTCGATGGTGGGCTGCAGTAGGAAACTTAAGCCAGCAGCCTACGGGGTTCACGTTTCAGATGAACCTGGGACAACAACAACAACAACAACACTACACTTCAGACACCCACACATAAACCCAAGCGTACAGTCGCCCAGACAAAACTCGCTGAATCTGGCAATCTTTCTTCAATGTTTTCCATAACTTGCCTGCCCTCCAAATGTAACTTATGGTGTTGACGAAATAAAAGACACTTGATCTTGTGGAAATATAACTTAAGGTTCGCTTCAGTCTTTTATATTAATAACAACAATTAAATAATATGCGATATCTGGCACGTTTCTAGTAGCACCCAAGCGGCAATCACGTCAGTCATGATCATGCAATGAGGGGAGGTGCGGCTCTCCGTCCTTCATTGTTACGCTCCTCCCTCCCCTCCCCCTCATTATTTTTACCAAACTGAGTCTTTAGTTCTCTTCACTGTCACTCTTGCTTTTGACCACCACCCTTTCCATAGTCTTTCATGAGACTGCCCTATAGATTCTATTACATGTTGAAATTTCATTGTCAACAGAAATGACTACCCTTTGTACTCGGTCTAAAATTGCCATAACTTCGCCTTGAATGCCGAGTGTTAAAAATATTTGGATACTAAACTATGATACAAGTCAGAAAGAAGTGCCATGGGAATAGCCTACCGTAGAGCCATAGTATTGTCTTGCCTCCATTTGACTAGGTGAGATAAGCTACAAAAGGACGAAAATCTAGGCCAGATTAAGGTAATGGAGTATAGTCGTTTATTCTCCAGTAATTTCACGTTTTCATTAAATTCAGTGGACAGCCTTCTTTGTTGCCTTTTATTACTCCACTGTTTGCTCACAGCGCTAGGTTTTGCACTTGTGACATTGTTTTCCCGCCTGAATTTCATCCCGCATAGATTTTTAAATGTGAAGACGAATATACTTTCAGATGACTATTTTCGTGATATGATGACACTCGTGATTTGGACATTACTTTTAACTACAGATTTAATTTTCTTACATTTCCCCCCTCAGTATTGTTGATTTAGGATGTAAAACAAGCTTTACGAGAGTTTCTTTGCATTTTAACCCTGAAACCGTTGAGCAATATGCAGTGCGTCTCGTATTCTTTCGTACGGCTTGACCCTCAACTTCAGTATATTATGGTTTCCTCTCACGTAATGCGAGATATGCTGTATACATATAAACAACACATTTTGATTTTTGGTGTTTACTTATATACTGTTCTTTCCGTTGTGCAGAAAAATATATATATAAATAGACCGTGGCAGTTGCCAGATGCCACTTTCTGAGGGAAAGATACTAGGAATCGTGTCATCACTTCTTAGGGCGTTTGTACATAGCTTGGGGGGGGGGGGTACTTCCCTATGGCCCGTTTCCTTTAACTTTACAAAGATCCCTAACCCCTAACAGATCATGTTAACGGCCAGGTATAGTTAGACTGGAGAATCGATTTGAGTTGCAACCAAAGAGACTTGTTCCTATCTGTTAAATAGTGTTCACAGAATTTTATGCAATCACGACTTAGTATTTACGTTATAATAGTGGTCCAGTTCCGTCGCTGAAAACAACCAAAGACACTGAAAAAAAAAAAAAAAAGGAGTGGTGCCTGGCACAAGAAACTTCGCCCGACAGCAGTTAATTTTCAACCGTTTTCAAGGTACAGCCCTGTGAAAATCTGTGATCTTGCGTTTGGCCTTTCAAGGTCACTCAAGGTCAAAGGCCGCGGTGCCAAATGAAACTCATACGAGACTTCCTATATCTTGATAATTATAAATATCTCTTCAGTTTTGAGTTATAGCCCCATGAATATCCACAACCTTGAATTTTACCTTTCAATGTCACAACCCCTACACGCCGGGGGTTTTCCGATGTTGATGCTCCTCCCTACGGGAGATATCCGTGGCAGAAAATAATAGCCTTACTTCAAACCCTAATATCTGCCAAACTATAACAGGTAGAGAAAAAATTAAAGATACATAAGAATCACCACCTCTTTCAAATGAAAGTATCCCCACGTTTCCAGGTGGTCCCGTCCATGAGTAAGGATAAGTTAAAGTTCAAAGGGTGGCGGGATGATGCTTGCAGTTATACGTGTCAACCGGCGTCGCTTCACGCCCAAAATCGTGACAGCTATACACGTCAGCCGGCAGTTAGGGGTTAAGTTCAAAGGTCATGGTACCAATTAAAAACCCATACGAGACGGACTGCCTATTGCTCACCTATTGCTCAACGGTTTCAGGGTTAAAATGCAAAGACACTCTCGTAAAACTTGTTTTACACCCTAAATCAACAATACTGAGGGGGGAAATGTAACATAAAATTAAATCTGTAGTTAACAGTAATGTCCAAATCACGAGTGTCATCATATCACGAAAATAGTCATCTGAAAGTATATTCGTCTTCACATTTAAAAATCTATGCGGGATGAAATTCAGGCGGGAAAACAATGTCATAAGTGCAAAACCTAGCGCTGTAAGCAAACAGTGGAGTAATAAAAGGCAACAAAGAAGGCTGTCCACTGAATTTAGTGAAAACGTGAAATTACTGGAGAATAAACGACTTTACTCCATTACCTTAATCTGGCCTAGATTTTCTTCCTTTTGTAGCTTATCTCACGTAGTCAAATGGAGGCAAGACAATACTATGGCTCCACGGTAGGCTATTCCCATGGCACTTCTGACTTGTATGATAGTTTAGTATCCAAATACTTTTAACACTCGGCATTCAAGGTGAAGTTATGGCAATTTTAGACCGAGTACAAAGGGTAGTCATTTCTGTTGACGATGAAATGTCAACATGTAATAGAATCTATAGGGCAGTCTCATGAAAGACTATGGAAAGGGTGGTGGTCAAAAGCAAGAGTGACAGTGAAGAGAACTAAAGACTCAGTTGGTAAAAATAATGAGGGGGAGAGGAGGGAGGAGCGTAACAATGAAGGACGGAGAGCCACACCTTCCCTCATTGCATGATCATGACTGACGTGATTGCCGCTTGGATGCTACTAGAAACGTGCCAGATATCGCATATTATTTAATTGTTGTTATTAATATAAAAGACTGAAGCGAATCTTAAGTTATATTTCCACAAGATCAAGTGTCTTTTATTTCGTCAACACCATAAGTTACGTTTGGAGGGCAGGCAAGTTATGGAAAACATTGAAGAAAGATTGCCAGATTCAGGGAGTTTTGTCTGGGCGACTGTACGCTTGGGTTTATGTGTGGGAGTCTGAAGTGTAGTGTTGTTGTTGTTGTTGTTGTCCCAGGTTCATCTGAAACGTGAACCCCGTAGGCTGCTGGCTTAAGTTTCCTACTGCAGCCCACCATCGACCTTTCGGGGGATAGTGAAGTAATTGAGGGACGTTTGTGTAACCAGGTAGTGGATTCGTCCAGTTATGCCAGTGCCACCACATGAAGACGTCCTTCTCCATCACCAGGGTGTCCTTATCATCATCATCATCATCATTAATTAATCAACCTGTCAGTCAGTGCCAGTCATCTTCATCATCGTAACATCGTCATCATCATCATCATCATCATCATCAATCGGTCATTCAGTCATCATCATCATTAGTTAATCAGTCAGTCAATCATCATCACCATCATCTGTCCATCAATCATCATCATCATCATCATCATCGTCATCATCATTATTTTACCCCAGGTTTTCACATCATGCATGATGTGGAGGCCCACAAGCAAGAAAAAAAAAAAACATGAATAATAACGTTTTCTTTACACTGAAAAAAAAAAAAAAGAGTCTTCCTTCAAAAACGGCGGCCACAGAAAAAAATAAATAAATAACTGAGCGAGAGAAGAAATGGTCAATGAGTTACTGGAAGGAGTCTCTTGGGTACATCATTATCATCATCATCAGTTATCATCATTCTATCCCAGGTCATAATCATTATCATCATCATCATATTCTATTACTATCATCATCATCATCATCATCTACTATTACTATCATCATCATCATCATTATCATCACTACTACTATCATCATCGTCATCATCATCATCATCATCATCATCATCATCATATCATTCTATCCCATTTTCCCACATCATGCAAAGTGTGGGCAAGATCCAGAGCAAAATAAATAAATAAATAACATTAGCCAAGTGTTTTTACCAGACTATAGGAAGAAAAATGGCTCCATCCTTCAAGAACGCCCATCTAAGAAAGAAACTGTCTGGGAAGAAATGAGAAAGATGATGGAGTTAATGGGAAGGAGGTTTGCGGGGTCCATCATCAACATCATCATCATTATTAGCATTATTATTATTGTCATTACTATTATTTCAACCTAAGTCATCATCATCATCATCATCATCATCATCATCGTCATCGTCATTTAGCCCACGTTCCCACATCACACACACACACACACACACACACACACACACACACACACACACACACACACACACACACACAAAATTCAGTTCCAGGACTTTTAACCAGATGTTAAAAAAAAAATTCAACTCGAAAGCACAGTGAAGATCCCAAAAAAAGACTTGAAAAAGAGACTTCTCAAAAACACTGGAAAAAAAGACCACAAGAAGACTAGGAAGAAGATTCCCCCCAAAAAAGAGTAGGATAAAATAGCCCCCCCAACAAAAAATCTCCATAAGTGACCCCAAAAAAACTACAACAAAACTCCCCCATAAAAGAACCCAAAAAATACTATAAAAAGACCCCCCCAAAGACTAGGAAAACAATACCTCCAAAAAACACTAAGAAAATAAGACCCTCAAAAAGACTAGAAAAAATACTCCCCAAAAAAGATAGGAAAAAAAGATAGGAAAAAAAACTTTCAAAAATTATAAGGGAAAAATACCCCCCAAAAAGGGGAAAAAAAGCACCCCAAAAAAGACTCCCCCAAAAAGGTCCTAAAAAAACTCCCCCAGAAAGAAAGACAAAAAAAGACCCCCTAAAGTCTATGAAAGAAGACCCTTAAAAAGTATAGGAAGAAAAAAAGACTCCAGAAAGACCCCCCGAAAAAGACTCCCCTATAAAAAGACTAAAGAAAAAAAGACCCAGAAAAAGGAGTGAGTAAGAGGGTTAAGGAGTTACAGTGAAGGGAGTTTCTTGGTTGGGTCTTGAACGGCTTCTTTAAGGAATGTGGGAATTATGTTAAGTTCATCCAGACCGGCAAAGCACTCATTACGGATGGGGGAGGAGGGGAAGGGGGAGAATGGGGGATGATGTGGGGAGAATGGGTGTGGGAGTTTGAGGGGTGAGGGAGAAGGAGAGATGGGTAAGGGTGGAAGAGGGGAAGATGTGGGGGGACGGGGGCGGCGGATGAGGTAGGGGTCAGGGGTGGGGGGAGAAGGGAGAGATGGGAATGGGGTGAGAGAGGACGGGAAAAAAGAAGGAAAAACGAAGCTGGTGAGAAGAGGGTATGATAAGGGGTAGGATGAGGTACACGGGAGGAAGAAGGGGGAATGATGGAGGGGAGGATTGGGTAGGGGGACTGAGGGTGAGGGAGAAGGAGGGAATAGAAATGGGGTGAGAAAAGGAGGGGAGGAAAGGGAGAAGGGAAATGGGAGTGGATTAGAAGGGGTCGGGGAGGATAAGGATGGGTGGGGAGATGTTGTGTAGGTTGGGGATAATTATCAGTGGAGGGAGAGAGGGGCAGGGGGAGGAAGGGTGTGAAGGCGGAAGGAGGTGAGGGTATACTTGAGGGGGTGGGGAGAAGGAGTGGGGGGGAGATGATCTGAGGTGCAGGAAGTGGAAGGAGGAAGAGAGAGTGAGGAGAAGGGGGGTGGAGAAAAATATAAGTGGAAGGGGTGGTGGGGGTAATGGGAGGGGTGTGAGGATAATTTGAAAGGAGGGGGAGTTGAGAGGAGAGGGGTTGAAGAATGAGGGTAAAGGAAGGAGAAAGAAAAGTGATTGGAAAATAGGGAAAGTGGTAAGGTGGGAGATGACATGAGGGGAAGGTGAATTAAGGAGAAAATGAGAGGTAGGAGGAAAGATAGGGGAGTAGGGGAGTGATTTGAAGGAGTGGATGAGAGAGGGAAGTATGAGGATAGGAATGAAGGAAAGAGGGATTAGGGAGGAGGGGTGGGGGTGTTGGTGATATTAGGAGGTGGAGGAGGAGTGTTTGCCATGCTGTAAGAGAGGAATAATTTAAGGGGAAATATGGAGGGTGAGGAAGAGAGAAGGGTGAGGGATGTTTTGAGAAGAGGGGACTGGAAGGAAAAAGAGAGAATGTGGAGAAGAGGTGATGGATATACTGGGGTGGGAGAGGAATGAAGTGAAGGGAGGGAGGCTGGTGAAAGAAATGGGGCTGCTGGTGACAGTGGAAAGGTCGGGGGGAGGGGGGATGAGGAAAGTTGAGGGGGCGAAGGAGAGGATGGGAAAATGGACTGTGATGTGAGAGGAGGGGAAGAAAGAGGTGATGATGATACTAGGAAGGTGGGGGTGATGGGTAAGGAGGAAGAGAGGACAGGAGGGGTGGGGGAGTAGGACAGAAGGTGGGGGAAAATTGTGACAAGAAAGAATAATTTGAGGAGAGAGGAACTGGGGGCAGCGAGAGTGAGAAATGATGGTAATGCTGGAGGGGAAGATTGTGTCTCGGTGGTATGTGTGTGTTGCGTCGTCTATGTTTGGTAGCTAGATTTCTGTGTCCCTGTGTTGCTTGGTGTGTTTCTGAGTGCGGGGGTGTGATACATAGTTTGTGTGTTGGTTTGCGGGGTGCGTCTGTGTGAGATCTGATGTGTTACAGTGTCTCTTATGAGTTTTGATAGTCTCTGCTTGTGTTGTAGTGACGGCTTGTGAGAGTTAATGGTGTATGTGTGTTTGTGTGTGTGTGTGTGTGTGTGTGTGTGTGTGTGTGTGTGTGTGTGATGTATAATTTTTGAATTCTTTGATTACATTTTGTGTTGAGTGTGTGTGTGTGTGTGTGTGTGTGTATGTGTGTGTGTGTGTGTGTGTGTGTGTGTTGAGAGAGTATTGCATTACCCGTGTTGCGTTGCGATTCATAAGAATGTTGCACTTTTGCAGTTTCTAATCATCATTACAGTGAGTGACTGTGTTGCAATGTGTATTTGAGTCTTTACCTGCTCTGTCTGTTTATCTCTCTGCCAGTCTGTCTATTTATCCGTCTTTACCTGTCTGTCTGACTATCCCTCTACCTGTTTGTTTGTCTCTATCTTTCTCTCTTTCTGTTTATCTATCACTTAGTCCAGTTGTCTATCTTTATCTACCTACCTACTTGTTTACCTACCTATTTATGTATGTATGTACAGTATTCATGTATGTCTCTGTGTTGATGTATATGCTGAGCTGTCTCTGACTGTCTATCAATCTGTCTTATCTATCTATCTATCTACCTATCTACTCCATACTGTACACAGTAGCCTATAATCAGGGCACGTTATCTCTCTCAAACTTAATACAACCATCAGTCTTGAACAGGAAAATAAAGGTACTGAGATACTTAACAGATGCTTGAAAAACAGCGAGACACTTAATAGATACTTAACAGTTACTGAGATAGTTAACAGATACTAAATAGGTACTTGTCAGATACTTCAAATACTTTACAGACTCTACTTAACCCCCTCCAATATCACAGTCTCCTCCGAGTTGCAAAATATTTTCAGTCTCCTCTGAGCTGAAAAATATAATCTGATTGTTGCAAGAATTAGATTTAAAAAAAAAAATCGTCTTATATATGGGACTGATAAAGCAAGTTTCTGTGTCCATCACCCATAGATGTTTCATGTTAACTAAATAAAAAATAAAAAAGAACGGTGGGGTACAGTCTGGCTTCGTTTGAGTTGATTACTGTATGTTAAGTGTTTGAGTCCGAGTGTTGCATGAGTGTTGTGGCGTTGTCTCATAAACATTCGAGTGTTGCGTGATCTACTGTACAGTAAGTTGCAGCGTTTGAGTCCTCGAGTGTTGCATGAGTGTTGCAGCATTGTTGGGGTGTTGCGTGGTCTGTTTTAAGTGTTGCAGAGTTGAATCGAGTGTTGAAGTGTTATACTATTATTGTGTGTGTGTGTGTGTGTGTGTGTGTGTGTGTGTGTGTGTGTGTGTGTTGTTAGATAACTGGCGTGTGTCCAAGATCCGTATTCTCGTCGGTAGCTCCCTAACACCTCTTCCTAAGCGATTTATTTTGATTATTGGACTTAATGTCTTATTGTCTGTTACATAAACCTTTCAAACATCGCCACACTCTCCATCAATAACATAGAAAAGGATATTAACCAGGCCTGGCCAAAAATAAATCGCTAAGGGAAAGGTGTTAGGGAGCCTCCTTACCCGACGAGAATACGAACCCAAGTCCTGCATGAAGTTCCTCCGCTTGCCAGTATGTTCCAGTGTTGCTTGATTGTTGCAATGTGTTGTGTGGGTGTTGCAGTATTGCGTGAGTGTTGCTAGATCCCTTTTCTACAGGTTGCGTTAAGTACCTCCGTTTGCTCGAGTGTTGCAATGTTGCGTGAGTTAGCCAGAGTATGTTCTCTGAAAATTGCCTGAGTCCTGCAGTGTTCCGTCAGTGTTTCAGTGTTGAGTGTTGCAGTATTGCAGGTGTGTTGCAGTGCTAAGTGAGTGTTTCAGTGTTGTGTGGCAGAGTTGCGTGGGTGTTGCAGTGTTGCGTGGGTGTTACGGTGTTGCGTGGGCGATGCAGTGTTGTGTGTTGCAGTGTTGCGTGTGTTTCAGTGTTATGCTATTTTGCAGTGTTGCGTGGATGTTGTAGTGTTGCGTGGGTGTTGCAATGTTGCGTGGTGTTGAGCGGGTGTGTGGTTGAATGTATTCTGGCATCGTTTTACTCGATTACTGATGTGTTGCATCGTCAGTGTCCTGGAGTGTTGCATCAGTGTTTATTTGTTGGGTATTGTGTCCTTGTTAAGTGTTGCAGTGCTGAAGTATTGCAAAGTTGAAATACCGCAGCGTTCTGAGTCCTAAATTCTGAAGTGTTGCCTCGTCTAAGTATTGCAGTGTTGTATATCAAAGTGGTGTGGTGCTTGAATGAGTGTGTTGCAGTGTTCATTAAGTGTCATCAGTGTTCCTTGAGTATAGTAGGAGTGTTGCAGTATGATGCGTGAGTGTTGCAATGTTTCTTAAGTGTTGCAGTGTTGCTTAATTGTTGTAGTGTTGCATGAGTGTTGCAATGTTGCCTACGTATTGCAATGTTGCGTGAGTGTTGCAGTGTTGCTTGGATATTAGTGTGTTGCGCAGGTGTTGCAGCGTTGCGTGGATGTGTGACGTGTGTGTGACACCATTAGGGATAGTGGAGTGTTGTCTAAGTATTTCGTGAGTTTTCCGTGAGTGTTGCAGTATTGTCTGAATGTTACACTGTGTTATGTGTGTTATGTGGGTGTTGTAGTGTTGCTTTGGTGTGTGGCGCGTGTGTTGCTTAGTTAGGCAGAGCTGTGGAATGTTGCCTGAGGAAATTGCATGAGTGTCGCAGTGTACGGTGAGTGTTGCAGTGTTTCCTTCAATGTTGCAATGTTGCATAAGTGTTGCAGTGTTCCGTAAATGCTGCAGAGTATCGAGTGAGCGTTGCAGTGTTGCGTGAATGTGTGGCCAGTGTGTTACTTCGTTAGGCAGCGTGGTGAAGGATTATAGCGTTGCGCGAATGTTCCAATGTTTCCTGAGCATTCCTGAGTGTTGCGTGAGTGTTGCAGTGTATTCAGTGGGTGTTGCAGTACTGCGTGAATGCTGCAGAGTGTTGAGTGAGTGTTGCCATGTTGCGTGAGTGTTGCATTGTTACAGGGTATTAAGTGAATGATAGTGTTGTGTGAATGTTGCAGCGTTTCCTAATTGTTTCCTAAATGTTGCAGAGTATTGAGCGAGTGTTGCTGAGATGCCTGAGTATTGGTGAGTATTGCACGAGTGTTACAGTGTTGCATGGATGTTGCAGAGTATCGTGTGAGTGTTGCAGTGTTAGTGAGTTTTGCTGAGTATTGTGTGAGTGTTGCAGTGTTGCGTGTGTGTTACTTGGTTAAGCAGAGTGGTGGAGTGTATTCTGGCCTGATGTAACTGCAGCCTCTCGTGGTTGGCCTCCTGGTGGAATCGGACAGCAGCAGTTCCTTAATTTGGGTGATGAGCAGACCCACCTGTTACGCTAAGTGGTGGTGACGGACGAGGCGGGGTGATGAGGAGGAGGAACTGAGGGGGAGGGGGGATGAAGTGTGGAGGTGAAGCTGATGAATGATGATGATAAAACGGGAAAACGTGGTGGTGAGGGTGATATGCATAGTGGTAATGATGATGATGATGATGATGATGAATGGATAGGTCTAACTGTGATGGAAAAGATGATGGTGATGATTCCTTGTGTGATGAGCAGACCCACCTGTTACCCTAAGTGGTGGTGACGGACGAGGCGGATGATGATGAAGTGAGGGGGAGATGTGGTGTTCAGGTCTGGAGGTGATGGTGATGAGAAAGGGTAGTGAACAGCAAGATGGTGGTGGTGGTGGTGATGATGATGATGAACAAAGAAGATGTGTTGGTGGCAATGATGATGATGATGATGATGATTATGATGATGATTATGTAAATATAGTGACAGTGAGGGTAGTGGTGGTGGTGGTGATGATGATGATGCAAGAAATAATAGTTGTGATGAGGATGTGTTGATGTGGAAACAACAGTTCCGTAATTTGGGTGATGAACAGACAGACTTGTTACTATAAGTGGTGGTGACGACCTGCTCCGGTGATGACGATGATGATGATGATGATGATGAACGGAGGGGCAGATACGAGTGACGGTGGTGGTGAACTGAGATGGTGAGGGTAATGATGAAGAAGTGATGATGCTAGTAGGTAAAAGTGTGGTGATGGTGAAGGTAGGAGAGTTAGTGATGATGAAAAGGGAACTATGGTGGTGAAGATGAGGGTATGATGATATGAGATGATGATAATGAACGGAGGGTTTGTGATGATGATGATGATGATGATGATGATAATGATGAAGGTGATGATGGTAGTGATGATGATGATGATGATGAACGGAGAAAAAATGGCGATGACGATGATGATGATGATGATGATGATGACGATGATGATGATGAACAGAGTAGATATAGTGATGATATTGTTGTCTTAGTCCGGGTGTGGTGATGTAAATAGATGATCGTGATGACTAGTTATAATATTGCTGATAGTGATGAGGGGAGGAGCTTTGGTGATGATGGTGAGGTTGTGATGGTGATGTGATGGTGACCAGACGGACTTGTTACTCTCTGTGGTGATGACAGTGGGCGCGACTGATGATGAGGGAAGGGGAAATGTAGTGAAGATGTGGAGTTGACTGGGAGGGTGTGGAGATGAGAGGGTGATGATGATGATGATGATTGGGGAAGGAGGGTCAAGGTTGAAAGGTGAAGTGGTAATGACGTTGATGGTGATGGGCAGAGAAGAGTTGGGTGTAGTGGTGAGGATGACGGAGAGCTGGTGATGTGAGGATGGTGACGCTAAATGAGGGTTTGGTGAGGATGAGGTAGTGGTAGTAGTAATAGTAGTAGTAGTAGTAGTAGTAGTAGCAGTACCGTAGTAGTAAAGTAGCCCAGGTTTGTTAGGCCGAGCAGACCCACCAACCACAGGCAAATAACTGCCCCTACGGGGTCATCCAGTGCAGTGAACCTTGAGGGGGGGGGACCGCCTTGCCACAGCCAAGCGCAGGGAAAAGTGTGTAGGTTTAGTTCCTGGATGGACGCCGCATTTACGTCTCTCCACCCAGTCACCGTAGTAGGCTCCAAACCACCCCGTTATTTGGTTTTATGGTTACCACCCAACGGCGTCAATGGTTAATTGGGTTACAGGAAACTATTAGACTTGTCACTCAGAGTAGAGTCAACTTAGAATGAAGTAGGCAGCACTACATGGAATGATTGGACGATAGTCGCCGTCACCTATAAGTATGCAGATGTAGTGATGTGAATGAGTACTGCTGGTGGTGATGATGATGATGATGAAATGATAACTGGTGGCGAGAGTTGTGCTGATGCAAGAGGATGATGATGATGATGACGATGATGATGAGAGAGAGATAGTTGTGATGAGGAGGGTTGTAATGACGGGTCTTTAATATGAGAGAGGAGCAAATGGACGGTGCGGGTGAAGATGATGATGATAAGGTTGCGATGATGAAAGGAGATATTGTGGTGAGAGTATGGTGGTGACGCTGCTACTGATGATAATACTGATAAGGAAGACGGTTTTATGATAATGATGATGTACGGAGCTCTAGTGATGGCGTGGTGATGAGTGTGGTCAGGAAGGAGTGGCGGGTGGTGGTGGTGGTGGTGAAGATGATGAGGGTGGGGGGGGGAAGGTTTTAGCCCTCTCAAACAAGGCCAGACTAATATGCATAATAGATGATGATGGAAAGTGATGATGATGATGACGATGACTGAGGTGGCTGCAAAGATGAAAGCGCCACAAATGGTGATGACATGGGCCGGTAATGATGATGATGGAGATGATGGATTTAGACGTAATAATGGTGATGATGGCGGTGACTGATGATGATGATGATGGCAGTGGATGTGGTGACAGTAAAAATGAATACCGACAGTGATGAAGATGAGTGTGATGAAAATAATGACAATGCTTATGGTGACAGTACTGGGTATGGGTGTGGTGAGGTATGGTGAGGAGATAGTGATGAAGATGGGTGTGCCGTGCTGTGGCGATGGTAATGAAAATGAGTGTGGTGATGATGAAAATGGAGGGTGATAGTCGTGATGAAAAAGGGTGTGGTCATCACGAAAAAAGAATTGGCTGAGAGAGAGAGAGAGAGAGAGAGAGAGAGACCTATGATATACAGTAGAACTGAAGAGGAGGAGAATGTTAACTGAAAAATGATACTTAACTGAGAGAGAGAGAGAGAGAGAGAGAGAGAGAGAGAGAGAGAGAGAGAGAGAGAGAGAGAGAGAAATAATTTGTCAGAGTGGAATTATCAGGGTCCTCTCCGTTATCAGTTTCTCGCTCTCTCCTTGTCGCCATTCTCAGGCTCCTGTTACTCACTTTCAGCTTATTAAAATCGTCCGGCTTTCGCTGTGAATACTAAAGTTGTTCCCACCTTGAGAGGGTTAGCTTAGATCTGTTATCTGTTCTACGAGGGACGCGACTGATAAAAATGGATGTGGGCAGGTCACGTCCTTCGTAGAACAGATAACAGATGGACAACCAGGGTAACTGAGTGGCAGCCCAGAGATGGAGTGAGAGGAAGAGGCAGACAGAGAACAAGATGCAGTGAGGGGAGGAGACAGAGAACAAGATGGAGAGATGGAGTGAGAGGAAGAGGCAGACAGAGGACAAGATGAAGAGATGGAGTGAGAGGAAGAGGCAGACAGAGGACAGGACAGAAAGATGGAGTGAGAGGAAGAGGCAGACAAAGAACAAGATGGAGAGATGGAGTGAGAGGAAGAGGCAGACAGAACAGGATGGAAAGATGGAGTGAGAGGAAGAGGAGGTCAGAGAACAAGATGGAGAGATGAGATGCTTATATTTACTGGAACTGGATCCTGAGTTACTGATTCCCTAACTCCGAGTGTGGGTGATTGACTGGCTGACCACTTGCTTCTTCACCTTGGGAGATGGCTGTGAAGAACACTGCCTTCCGCAAAGTGCCCGTGTCGTGTGTCCAACAATAAAAAGTGGGAATAAGTTCAGAAATCGGGAAGCGTGGATAGGAGACTATACTCCTCTCACTCTAACGACCTAAAATTGCCATCTGTCCATCTTAAATGTTTAGCTGTAACAGTAGATTAATACAAGAATATGATGCCAGCCACGAAGAAGTGCTATGGAAGGGATGTATTGCCGTGGCGTTATCTTCTTCTACCACTGAGCTATGTGATATTAGCTGCAAAAGGACGAAAATCTGGACCAAGCCAAGTTAAAATGAGTATACAGTAGTTTGTAATGAAAGCAAAAGGTACCTACATTTAAGTTGGGACAGTGAATTGAAACTTGAACAGAATGATGTTAGGAAATTTCGTGTCTACTCTTTACTATCGCAGATCATCCCATGCCAGAAATATGCTTACCAATATTTCTCAGTCCTCCACGAGCGTAAGAGTGTATCCTTCCTTTGATTTTTTTTTTGTGTGTGTGTGTATTTCATATTGCTTACTCTTCGGTGAAATTTTGATCGTGATGATGTTGATGACTGTTGTTGTTGTTTTATTATTATTATTATTATTATTATTATTATTATTATCATTATTATTATTATTATTATTATTATTATTATTATTATTATTATCAATATATAAAATTCGCTATGGTGGTGAAGGGTTTAACGAAATTCACCCGTTCCCCTCAAAATGTTCCCTGTCCCAGTCTGGAATCGATCTCGCGTCCTTCCGGTCAACTGTCCACTTTTCTACCACCCCCTACACCCCCATCCCTTCTCTCTCTCTCTGTCTCTGTCTCTGTCTCTCTCTGTCTCTCTCTCTCTGTCTGTCTGTCTGTCTGTCTCTCTCTCTCTCTCTCTCTCTCTCTCTCCACGTTTCCTTCCCACATTCATCTGTAGCTACCTTTGTTCTCGGGTTCTTCAACCTGCGAATTGGACGTGCTGACCACCAACCCCCTACACACACACACACACACACACACACACACACACACACACACACACACACACACACAAATTTGTGTGTGTGTGTGTGTGTGTGTGTGTGTGTGTGTGTGTGTGTGTGTGTAAACACATTGTTGACGCAAAATACTGTACTACCAACTTCGAATTTCATGGTCATATGTTGTGTTGTTGACTGAGAGAGAGAGAGAGAGAGAGAGAGAGAGAGAGAGAGAGAGAGGAAAGGGAAAAGGAAGTGAAGGATAAATACAGTAGGAAAGGAAGCTCTGGAATGTAAGGGAAGGGAAGAGAGTCAAAGAGTGAGAGGAAAGGGAGCGAGAGAGAGCGTGAGAGGGACGGAAGAGGGAGAGGGTGAGAGGGAAGGAAGAGGGAGAGGGTGAGAGGGAAGGAAGAGGGAGAGGGTGAAAGGGAAGGAAGAGGGAGAGGGTGAGAGGAATGGAAGAGGGAGAGGGTGAGAGGGAAGGAAGAGGGAGAGGGTGAGAGGAATGGAAGAGGGAGAGGGTGAGAGGGAAGGAAGAGGGAGAGGGTGAGAGGGAAGGAAGAGGGAGAGGGTGAGAGGGAAGGAAGAGGGACACAGAAAGTGGAAGGTGGAAGAGAGGGAGGTAATACAGGTAAGAAAGGAAAGGGAGGGAAAACGGTAGATAAAATTCGGGGAGAGGGGGAGGGATAGGTGGGTAGGAGAGGGAGAGAGACGGATGGAGGGAAGAAAAGGAAGAGGATTAGGGAGGGAAGAAAACAGAGATAAAGAGCAGAAGACCCTGGAGAAAGAGGAAAGAGGGAGGAAGGGAAGCCAGGAGAGGAAGAAAGAAAAGACGAAGGAAAGGAAAAGAGAGGAAGAGGGTGAGGGAAAGGGAGGGATTGAGAGGAGAGGAAAAGTGGGAGAGGTAGGGGAGGGGTGGAGGAAAGGAGGAAGAAGAGAAGGGGTGATAGAGAGGAAACGGACGAGGGGAGGAGAGATATGGGGAGTAAATGGGAGAGAGAATGGGTGGGGAAGGAAAGTGTTTCTGAAACTCTCTCTCTCTCTCTCTCTTTCTGTGTGTGTGTGTGTGTGTGTGTGTGTGTGTGTGTGTGTGTGTGTGTGTGTGTGTGTGTGTGTGTGTGTGTGTGTGTGAAGCTTCCTGTTCATTTATTTGTGAGCCTGCATTTATGTACCTACCGTATATATCTATCTGCCTATCCTTTTATGTCTGTCTGTTTTTATCCATGACTATTTATGTATCTATCTATCTTCTTATGTATATGTATATTTATATTTGTATATATCATCATCATCATCTTCTCAATAGGATGGAGTCAAAGGCTATTCGTCTCATTAACTCTCCTCCTCTTACTGGCTCCCTTCAACCTTTGTCTCTTCGCCGCACTGTTGCATCTTTATACCTTTTCTATCGCTACTTCAATGGCCACTGCTCCTCTGAACTGTCTGCTTGCATACCTCCACCTCTACGGCGGGCGCGTAACACCTGTTTAGCAACAAACTCTCATCCCTCTTCTGTCCAACTCTCTAATGCAAGAGTTAACCGTTACTCCCAGTCCTTCATTTATGCAACAGGTCAGCTCTGGAACTGTCTCCCTCTGTCTGTATTTCCTACTTCCTATGATCTCCAGTCTTTCAAACGCAGTGTGGCCAGGCATCTCGAAATGATCGGACCTTGAATTTGGCTCTCTTTTGTTTGTTTTTTCTTGGAAGGAACGTTCATGCGGGCTCAGCCTTTGGTTCCTTGTTCCTCGCATAAAAAAAATATATCATCCGGACCTCCTTTCCCACCCTAGGGCAGGGTGAGGATTTGTATTTATATATATGTATATTTGATCATTTATTTTTCAGTCTGTATACCTGTATATCTATCTACCTATCTATCCGTATGTATGTCTATCTATCTACCTACATGTCTATGTCTATTAATCTATGTCTGTCTACCTACCCACCTGTCCATTCATGCATGCATCCATCCATCCATCAACCATTCATCCATCAAAGATCCATCCATCAGTCATCAATCCACCCACCTATCAACCATCATCTGTTCATCCGTCTCTGTCTATCTAATTATCTGTCTGTCTATCCATCCATCCTTCCATCCACCCATTCACCCGAGTCGTTCTGTCTGTCTGTCTTATCATCTATCGGTCCGTCCATCCATCCATCGATCCTCCAACCATCCATCCATCCGTCTGTGTGTGCCCGTCTCTCGAATCATCCATCCATCAAACCATTCATCCATCCACCCAACTGTCTCTCTATCCTTCCATCTATCCACCCACCTATTCCTAGCCGGACGCTGCATCAAGTGAGGGGGTGCTCAAAATGCAGTCCCGTATTCACTCTTTCATCATACTCTTTCCTTTCGCAATATTCCCTTTTTTCATCTATTTTTTCGTGCAACCTCGAAAATAGACATATATAAACTTTTGGAAAAGCAAAGAAACTGAGTGTGCATAGGAATAAAATGGAAAAGTCAAGAGGGAAAAAATATGTGAAAAAAGTGTAGGAAAGGAAATTGTGTGTGTGTGTGTGTGTGTGTGTGTGTGTGTGTGTGAAAAGCCAGATGAAAAAGAGGGTAATAGGCATAGAAAAGGGACACAGAAAAAGCGGTTGGTTGGAAAATTACGGCAATAGCAGAGAAACATGTGTGTGTATGAAATTTGGATATATCTTCACACACACACACACATACACACACACACACACACACACACACACACACACACACACACACACACACACACAGAAAGAAGGAGAAAAGGCTGCTCTCTTTCTGCCCGCATCAGAGGCTCATCGTCTGGAGAGCACGCGAAGAAGGAGAGAAATGACTGTGGCCGAGAAACACATTTGGCCCGAATTCTCTTTGGCTCTGGGGGCTCGTAGTCGAAATGGAGATTACGTAACACCTTTTCTGTAGGGATTCATTCTGCACATTACACTTCAGCATATTTTAGTGTTTTATTGATGGAAACTTTATCGATATTAGTAACATATAGATCCAGTAATATACAGGAGAGTGTTAGGGTGGAATGCACAAAATAAATAAATAAATAAATCGCTAAGGAAGAGGTGATAAGGATCCACTATAATCCCCTGTTCATAACTCCTTACATTCCCATCCCAGAATTACAAGAATTTTGTAAAACTAAAGATTTCAGATTCACAGATTAAAGTAAGCAAGACACGCTGACCAGACTCTATATCATTCTTCTTCTTCTTCTTTTTCTTCTCTCTCTCTCTCTCTTATTATGGCCGTCTGTCTCTCGCTGTCTGTCTGTCTGTCTGTCAGTCTGCCTGTGTCTATCTCTTTATGGCCATCTAAGTCTCTATATCGCTGTCTGTCTGTCTGTCTGTTTCTCTCTCTCTCTCTCTCTCTCTCTCTCTCTCTCTCTCTCTCTCTCTCTCTCAAACATCAGCGACAAGAGGCCACAAGTCCCACTCACTCTCTCTCTTTACCTGCAAAACCTTCATCACTTTTTACACTCAAACTTTTCCATAAAACTTGGGTTATGTATAAGTTTCAGAATTTAGTGGACGCCGGACCATTGACTTTCGCCATATTCTCTCGTGGGATTGGTAGGCTGGGTAGCGCCTCTCCCTGACCGATTTATTCTGCATAGGAGGGTTTAACATTTGCTTGTGTGTGTGTGTGTGTGTGTGTGTGTGTGTGTGTGTGTGTGTGTGTGTGTGTGTGTGTGTGTGTGTGTGTGTGTGTGTGAAGTGTAAATGGATGTGGGCAGGTCACGTCCTTCGCAGAACAGATAATAGCTGGACAGCCAGGGTAACTGAGTGGCAGCCCAGAGATGGAATGAGAGGAAGAGGCAGACAGAGACCGAGATGGGGAGATGCAGTTCACAGATTTGCTAGGACTGGATGGAACACGCTATCAGGCAATAGGTCGAGTGGAGAAATCTAAGGCCATCGTCATGAGGTGGACTGTCTAAAAATGTTGATGATGATGATGATGATGATAATGATAATAATAACAGTTTTGTTACGGAACAGAGAAAACTGTCCCGCAAAGTTCCAGGTTCAAAACAAAAGAGTTAGGTAAAATTACAAGTTAAAGTTTAATGCTCAAACTAACAACAAAACATTCAGGACTCATAAGGATAATGTAATGGCAAAGAACAGGTTAAATGTATGATTAACTGCAATAGCCTCTATTAACACGAAATTAGCAAGAGTAAATTTATCTAAGTCAGCCCTGATAAAATAAGAAAACCTGATAATGCTCAGTTAATGCAAGATATATTATTACAGATACAAAATATTATTACTACTGGCTGACAGCAAAAACCCCACTAGGCCAAGGAATTAACACCTTATGCTATATAGTACAAGAAAAAATGTAATAACACTTATACTCAAATTACACAGCAGCTAGATGGTTGGAGACTTCCTGAGCACTCACAGTAATAACAACTGTACAGGGGAGGACAGAGATGTGAACAAAATGAGGAGTAGATCTAAGTGGCAAATAATGCAGAGACTGAGCTCATTATATAGGGGCCGGCAGAGTTTGATATAACTTGTAAGAAGGATGCGCAAATGAAGCCATAGAGGACAAAGAGTTGACACTCCTGCTCTGAACAACAGAAAGAACGACTTACTCTACTATAAGGGAGGAGGGGGGGAGTGAGGTACGAGTAGAACACACTCGTGATCAAACATGCAGCATACTGTACGTTAGAATTACACAAAGGATGATGAAATCATAGGCTATGTAACACCTCCCCACAAAGAAAAAGAAATTTACAAAGGAAATTTCTTATTACTCTAAAACAATCTGTCTAAAGTCTAGATAAGCAATCTGCAATAACATTTTCTTTCCCCTTGACATGTTGTATGTCTAATGAATACTCCTGAAGAAGTAGACTCCATCTTGTCAATCTCTGGTTTTTATCTTTAAACTTACTAAGGAATTTCAGTGGGTTATGATCGGTATAAATGACTATGGGGTCAAAACCAGAACACAAATAAAATGAAAAATGCTGTAAACCCAAAATCAAGGCCAAAAGCTCTTTTTCAATAGTTGAGTAGTTCTTTTGAGGTGAAGTGAACTTCTTACTGTAATAAGATCATCCTCTTGCAGCAAAACAGCCCCAGCTCCTGTATCACTTGCGTCAACAGCCATCTTAAAAGGCTTAGCAAAATTTGGAGTAGCGAGCACTGGCTGACTTAATAGGATAGCTTTAAGTTTACTGAAAGAGGATTCACAGTTATCCGTCCAGAGAAATTTAACTCCCTTTTTCAGTAGGTCTGTAAGTGGTGATACAAGAATTGAAAAGTTAAGAACAAATCTCATGTAATAACCTACCATTCCCAAAAATCTTTGTAGCTCTTTCCTACTTTTAGGTCTGGGAAGATCACTTATAACCTGAACCTTAGCTCCTGGTGGTGCAACGTGTCCATCACCAATTACGTACCCAAGGTACTGAACTTTTGCTTGACCAGACTCACACTTTGATAAATTAGCTACAAGATTAGCCTGAACCAAACGCTCAAGAAATTTACTGACATGGCATAGGTGATCTTTCCAGTTGTCACTGAAGATTAAT
The DNA here is from genome assembly GCF_032717465.1 of Coenobita brevimanus. Classification (NCBI taxonomy): domain Eukaryota; kingdom Metazoa; phylum Arthropoda; class Malacostraca; order Decapoda; family Coenobitidae; genus Coenobita; species Coenobita brevimanus. The sequence continues at coordinate 42,173,193 of NC_137069.1, forward strand.
ACATCATCAATATAAACAACACACCCTGCCAAACCCTCTGTTACAACATTCATGAGCTTCTGAAATGTGGCTGGTGCATTCTTCATACCATATGGCATTACAGAACATGCAAAAGTCTTTCCTAGTGTTACAAAACATGAGATCTCCCTAGCACGTTCAGTCATAGGTACTTGCCAGTATTCCTTTAACAAATCAAACTTACTTATGTACCTAGCCTTTCCAATCTTGTCTATGCAATCTTCCACGCGGGGGAGAGGGTAAGTGTCTGTTTTGGTTATCTCATTAACACGTCTGTAGTCGATGCAAAGCCGCTGTGACCCACCTGGCTTAGGGACTAGAGTGACAGGAGAACTCCACTCACTCTGACAGGGCTCAATCATCTTGTGGTCCAACAGGTAGCCAAGCTCCTTCTGGATGAGAGGAACTTTCACTGGGTTCACACGGTAAGGAGGCAGTTTAATTGGCTTTGCGTCTCCAACATCGACATCATGCATCAACACAGTGGTTCTTCCTGGAGTGGCACGGAACACTTGCGGGTACTCCTGCAGTAATGCCGAAAACTCCTGCCTTTCCTCGGGAGGTAGATGAGAAACCTTAGTCTGGAGATCATTCATGACATCAGGATTCTTCCCCAAACTATCACTCAGGCTCATACTGCATGGGAGAACTTCACTTGCAGACTCGGGTGGAACAGCTACAGCACAGACTGGGTTATTTTCGTCCCGCCTGTGATATAACTTTAGCATGTTGATGTGACAAAGTTGCTTGTTCTTTCTACGATCTGGTGTGGCGATGACATAGTTGACATCACTGAGTTTCTTCTCCACGAAATAAGGACTACTAAACTTGGCTTGAAGAGGTTGCCCATGCACCGGTAGCAGAATCAAAACCTGATCTCCTGGCTGAAAGTGGCGTAACCTGGACTTCTTATCATACCAAGTCTTCATCTTCTCCTGAGCAGCTCCTAAATTCTCTCTCGCCAGCTGTAAAGCAGTGGACAGCCGTTCTTTGAACTTCATCACATACTCCAGCAGGTTGACGTCATCTTCCTCCGACAGCCAGCATTCCTTGAGTAGCTTAAGGGGTCCTCTTACTTCATGGCCAAACAGTAGTTCAAAGGGTGAGAAGCCCAGTGATTCATTTGGAAATTCTCTTGCGGCAAATGCAACAAATGGAAGACCTTTATCCCAGTCTTTCTGATGTTCCAAACAGTATTTCTTGAGCATCGATTTGAGTGTTTGATGATAACTCTCCAACGCACCTTGGGTCTGGGGATGGTAAGCTGAAGACGTGATCTGGGTGATGCCCAACTCTTTCAGAGACTGCTTGAAAACATTTGACATGAAATTACTTCCCCGGTCTGACTGTACCTCCTTGGGCAGACGAAACTTTTTGAAGAACCCTAGCATTTCCTTAACCACGTTCTTTGCTGAGATATTTCTAAGTGGAATGGCTTCAGGATAACGAGTAGCCATATCAATCAGGGTCAACACATAAGAAACTCCTGAAGAAGTCTTAGGAAGAGGGCCCACAATATCCACCAACACACGGGTGAATGGCGCCTCAAAAGGAGGAATGGGAACTAGAGGTGCAACCTTTTCAGTCTGATTACACTTCCCCACAACTTGACAGGTGTGACAAGACTTATAACACCAGGAAACATCTCTGAAGATACCTGGTCAGTAGAAGTGTTTCAAAATGCGTGCCACAGTCTTCCTCACTCCAAGGTGTCCTGCCAAACTGGAATCATGAGCCACTCTAATGATATCCTGCCTACAAACACGAGGGATGACAACTTGATGTACATCCTCCCATTCACAGTCGGCTGATGCTGTTGGGGGTCTCCACTTCCTCATAAGTACTCCTGACTTTATATAATAACAAGTAGAAGCACCAGCTGACTCTTCCTCACTGCAAGCAGAGTTAGCTAGACCTTTCAACTCAGGGTCAGCAACGTGCAACTCAACCAACTCTTGACGAGACAAATTATCAACACTACGGGGTACTGCCTCATCTGGTGAGTGGTCCAAATTAGCAAGAAAAGTGTCAGCTAGGATAACATCATCATCATCATTATCCTCTAAGTCACCAGTAACTTTAGACTTAGCCCTAGTGACAGCACATGCAGAGAACACATCAGGGACATCACAATCCTGGGTCACAGTCACTGGTTCACTAGACAACTGAGGAGCTGGACACACTTGACTTCCACCAATATCATTTCCAAGTAAGAAAGTTACACCTGACATTGGGAGTGTCTCAACCAACCCAACCATAACGGAACTATTAACAAAACCAGACTCTAAATTCACTCTGCACAGAGTTACAGAGAAGTAATTATACCTTACACCTTGTAAGATTACAGTTTCATCAGAGGAATTAACATTAGAGCCTAGAACACTTGTCAGCATAATGGATTGGCAAGCACCTGTCTCACGATATATTTTAACTGATTTCCTGTCCAGAGGACTAACAAAACCATCAGACAGGAAATTAGCACAGGAACTCTTGAGAGTGTAACCAACGTTACTGCTCAAAAGAGGAGCACCATCCTGAGAATTTAATTTACCCCTCAAAGCAGGTTCAGTTAACTCGGTTAAAGAATTCTGGGAACTCTCAAGGGTGGACACTAGACCAATTGACTGAATATTTAAAGACTCCTTTTTGTTCACATCACGCTGTCTCCTGAAACATTTCTCCGTAGTATGACCAAGCTTACTACAATAAGTACATTTACTTTTCTGAAATCTAGAGGTGAAGCTGGTATTTACTTCCTGAGAAACATCATCTTTATTCTCTTTCCTGTTACCTGTACTCTGAGTAGAGGCAACGTATTTACTCTCAGCTTTCCCTTTTTCTTTAGAATATCTCTTGTGAGTGAGAACATACTCATCAGCTAAAACTGCAGCATCAGACAAATTATCTATTCTTTTCTCATCAAGATATAGGCTTACATCTTTACTAATACACCTTTTGAAGTCCTCCAGCAAAATCATCTGCTTAAATTTGTCAAAATCAGAATCCACATTCTTAGAATTTAACCACTACTCTAACAAATCTTCTTTGATTTTTGCATACTCAACATGGGATTGCTTATCTTGCTTATAAGTTGTCCTAAATTTTACCCTATAGGCTTCAGGAACAAGCTCATAGGCCTTAAGAATCAAGCTCTTAACTACATCATAATTATCAGATTGATCCTGAGGCAAAGATGCATAAATTACTTGAGCTTTACCGGCGAGAACAGTTTGAAGGAGTACTGGCCAATACTTTTTGGGCCAATTAAAACCTGTAGCTACCCTCTCAAACAACTGAAAATACTTTGTTAAATCAGATTCATTAAAAGGAGGGACAAGTTTAACATTTTTAGCCACATCAAAATCATCAGAGCTAGATGATCCAGTTCCACCTTGTTTCATGCGATACTCATGGTCTGCCCGAATCCTAGCAAGTTCAACTTGTGCGTGAATCTCAGCCTCCTTAACATCAGCCTCCTTAGCACGTGCTTGAAATTCAGCTTCCTTCACACGAGCCTCCTGCAGGGCTAGCTGTAACTTAGCTAATTCAATCTGCGTTTGCTCATTTGGAGGAGTTACATTAAACAAGCTTTCATTAATCATGTCAACAATTTGATCTTTAGAATGATGAGAGCGAACAACAATTCCCAATTGTTGAGCAACAAGCTCAATTTCATTCTTTGTTCTGTTTTCTACATCACACACTGTTTGCACATTTGACAAAAAATCTTTGGCTTCATCAAGCGTAGTAATAGTAGACATCATGAATAAATCACAGTCAAAAAATATCAAGCAATATCCTTATGAAAATATCCTGAATATCCTGATAAGAGGTCGCCAAATTTATGTTACGGAACAGAGAAAACTGTCCCGTAAAGTTCCAGGTTCAAAACAAAAGAGTTAGGCAAAATTACAAGTTAAAGTTTAATGCTCAAACTAACAACAAAACATTCAGGACTCATAAGGATAATGTAATGGCAAAGAACAGGTTAAATATATGGTTAACTGCAATAGCCTCTATTAACACGAAATTAGGAAGAGTAAATTTATCTAAGTCACCCCTGATAAAATGAGAAAACCGGATAATGCTCAGTTAATGCAAGATATATTATTACAGATACAAAATATTATTACTACTGGCTGACAGCAAAAACCCCACACCAATCACAAAAACCCCACTAGGCCCACGAATTAACACCTTATGCTATATAGTACAAGAAAAAATGTAATAACACTTATACTCAAATTACACAGCAGCTAGATGGTTGGAGACTTCCTGAGCACTCACAGTAATAACAACTGTACAGGGGAGGACAGAGATGTGAACAAAATGAGGAGTAGATCTAAGTGGCAATTAATGCAGAGACTGAGCTCATTATATAGGGGCCGGCAGAGCTTGATATAACTTGTAAGAAGGACGCGCAAATGAAGCCATAGGGGACAAAGAGTTGACACTCCTGCTCTGAACAACAGAAAGAACGACTTACTCTACTATAAGGGAGGAGGGGGGGAGTGAGGTAGAACACGCACTATGGAAGTCACGAGGCGAATCGTGATCAAACATGCAGCATACTGTACGTTAGAATTATACAAAGGATGATGAAATCATAGGCTATGTAACATAATGTATCTATTTATTGCCAGACGCCTTTATACGGGGTAGCAACAAACTAATCACCTCCACGTCGCCCTGTCCCCGGCCATTTCACTGCTCTACCACCAACTCACACCCCCCTCTCTCCCTTCACCTCATCCTTGGCCTCCTCCCTCCCTCTCTCTCCCTCCACCTCACTCACATACACTCTCCTCGTCAGTCTCTCACCTCCATCCTCTCCACATGGCCAAACCACCTCAGTGTGTTTCTCCTAACGCTTCCTATCACATACACATCCACACCACAACGCTCCTTTATATCCTCATTTGTCAGTCTGTCTCTCCATGTGACTCCACAGGCTCCCCTCAAATAACTCATTTCCACTGCTCTCACTTGACCTGCATCCCTCCAACAACGTCCCTTCACTTCCATACGTTAATGTTGGTATCACAATACTGTCATGTAGTAACTCTTTCACTTCCATGCTCACTTCCCTGTTTCTTATCACTGCTTTCAAGGAACCAGCAACCTTTCTTCCTTGTTGTACCCTTTCAAGCACTTCACCCTCCAAACTTCCATCCTTACTCATCACACTGCCCAAGTACTTAAACGTACTCACATTTTCCATTTCCTCATCATCCAGCCTCACTGTACATTCAATTACTTCACTTCTCTCGAAGACCATAACTTTACTCTTCCCTACATTCACCTTTAGATTCCGTTTCTTACACACTCTTCCAAACTCATCCACCAAGCCTTGCAGCTCCCCTTCGTCTTCACTTAACAACACAGTATCATCTGTAAATAGCAGCACAGGGATTTTCCAAGCACTGCCGTCTCTCACTAGGGCCACTCCAACATCCACTGCCCTACCTTGTACCTCTTTTATAACCCCAACCATGTACAGATTGAACAACCATGGAGACATGACACATCCTTGTTTCAACCCCACTTTCAAATAGAAAAATTCACTCAGTTCACTATCCACACTCACTGCAGCCGTAGCACCCTCATACATACCCTTCACAGCATTCTGCAACTTCCCATATACTTCATATACAGTATTCTTAATACTTTCCACAATTCTTGTCTATCCACCCTGTCATATGCTTTCTCCATAATAATAATAATAATAATAATAATAATAATAATAATAATAATATTAATGGTGGTAATAATAATAATGATAATGGTTAACATGATGATAATAATAATAATAATAATAATAATAATAATAATAATAATAATAATAATAATAATAATATTAATGGTGGTAATAATAATAATAATAATAATGGTTAACATGATGATAATAATAATAATAATAATAATCTATCTATCTATCGATTGCCAGACGCCTCAATCCCGTTTGGGGTGGCCACAAACAAATCGTCTCCAAGTCGCCCTGTCCCCCGCCATTTCACTGCCCTGCTCCCAACTCACACCCCCCTCTCTCATACGAGTATACCTCTCCACCCCATCCCTCCATCTCATCCTCGGCCTCCCCCTCCCTCTTCCCTCCTCCACCTCACTCACATACACTCTCTTCGTCAGTCTTTCACCCTCCATCCTCTCCACATGGCCAAACCACCTCAGTGTGTTCCTCATAATGCTTCCTATCACATCCACATCCACGCCACAACGCACCTTTATATCCTCATTCGTCAGCCTGTCTCTCCATGTGACTCCACAGGCTCCTCTTAAATAACTCATTTCCACTGCTCTCACTCTTGACTTGTGTCCTTCCAACAATGTCCAAGCTTCACTTCCGTACGTTAGAGTTGGTATCACAATACTGTCATGTAGTAACTTTTTCACTTCCATGCTCACTTCCCTGTTTCTTATCACTGCTTTCAAAGAACCAGCAACCTTTCTTCCCTGCTGTACCCTTTCAAGCACTTCACCCTCCAAACCTCCATCCTTACTCATCACACTACCCAAATACTTAAACGTACTCACATTTTCCAATTCCTCACCATCTAACCTCGCTGTACATTCACTAACTTCACCTCTCTCAAAGACCATCACTTTACTCTTCCCTACATTCACCTTTAGGTTCCGTTTTTTACACACTCTCTCAAACTCATCCACCAAGCCTTGCAGCTCCCCTTCGTCTTCACTCAACAACACAGTATCATCTGCAAACAACAGTACAGGGAGTTTCCAAACACTATCCTCTCTCACCAGGGCCACTCCAACATCCACTACCCTACCTTGTACCTCTTTTATTACCCCATCCATGAACAGATTGAACAACCATGGAGACATGACACATCCCTGTTTCAAACCAACTTTCGAAGAGAAAAATTCACGTAGTTCACCCTCCTCACGCACTGCAGCCTTCGCACCATCGTACATACTCTTCACAGCATTCAACAACTTCCCATCTACTCCATATATTCTTAACACTTTCCACAATCCTATTCAATCCACCCTGTCATATGCTTTCTCCAAATCCATGAAAGCCGCATACAACTTCTTTCCCTTCTCTAGAAACTTTTCCACTAAAGATCTAAGAATGAATATCTGATCTACACAACCTCTTCCCTTCCTAAAGCCTCCCTGTTTTTCTCCAACTAATTTCTCTGTTCTTTCTCTAACTCTGTCTATAAGTATCCTACCATACACTTTTCCTATTATACTAAGAAGACAAATGCCCCTATGATTACCACACACTTCTTTTTCCCCTTTTCCTTTGTACAAGGGAATAATTATACCTGGCTTCCAATCCTCAGGGACTCTACCTTCCTCCCAGGCCAATCTGCACATCTTCCACATCCATTCTACTACTATCTCTCCCCCATGCTTCAGCATTTCACCACACACTCCATCAATTCCTGGGGCTTTCCCAGATTTAACTTTCTTCATTGCTTCCACAACTTCTATCCTACTGATTTCTTCCTGTCTTCTCACCTCCCTCCTTCTCCCAGCCATTCCCCAGCCACTTATACTCGCATTACTTCCATCCTCTACGTTCAACAATTCCTTAAAGTGTTCTCTCCATTTGCTCACTTTTTCTCCCTTCTCCACTAGTAATCTACCATTTTTATCTTTCACTCCCCTGCTAACTTCACTTACACCCTGTCTTACTCTTTTCACTTCTCTCCAGAACATTTTCTTACAGTCCCTCCACTTTACACTCAAATTCCTTCCAAATTCCTCATCCACTCTCTTCTTACTCTCTCTTACTAATCTTTTCACCTCTCTCTTCCTTTCCACATATAACTCTCTCTTCCGCCTCTCAATAATAATAATAATAATAATAATAATGGTGAAGATGATGATGATGACGAAAAAAAAAATAATGATGATGATGATGGTGATGATGATGATGATGATGATTGCCTTTGTCATTGCTGCAACCCAGAATCATCTGAACGTGGACCCGGTGGACTGCAAGCTAAAGAAATCCTTTCTCTGTCATCTAACATCCACCTTTCGAGGGATAGGAAGGGAACTGAGGGACGTCTGTACATCTAGGCAATTCCACCGCTCAGTCATATCAGTGCCACCACATGCAGGGGTCCCTCTCCAGCACATGTAGTCAAGATGAGGATGAAATATAGCCTAAATAAAATAAAGTAAATATTGGCGTGTCATGTCCAGAAATAAACTATTGAGGAAGAGGCGATGTTAAGCTTCCTGTTACATAGAATATTCGATCCTCTCATTCATTAAAAACATTACTGACATACATAGGAACAAGGTTGATGTGATCTGATTAATTTACAACGCCCTAAGGCGACAAACCTGTTACAGTGCCATGTGGCCATATGTGAGGTGAGTACAGGGGAACTCGTGCCACGCAAGACACGCTGTCTAGCTATAACAAATTAACACTCACCAAAGTGTGGATGGCGCATGAGAATAACATCTAGGTTATCATCTCCAACAAATATTTACAAGTGTCCACTAATGTGAGTCCGTGTGGTATTAAATCAGAGACAAGTGGACATTGCAGGCAATAATGGTCAAGGGTGCTGGCACTGGGTGTGTCACACAGCTTACAGGAAGAGAAATGAGGTGTGTTGTCCATCCCAGCCACCTGCCACGCAGGTCGGTAGGCCAGTCTGAGGCGGGCGTACACCATGTTATGTTGACGAACCATAAGACCACTGCAGCGATATCTATGGGGACGAGAGAGAAGGTGGTCATAATGTTGGATAGACACACTGTGAGCTCTCTCAGCATTTCTACGGTGGAGAATAGGGGGGCGGGCTGCTCTGTGTATTATTTGCTTGTAGCAAATGGAGGAGGCATTAGTAGCATCCACAGCAGGCGGATCCAATCCACAGGCAGTCCTAGCAATGAGGTCAGCGGTGCTGTTGGCTGTGAGACCAATATGAGAAGGAATCCACAGAAAGTGCACCACCAGCGAACGATCACGGGCAGTGGCCAATTGACAGAGGATCTGCGTAACGAGGTGTTGATATGCAGGCATGGGAGAGGAGAGGTCATGGAGGGCCGGCTGTGAGTCACAGATGATCAAGTCACTGTTATTCGTCCGTATTAATAAAGTAACTGCATCCAGGAGTCCATGTACTTCGCAATACATAGAGCTCGACGAGGTTGGCAGTCGACGGCCCAAACAGCCCCCTTGAGGTGGGTCCAGACTTGGGGAAAATACAACACAGCCAGCACTGCCATCCTCCTGCAGGGAGCCATCAGTGTAGATATGGTGGGCCGAAGGGAGGGAAGATGACAGCCTGGCGATGGTCTCCAATGCTAGCTGTTTCTGAAGCTGAGGCAGGTCAGTCTTGGAGGCTGGAGTGTATGAGACAGATGGCACAGGGGTCTGCCAAGGTGGAATGTCATAGTCCACCTCCTCAGCAAGCACCAGTACGATGATGTTTTGTCGTCGGACGTTTGAACAAACAGTATTAACAAGTGTGCGGCCACCACTACGAAGCAGAGGCCTCGGTGCAGTGGGATCAAGGGAAGTCCGAATGATGTGAGAGTAGTGGGGAGAAAGGTGAGGATAATACAGGCACTTAACACTGAAGTATGTAACTATGGAGTATATTCTCTCAACAAGTGGTAGAAGGTTGAGTTCAAGTTGCATGTTGACAATTCTGGTTGAGCCAGGGCAGCCCAGGATGAGTCTCATTACTGCGTTTTGGAACTTCTCAAGAGGTTGTAAGGCTGTTCTGGAAAGTTGACAAAGAGCAGGGGAGAGATAATCAACAACTGATCGAATGAACGCTATGTATATGGTTCGTGCTACTGGGAACAATGTGATGTGGGAGAGATGTTAGTGAGGCTCCCAGGTAATTTAGAATACGGTCCTTTGATTCATTAATAACTTACAAGAGAATATTAAAGTGTTCCTCCAATACAATGATTAGGAAGACCTGTAAATCTCGTAAACCTTGGAGAATTTACGTGATATTCAGAAACACTATTTTTAAGAGAGAGGTGCCGATGAGACTCTTATGTCAAAGAGAATATTTCCCTCTGATTGAGTAATAATATACGGTTCAGGACCCTGCTGGAAAGACACACGTCAAGAGTGACAGTATTGGAAGTGAGTTATCTGAGAGGAACATGTGGGGTTACATGGAGAGGCAGACAGACAAATGAGGAAGTTAAGAAGCTTTTTGGTACGGATGTGGATGTGACTAAAAGTGTAAAGAAATACTCTGGAGATGGTTTGGTCATGCGGGAGGATGGAAAGTGAGACTGACTAGAAGACTGTATGTCACTGGGATGGAGGGGGAGACTAAGGGTGACATGGAGGAAAAGGTTGGAGGGATCTACGAGAGAGGAGGATGTGAATTGGAGGGTTGCCAAATGTCAGGACAGGGTTACATGGAGAAGATGTGTTTTTGGCCACAACTTAGCGGATTAAGACGTCTGGCTACATATTGACAGATGATAGTGGATAGGTAGACAATATTAACCTCCCATATGCGGCAACAAACTGGTGAAGAAGAGGTAGCAGTCAACCTTCTAAGACAACGAATGTATTAACGTGGCAGTGAGAGATATAACAGCCTCTAAATTAACAAGAAAGACAGCGTTCCTTTTCCTAAAGCTGGGAAGATATAATTGTGAGCCTCCTGAGCCAACACGTCGTAAGACCTCTGGGGTGGGAAAGAGAGAGTCATCTGTGAGAGCAGTGTTTCCACTTATAAGGAATTTTCCTGATTTTAAGGAATTTCTGGTCTTGCATAGCATGATCAGGAATTTTCTCAGGAATCTGTATTATGTAAGGAATTTCAAGGAAAATAAGCTTTGTCATAACTAATTTGTCCATATCATCCGTATGTTGAAGAAGAGAGTGAAAAATTATTTTTATAATATTAATTCTTTTTCGCCTTGTCTCGTAAAGTGTTTTAGGATAACAACTAGGTAAGTTCTTTATTCAGAAATTAAAGAAAATGGATCATACAATTAAGAGAGTTTAAGGGACCACTGCTATCCCTCATCAGCTGAGCAACGTGTTACCTGTAGCTTGCGGTAAGTTATCAATAATTTGATCTTAATTATGATATTACATTAATATGTGTTGCCATGATCGATTAGCGATGTACAGAATGTGTGTGGAGCATGTAGGTCGATTAATAATAATATTACTGTAGATGCTGGCAGCTGGTGCTTTATGATTATTATTCTATCTATCTATCTACAGCCCGACGCCCTAATCCCTCAAAGGGTGGCCGCAGACAAAACGCCTCCAAGTCGCTCTGTCACCCACCATTTGACTATCCTTCCCCCAACTCACCCCTCCCTCCCTCATATACCTCTCAACTCCATCCCTCCACCTCATCCTCGGTCTACCTCTCCCTCTCCCTCCCTCCACCTCACCTACATACACCCTCTTAGTCAGTCTTTCATTCTCCATTCTCTTCACATGTCCAAACCACCTCAGTGTATTTCTCCTAATCTTCTCAACCACATCCACATCCACTCCACAGCGTTCCTTCACTTGTTCATTCGTCAACATGTCCCTCCACGTCACTCCACATGCTCCTCTCAAGTAATTCATTTCCACTGCTCTCACTCTTGACTTGTTCCCCTCTTGCAAGGTCCATGCCTCGCTTCCATACGTCAGGGTAGGGATCACAATACTATCATGCAGTGACTTCTTAACTTCCATACTCACCTCCCTATTTCTCATCACTGCTTTCAGTGTACCAACAACCTTCGTTCCCTGCTGTACCCTTTCACGTACTTCATCCCCCAAAGTTGCATCCTTACTTATCACACTACCCAAGTACTTGAATGCACTCACATTCTCCATATCCTCACCATCCAACCTCACTGCACACTCTGTGACTTCATTCCTCTCAAACACCATTACTTTTGTTTACATTAACTTTCAGATTCCTCCTCCTACACACTGTCCCAAACTCATTCACCAAACCTTGCAACTCCCATTCATCTTCACTCAACAGTTCTGTATCATCAGCAAACAGCAACACCGGAAGCTTCCAAATCTCACCCTCATTCATTAGAGCCAGCCCCACATCCACTGCCCTGCCTTGCACCTCCTTTACAACCCCATCCATGTATATATTATTAAGGTTTTATTATTAAGGTTTTATTTTGAATGTATTGCATGTGTTTCATGCTGCATGTGTTTCTCGTATCCCTCATGATATCAGAACCACGATATACAGACTAAGGTTGCAACAAAGGGGAAGCAGAGTGGCGGCTACCTTAGATCCTCCAAAAGAGATGCTTAAGCTCCATTCAATAATGAAGACAAATGCGGATGATGAAGAAGCAGGAAAATTTACGTAAAAAGTTTCTTGAGGAAATAAGTAGAGAGGTAACCAAAGAGTAAGATAATTACAGTTGTGCCAATGAAGATGCTGTAGTTTCATCATACATAATTACTGTATAGTATATCACAAAATATTTTATAGTATACTGTAGCAGGATGGATGTTTATTTTATTAATTACATTATGAGTTTGAGAGAGTGTGTAAGAAACGGAACCTAAAGGTGAATGTAGGGAAGAGTAAAGTGATGGTCTTTGAGAGAGGTGAAGTCAGTGAATGTATAGCGAGGTTGGATGGTGAGGAATTGGAAAATGTGAGTACGTTTAAGTATTTGGGTAGTGTGATGAGTAAGGATGGAGGTTTGGAGGGTGAAGTGCTTGAAAGGGTACAGCAGGGAAGAAAGGTTGCTGGTTCCTTGAAAGCAGTGATAAGAAACAGGGAAGTGAGCATGGAAGTAAAAAAGTTACTACATGACAGTATTGTGATACCAACTCTAACGTACGGAAGTGAAGCTTGGACGTTGTTGGAAGGACACAAGTCAAGAGTGAGAGCAGTGGAAATGAGTTATTTAAGAGGAGCTTGTGGAGTCACGTGGAGAGACAGGCTGACGAATGAGGATATAAAGGAGCGTTGTGGTGTTGATGTGGATGTGATAGGAAGCGTTGTGAGGAACACACTGAGGTGGTTTGGCCATGTGGAGAGGATGGAGGGTGAAAGACTGACGAAGAGAGTGTATGTGAGCGAGGTGGAGGGTGGAAGAGGGAGGGGGAGACCGAGGATGAGATGGAGGGATGGGGTGGAGAGGTATATGAGAGAGGGGGGTGTGAGTTGGGAGCAGGGTAGTGAAATGGCGGGGGACAGGGCGACTTGGAGGCGATTTGTTTGTGGCCACCCCAAACGGGATTGAGGCGTCTGGCAATAGATAGATAGATTATTTTTGTTTATAGAGGTGAATTAATAATTTTGTTTAGTTATCTGGATTTTGTTAATGCACATTATGCAGCACATAAAATACCAATATTTTTATGCCCTAGGGTATGCAATGCTTTTTTTTTTCCCTTGAGTACAATCAACAACCTTGGTATAGAGGCAAGGTAAGTCATATATAGTATTAGTTCTTTGCTAGTTTCTGTGGCTAGAAGATTTGGGCATCTTTTATCCTAAAATGTACCATTGCCAGTAGTCACCAATCAGTATAATAGTATTATTTGATTCATAAATTTGACTGTACGAAAATATATACCAGTATGTATAACACAGTACTGTACAATCGAAAAAAATGTAAGGAATCATATATGGCAGGAATTTTAGAAGCTCATCTAAGGAATTTTTAAAGAATCTCAGGAATTTTAGAGGCTCAGCTCAGGAATTCTGATTTCAGAGTGTGGAAGCACTGTGTGAGAGTGAGAACAGAAAACCGAGAAACGTGTCAGTCGAGCTTAGGCTGTGGTGGGGTGAGGGTGCGTGCATCAAAGCTCCCGCTGGTCACTGTTTTGGTCGCGTGTGCTTAGTTCCGTCGCTCTTTCTCATGGTCGTCAAACCCACTCTAGGGATTACTGTGGATACCTGAGCTTCTACGAGATGTTCAGGACTTAGACTGAAGGTAAGAAGAAGTAGGAGGAATATTGGTCTGGTTAAGTGTGTTGTCTTGTTGAGTCGAGGGTTATGTGTTGTGAGTCTTCGATCGGTTGCCGTTTCGGTCTTCGTTCTTGTCGGGAAAATTAATGGGTCAGGTTAGGGACGCCGTTTGGTGGAAGCGTGTGTGTTTGGGTGCTCGGTTTTGCGTGTTCGTTTGCTAGTGTGTTGATTCTTGCGTTCGAGTTATTCGTGTGATTGAGAGTAGTTTCGCACATAAAATTAAGTTAGGGACGTGGTTTTGGTGAAGGTGTGTGTGTTAGTGTGTTCGGATTTGCGTGTTGGTGTGCTATGTCGTGTGTTTTGATATTGGTTCTTGTGTATGAGTTATTTCTGTGTGTGTGTGTGTGTGTGTGTGTGTGTGTGTGTGTGTGTATGTGTGTGTGTGCGTGTGTGTGTGTGTGTGTAAGGGTAACTTTGAACATCATTTAAAAAAAGAGAAAAGGATTTTGTATAAGCCTGCGTGTTAATGTGCTAAATAGTGTTTGTTCGTATTATCCTTGTGTGTGTGTGTGTGTGTGTGTGTGTGTGTGTGTGTGTGTGTGTGTGTGTGTGTACCAGTATGTTAGTGTATTGAATCATATGTTGATGTCGCTGTCTTTATTCTTATAAAAACTGATTTAGATCAGGGATGTGGATTACGGTATGTGTGGACTTGTATGTTGCTGTGCTCGGTGTCCTGTGTTTGTGTTCAGCCATGTGTATTTGTTACTCATCTGTGTGTCTCGTGTGCTCGAGTGTAGCTTCTCATTTCTGTTGTGAAAATGGTTGAGTTCACATAGAATTTTTTTTTTCCCCGGTATTAGTGTGTTCTCGTGTTTAAAAGCAACACAAAAGATACTGTTACAAACTGAATTTATATACAGGAATCAACTGTATGTGGATATAACTTGGAAATGTGCAGAGAGGATATTGATTCCATCAATCACAAAATAATAATAATAATAATAATAATAAATGCAAGAAATGTAGCAACATATGATTTTTCAACGTTGTACACGAAGATCGAACCAGAGGATATTAAAAAAAAAAAAAAAGTTGAAATGGACAGTTCAAGTTGCTTTTCAAGGACTGAATAAGAATTTGAGCGCAGTATGTTAACACGAAAGATACTGGGTAAATAAAAGAGATGGAAAAAATTGATGTTCTCAGAGGATCAGATAATAGATAGGACAAATTACCTGGTAGAAAACTGTTTCTTTACTTGCGGAAATATTGTTTTCATACAATGTTTTGGAATACCGATGGGAACAAACCTAGCCCCATTCATGGCAAATCTATACATTTATAGTTCTGAATTCCTATAGATGGAACGAAGGTCAAAAGTTCAATAATCAATAGCTAAGAAATTTAGCAAAGCTAGACGATTCATTGACGATTTAATATCCTAAACAATATGGAGAAATTAATGAAAGGATTTATATATATATATATATATATATATATATATATATATATATATATATATATATATTATGCGAGGAAGAAGAAACCAAAGGCCACGAGCCAGCAATTATTGTTCCTTCCAAGAAAAAAACAAAATGCAAGAGAAAGCCAAATTCAAGATCAGATCATTTCGAGATGTCTGGACACACTGCGTTTGAAAGACTCAAGATCATAGGAAGCAGGAAATACATACAGAGGGAGACAGTTCCAGAGTTGACCTGTTGCATAAATGAAGGACCGGGAGTAACGGTTAACTCTTGCATTAGAGAGTTGGACAGAAAAGAGATGAGAGTTTGCTGCTAGACGGGTGCTACGCGCCCCTCTTAGAGGTGGAGGAATGCATGCAGACAGTTCAGAGGAGCGGTGACCATTGAAGTAGCGATAGAAAAGAGATAAAGATGCAATAGTGCGACGGAGAGACAGAGTTTGAAGGGAGTCAGAAAGCGGAGGAAAGTTGATGAGAGGAAAAGCCTTTGACACCACTCTATTGAGAAGAGCTGTATGTGGGGAGCCTCCCCACACATGAGAGTTGTACTCCACACAGGGGCGGATAAACCCCTGTATAGAGTCAACAATTGTGCAGGGGTATAGAAGGAACGGAGTCGGCTTAGCACACCTAATCTCTTGGCAGCAGACTTTACAAGAGATATAATATCATCTTTCCAAGATAAGTCCCGAGTAAATGAAACTCCAAGCATGTTCAAGGATGATGCAGGATTAAGTTGAATATTATTAAACTGTGGAAGATTTTCTTGGGTTGATAGGTGTAAAAACTGAGTCTTTGATGCATTAAAAACAACCAGATTATTTTTACCCCAGTCAGAGATACGAGCCAAGTCAGACATTAGGTGTGCCATAGACTTATTCCTTGTTTATTGAAGTAACTGCTGAGGTGGACGTTGCGGGAACCGAATGGAAAGGTGAAGGGTGGAGTCATCAGCATAAGATTGGATAGGGTTAGATGTACAGCTTAGAAGGTCATTGATGAATAAATGAAAGAGAACTGACGATAGGACAGAACCCTGAGGAGCACTACTGTTGATAGATCTAGGAGAAGAGCGATGGCAGTCTACAACAGCTGCTATAGAACGACCAGAAAGGAAGCTGGAGATGAAGGCACAGATAGATGGATAGTAATCGTAAGAGAACAGTTTGGAAATTAAAGATTTATGCCAGACTCGATCGAGAGCCTTAAAGATGTCAGTGCAATGGCAAAGCTTTCGCCAAAGTCCCGAAATGAGGATGACCAGGAGTCTGAAAGATAGGTGAGAAGATCGCCAGTGGAGCGTCCCTGACGGAACCCATACTGATGATCAGAAAGAAGGTTGTGATAGGAAAAGTGCTTTAAAATTTTTCTATTAAGAATTGACTCGAAAACTTTTGAGATACCGGATGTTAAAGCAACTGGACCATAGTTAGAGGGTTGGGAATGGTGTGTGTGTGTGTATATATATATATATATATATATATATATATATATATATATATATATATTCTTACGGAACAGAGAGAGATAATGAACACTTCAAGTGAGAATACTAAAATCACTACTGTCCCGCAAAGTTTCAGGTTCAAAACAAAAGACTTAGGTAAAATTACAAGTTAACGTTTAGTGCTCAAACTAACAACTAAACATTCAGGACTCATAAGGATAATGTAATGGCAAAACAGGTTATATATATGGTGTTACATAGCCTATGATTTCATCACCCTTTGTGTAATTTTAACGCACAGTATGCTGCATGTTTGATCACGAGCGTGTTCTGCCTCAGTCCCCCTCTTCTACCGTTATAGTAGAGTAAGTCGTTCTTTCTGTTGTTCAGAGCGGGATTGTCAACTCTTTGTCCCCATGGCTTCATTTGCGCGTCCTTCTTACAAGTTGTATCAAGCTCTGCTGGCCCCTATATAATGAGCTCAGTCTCTGCATCATTGCCACTTAGATCTACTCCTCATTTTGTTCACATCTCTGTCCTCCCCTGTACTGTTATTATTGTGAGTGCTCAGGAAGTCTCCAACCATCTAGCAGCTATGTAATTTGAGTATAAGTGTTGTTGCATTTTGTTCTTGTACTGTATAGCATAAGCTGTTAATTTGTAGGCCTAGTGAGGTTTTTGTAATTTATGTAAATGTTCTTTACGTCAGTCATCATTAATAATAGTTTGTATCTGTAATAATTTATCTTGCATTAACTGAGCATTACCCAGTGTATTTTCATTTTATCAGGGCTGACTTAGATAAATTTACTCTTGCTAATTTCGTGTTAATAGAGGCTATTGCAGTTAACCATATATTTAACCTGTTTTTTGGCATTACATTATCCTTATGAGTCCTGAATGTTTTGTTGTTAGTTTGAGCATTAAACTTTAACTTGTAATTTTACCTAACTCTTTTGTTTTGAACCTGGAACCTTACAGGACAGTAGTGATTTTTAGTATTCTCACTTAAAGTGTACATTATCTTTTGCTGTTCTGTAACAATGGTTAACTGCAATAGCCTCTATTAACACGAAATTAGCAAGAGCAAATTTATCTAAGTCAGCCCTGATAAAATGGGAAAACCGGATAATGCTGAGTTAAAGCAAGATATAATATTATTACAGATACAAAATATTACTAATACTGGCTGACAGTATGGAACCAATATGAATCATAAAAACTTTACCAGGCTTACGAATTAACGCCTTAGGCTATACAGTACAAGAAATATGGTAATGACACTTTTACTCAAATTATACAGCAGCTAGATGGCTGGACACTTCCTGAGCACTCAGAAAAATAATAATAGACTGTACAGGGGAGGACAGAGATGTGAACAGAATGAGGAGTAGATCTAAGTGGCAACTAATGCAGAGACTGAGCTCATTATATAGGGGGCCGGCAGAGCTTGATTCAACCTGTAAGAAGGACGCGCAAATGAAGGCATAGGGGACGAAGAGTTGACAATCCTGCTCCGAACAACAGAAAGAACGACTTACTCCACTATAAGGAGAGAAGGGGGGAGTGAGGTAGAACACGCAAGCCTGGTCACTATGGAAGCCACGTGGCGAATAGTGAACAAACATGCAGCATACTGTACATTTGAATTATACAAAGAATGATGCAATCATGAACAAAACTGTATCATAAGTTAGAATTATACAAGGGATGATGAAATCATAGGCTATGTAACAATATATATATATATATATATATATATATATATATATATATATATATATATAACTGGAGTTATGCACGAGACGGCTGTTCAAGCTGAGCAGAGAGTGTTGCGATGGTTTGGACATATGGAGCGAATGGATGAAGAGCGATTAGTAGGTAGGCAGGTAGGTAGACAGATAGATAGAAATATTGGAAAGAATGTTGACTGGGCTGTTTTTGAACATTTTTTGTTTACGTCTACCATCGTTGTGCTGTTTTGTGTTAAGATGCTTCTGTCTTGTGTTAGATGTATTGCTTTGTGCTGTTAGATGTATGCGTGATGTGTTGCGTGCTATCTAGTGTTGTAAGTTAAATCGGTACCGGGGTATGTGCTGCTGCTATAGTGCGTTTGTTCTAACCTGACAAAGACCTCTGACCCCTGTCTAATCAGTTGATGGCCAAGTGTAATCGGGTCGATATGGCTATACGCCATTCATTTTAACTAGGCGTAATATTACCATCCCTCCCTCTTGAATGCTGAGGCGTAAGAGGAGATTAACACTAGACCTCACTGCTAGTCACGAAGAAGTGCTGTGGAAAGGATGTAGGGTCTTTGTGTTGTCTTATTCTGCAAAGGACGAATATTTAAACCAAGTTCAAGTAAATGAAATATAGAAGGTCTTATGCATCAACCTTAAATCGCAAAGTGGCTTGAAAAACTCTGACATTTGACGGTCATTTGTGGAACGCCTATGGTTATTACGTATGGTTAGCCTGCATCCCATATGACAGAATGCAGTCAGCAGCCATATAGGAAGGCCAGATACGTTCCATCAGTGTTAAGCACTTCAAAAATCATTGTCTGATTATTGGAGTCTGCATCCCATTTTTTCGATTTCCCAAACACCGTTTCTTAGGCGATTTATTTAGTTTAGCCTATAACACCTTACTGTCCTCTTCTGTGTTACATAAATCCTTTCAGTGTTGCCATACTCTCATTAAGTAATGCACAAAAGGATATTAACCACCCATATCCAGAAATAAATGTCTAAAGAAGAAATGTGAGGGAGCTTCCACTACTTAGGATGCAGGGTGTGGGAGTGGCCCAGTTCTGTTAGATGAAGACACTGTAGTTCTGTGTAGTAGTGGTGATGGTGGTGGAAGGGGTTATGTGGTTTGTTGCGATATATACAGTATGTAGTGTTGCGAATTATGTAAGGTGTATTGCCAGCTGTATAAGATATTGTAAGAAGTGTAAAGTGTGTTGCGAACTATGTGAAATGTATTGCAAACTGTATAAGATGTATTGCGAAGTGAGTAAGGTATTGCGAACTGTATAAGGTGTTTCGCGAACCTCGTAAGGTGTATTGCGAACTATGTAAAGTGTTGCGAACTGTATAAGGTGTGTTGCGAACTGTATAAGGTGTAATGCGAACTGAATAAGGCGTATTGCGAACTGTAAAGTGTATTGCGAACAGTAAAGTGTGTTGCGAACTGTATAAGGTGTGTTGCGAACTGTATAAGTTGTGTTGCGAACAGAACAAGGTGTGCTGCGATCTGTAAAGTGTGCTACGAACTGTATAAGGTGAGTTGCGAACCTTATAAGGTGTGTTGCGAACAATAATTCCGAAACGTGTAAGTTGTACTGCGAACTGTAAATTGTACTGCGAACTGTATTAGGTGTATTGAGGACTGTAATGTGTATTGTGAGCTGTATACGATGTTTTGCGAACTGTATAAGGTGTATTGCGAACTGTGCAAGGTGTTGCGAACTGTGTAAGGTGTATTGCAAACATCATAAGGTGTACTGCGTACCGTATAAGGTGTGTTGCTAACTATATGCAGTAAGGTGAACTGTATAATGAATACTGCGAATTGTGCGTAAGAGGTATTGCTTGCTTTATAAGGCGTATTGCGATCTGTGTTGCAAGCTAGGTGAGGTGTGCTCCAAAAAAGATGTACTGGGTAATGCGAACTGTATATGGGTGTTGTTGTTGTTGTTGTTAGTGGTGGTGGTGGTGGTCGTCGTATTAGCTTTGTTGTTTTTATTATTATTATAATTATCATCATCATCATCATCATCATCATCATCATCATCATCATCATCATCACCACCTCCACCACACCACCACCACCACCATCATCACCAGTCATGGAATTAAATAAAGTTCAAGATGTTTTCTTGCCTGTTTAAAATCACACACACACACACACACACACACACACACACACACACACACACACACACACACACACACACACACACACAAAACTAGTAGCTATTACAAAGTTCTCAATCATCATTTGGAGTTGATATTGCAATCCCCTAATCAACAGATAAATGTGCTGATTGCAGAGAGAGAGAGGGGGTAGTGTGACCCATTTAACTGGCATCCTGTTAATAGCTCTTTATATAGAGTTTTAGGACAAGTATCTATATTAATGTAGTGTAGGACGTGGGAGTTGTGGTGGTGTGGTGTGGTGTGGTGGTGTGGGAGTTTTTTGGTTTGGTGGTGTGGTGTGGCAGTGTGGTGGTGTGGTGTGTTAAGTGTGTGGTCTGGTGTTGTAGTGTGTTAGTGTGTGGTGTGAAGAGAAAAAAACATAATAAAAGTAGATATAGAGAATTGGATGTTGAAATAAAAAGAAAATGCAAAGAGAAGAAAGAGGAATGGTTGAATGAAAAATGCGAACAAGTGGAAATATTACAAAGAACTGACACTAGGAAGATGTATAACGTTACTGAAGAGATAAACGGAGGAAAAAGAAATGCTAGAAGTTCAGAAATAAAAGATAAAAACTGAAACATTTTAATGGATAAACAAGAAGTATTAAAGAGATGGGAGGAATATAATCATGAGCTTTATGATGATGAGAGAGGTGTCAAGCCCGAGATTGACGGTGAAATGAGCGGACCAGTCATCTAAAAAGAGAAAATTCAGAAAGATATGAGAAATATGGGTAGGAATAAAGCAGAAGGAGAGGATGGAGTGGTGGTTGAGATGATGGAGGCAGCCGGAGAATTTGGATTAGAACAAATAACCACTTTGGCATACAGAATGTATGATGCTGGATACATCCCAGAATCAATGAGAGAAAGTGTTTTTGTGGTCATACCAAAGAAAAATGGTGCACTGGAAGGTGATAAGCATAGAACTATGAGTGTGATGAGTCAAATGGGGAAAGTATTGTTAAGAGTGATGGGGGAAAGAATAAAACGAAACATAAATAGCTATGTGGCAAAGGAGGAGTATGGATTTCGAAGGAATAAAGGCACTAGAATTGCTATATTTGCATTGCGAATGTTGATAGAAAGATCTCTGGAAGTACAGAAGGGTTTATGCTTGTGTTTTGTGGGTTCTGAAAAGGCCTTTGACACCGTGAGGCATGAGGAGATGGTGAGAATGTTGCGAATGGTTGGGGTAGGTAATAAGGATATAAGAATCATTGTAAGCCTGTACTGGAATAAAAAAGCTGCCGTTAAAGTCGGAGAGGAGAAGACGGAGTGGGTGACTATAAAAAGAGAAGTACGACAGGGATGTGTTCTGTCGCCAGTCTTGTTTTCTTTATACGGACAAATTGTAATGGACGAATTGAAGGAATTGGGAGGGGTCAAGGTTGGTAGTAAGAACATTAATAATCTGAGGTATGCTGATGACACGGTACTGGTGGCGGATTCGGAAGAAAAACTGCAAGAACTGTTGGATAGAGTAGTGGAAGCATGTCAACAGAAAGGTATGAAGAATATCAGGTAAACAAAGGCAATGGAACTAACAAAACGGAGAGAAGCGATAAATATCAAACTTGATATCCACGGAAGCTAGATAGAGCAGGTGAGAAGTTTCGAATACTTGGGTGCTGTTATAGCAGGTGACGGAGGGAATGAGAAGGAAATTGTTAGAATAATTGGTATTGCTAAAGAAGCTATCGGACGAATGAGAAAATTTTTAACTAACATAACTATGGATATGAGGACACGAATAAGAGTGTTGAAATGTTGGTCTGGTCAACGCTATAATACGGGTGCGAAATGTGGACAGTAAAGAAGAAAATGAGAGAGATTACAAGCAGTTGATGTATGGTTTTTGAGAAGAATGATGCGAATATCATGGAGAGAAAAAGTAACAAATGAAGTTCTGAGAAGGGCAGGAGTGAAAGAGAAATGATGAAGACTATAAGGAAAAGACATGGAATTTTTGGGACATGTTACAAGATTAAAAGAATATAAAAATGACTGTTTACTTGGAAAAATAGATGGAAGAAGAGCAAGAGGAAGACAACGATTAAAGGAAATGGATTGCATAAGAAGCGATTTACAAGAAAGAATCAGCAATATGGAGTTAATCAGGATAGCTTAGGACAGAGGAAGATGGCGCTCCATGGCCGCTAACGTCATATGACCGGCACTTCATGAGGAGTAGACTGTAGCACCAGTCGAGCAGGGCAGTACTCCCAAGGTGGGAGAGCTGGAGCTCCCGTTTCATCAGCCCTCGGGACTAGATCCCGACCATCCCCCTTTGCTGAACTTTATCAGTGTCTCAGTAACACAGAGAGTAGGCCAGCATGCTCTCCAATACAAGTTTCTCTAACTATCAACACCAAACTACATGCACAGTACACACTACACTTCCTTTTCCAAAATTTAAAAAAAAAAGTCATGGCAGCACTACACGTAGCCTCGGAGTCCCCAGGGGGGGGGACCATTAATGCCTCCCCCTTTCCTCCCC
Organism: Coenobita brevimanus; assembly: GCF_032717465.1. Classification (NCBI taxonomy): domain Eukaryota; kingdom Metazoa; phylum Arthropoda; class Malacostraca; order Decapoda; family Coenobitidae; genus Coenobita; species Coenobita brevimanus. Next base: position 42,196,473 of record NC_137069.1, read on the forward strand.
TCTCCCGGTGACGACTTGAGCTGCCTGGAACCACTGTCTGACTCTCTTCTTCTTCATTTCTGCAACATTCGCGGCCTTTCCTCTAACTTTCGCTCTGTTGAGCACCACCTCTCCTTCTCTAAACCTCACCTTCTTTTTCTAACTGAGACTCAGCTGTCTGAGGCAACTGACAGCAAACCCTTTTCTGTATCCTCCTACTTTCTCTATACTCATTTCAAAGCCAGAGGTGGTTGTTGCGTATATGTACGCAACGACCTATCTTGTTCTCGTGTTCCTGAACTCGATTCTTCTGAATTCTCTACACTCTGGCTTCGGCTTTCCTGTCATTCTCTGACTAAATATATCTGCGTTGTTTTCTTATCTCCTAATTCTACTGACTATCAAAAATTCTTTGACTATCTTACTTCTACGATGGAACACATTCTGTCCACTTCTCCTTTCTCTGAAATCTCCATTCTAGGAGATTTCAATGTTCACCACCACCTTTGGCTCTCCTCTCCTTTCACTGATCCACCTGGTGAACTAGCTTACACCTTTTCTATCCTTAATGACCTAGAGCAGCTTGTACAGCACCCTACCCGTATTCCTGACCGCCTTGGAGAGAGCTCCAACATACTTGACCTCTTCCTTACTACTAATCCTTCTGCTTGCACTGTTAATCTTTTCTCTCTGTTGGGCTCCTCCGATCACAACCTTATCACTTTAACCTGTCCTATCGCTCTGGTACGGCCTGTGGACCCTCCAAAGAAACGACGTCTGTGGCATTTTGGAGCCGCAGACTGGGAGGCCCTCAGGCAGTACTTTGATTTTCCCTGGAATGATTATTGCTTCCATGGCCGGGAGCCATCTGAGTGTGCCTTGCGCATTACGGAGGTATTCTCTCGGGCATGGAAGCATACATTCCTTTCTCATACCCTTTGACTAATGCAAGAAAGCCTTGGTTTAATCACGCTTGTTCTAATACTGTCCGCAACAAGGAGAGGGCCTACAAAATGTACCGGAGCCAACCCACCCCTGAATTACATCTTTACGTTTCTGCCCGGAATCGTGCTAAGTCTGTTCTTTGCTCTGCTAAAAATAATTTCATCCGTACTAAGTGCTGTCAACTCTCCAACCCGAATTTTTCCCGCTCCTTCTGGCACCTTGCCAAAAACCTTTCTAACAACTTTACCTCATCATCCTCCCCTTCTCTTTTCTACTCTGATGGCTCTGTAGCTATTTCTTCTACTGATAAAGCAGTTCTCTTCGCGCAGACTTTCTCCTCCAATTCCACCTTAGACGATTCCGGTGCCGTTCCTCCATCACTTCCCCCCTCTGACTTCCTCATGGCTGACATTAAAATTTCTTCAGCTGATGTATTTTCTGCCATCACTGGCCTCAATACTAACAAGGCATATGGGCCTGATGGAGTCCCTCCTGTTGTTCTCAAGAACTGTGCTTCTGTGCTTACACCCAGCCTAGGCAAACTCTTTCGCCTTTGCCTATCAACTCATACCTTTTCTTCTTGTTGGAAGTTTGCTCTCATTCAGCCAGTCCCAAAGAAGAGTGACCATTCCCAACCCTCTAACTATCGTCCAATTGCTTTAACATCCTGTATCTCAAAAGTTTTCGAGTCAATTCTTAATAGAAAAATTTTAAAGCCCCTTTCCTATCACAACCTTCTTTCTGATCATCAGTATGGGTTCCGTCAGGGACGCTCCACTGGCGATCTTCTCACCTACCTTTCAGACTCCTGGTCATCCTCCTTTCGGGACTTTGGCGAAAGCTTTGCCATTGCATTTGACATCTCAAAGGCTTTCGATCGAGTCTGGCATTAATCTTTAATTTCCAAACTGCCCTCTTACGGTTTCTATCCTTCTATCTGTGCCATCATCTTTAGCTTCCTTTCTGGTCGTTCTATAGCCGCTGTTGTAGACGGCCATCGTTCTTCTCCTAGATCTATCAACAGGGGTGTTCCTGAGGGCTCTGTCCTATCTCCAACTCTCTTCCTTTTATTCATCAATGACCTTCTAAACTGTACATCTAACCCTATCCACTCATATGCTGATGACTCCACCCTTCACCTATCCATTCGGTTCCCGCAACGTCCATCTCAGCAGTTACTTCAACAAACAAGGGACGAGGCTATGGCACACCTAATGTCTGACTTGGTTTGTATCTCTGACTGGGGAAAAAATAATCTGGCTGTTTTTAAAGCTTCAAAAACTCAGTTTTTACACCTTTCAACCCGACAAAATATTCCGCAGGTATACCCACTAATGTTTAATAATATTCAGCTTCATCCTGCATCATCCTTGAACACGCTTGGGGTTTCATTTACTCGGGACTTATCTTGGAAAGATCTTATTACATCTCTTGTAAAATCTGCTTCCAAGATTTTAGGTGTGCTAAGCCGACTCCGTTCCTTCATTACCGCTGCATAATTGTTGACTCTATACAGGGGTTTTATCCACCCCTGTGTGGAGTACAACTCTCATGTGTGGGGAGGCTCCCCACATACAGCTCTTCTCAATAGGGTGGAGTCAAAGGCTTTTCGTCTCATTAACTCTCCTCCTCTTACTGATTCCCTTCAACCTCTGTCTCTTCGTCGCACTGTTGCATCTTTATCTCTTTTCTATCGCTACTTCAATGGTCACTGCTCCTCTGAACTGTCTGCATGCATTCCACCTCTTCTACGATGGCCGCGTAGCACCCGTCTAGCAGCAAACTCTCATCCCTTTTCTGTCCAACTCTCTAATGCAAGAGTTAACCGTTACACCCAGTCCTTCATTTATGCAACAGGTCGACTCTGGAACTGTCTCCCTCTGTATTTCCTGCTTCCTATGATCTCCAGTCTTTCAAACGCAGTGTGTCCAGGCATCTCGAAATGATTGGATCTTGATTTTGGCTCTCTCTTGTATTTTGTTTTTCTCTTGGAAGGAACAATAATTGCGGGCTCGTGGCCTTTGGTTTCTTCTTCCTTGCATAAAAAAAAAAAAAAAAAAACTTCGGTAAAGGTAAAGTGACTGAGGTGTGGATGTTTGTGTGGTGTGGTGTGGCAATGTGTGATATGATGTGCTGTGGCTTTGTGTGGTGTGGTGGTGTGTGGCAGTGGGTGATGTGGCAGTGTGTGGTGTGGTGGTGTAGTGTGACTATGAAGCATGCGAGTGTGAAGTAGGGTAATGTGAGGTAATTATAGTGTGAAGTAACTCGAGCAGTATGAGGTGAGTTCATGGGAGATGTGGTAGAGTGATGTGTTGGTAGTATGAGGTGTGATAGTGTGAAGTGTTGGTAGTGTAAAGTGTGGTAATGTGAAATGTTGGTAGTATGAAACGTTGATAGTGTGAGGTGTTGGTGGTGTGACGTTTGGTATTGTGAAGTGTTGCTAGTGTGAGGTATGGTGGAGGGAAATGGGCTATGACAGAGTGAAGTGTTGGTAGTGTGAGCTATGCTAGTATGATGCTTGGTAGTGTGAGGTATGTTAGCTTGTGATTCAGCAATGAGATGTGGCAGTGTGTGATGTGGTTAGGCTAAGAGGCATTATTAAGAGGTGCGGCAGTGTTCAAGATGTGGTAGAGGTGTGGAACTGTGAGGTACGGTAATGTAGTGTGGAATATGGCAGTGTGTGATGTGGTTAGGGTGTTTAGGTGCAGCAGTGTTTAAGATGTGGTAGAGATGTGGTATTGTGTGATACGGTAATGTAGTGCGAAATATAGCAATGTGGTTATGACAGTTTGTGGCGTGACATTGTGAGGCATTGGTAGTGTGAAGACCACTAGTATAGGGTGAAGTCAGGCCGTATGTGGTGTGCTAGTGTATTGTCGCAGTATGAGCCATAGTAGTGTGTGGTGTGGCAGTCTAAGATATAGCAGTATGAAGTGTGGAAGTTTCAGATGTGGGAACTGTGATAATCTCCACTATATCGGGTCATATTTTAAGTGCTGTAATTTTGCAGACTCTGTAATGCGTCTTCCTTACCGATTTAATCTGTGCCACTTTGATTTAGTTCTGACTTCCTTTACTTGCCGGTTATCCTAACCCCATTTATGATCAAGATAACTGGTTGTTGATGATGATGATGATGGTGATGATGATGATGATGATGATGATGATGATGATGATGATGATGATGATGATATATTGTACTACGCTTGTAAATATTCCCACACTGTCAGTTCATATCAGCTACACACAGACCATTAGACGCAAACATAACCAATACACGATTTCGATTTTTACATGCATCGCTCTAACTACACGCACCCCTTCCTCATTCGTACTTAGCCAGCATGGGGGAGGGTTACTTCTGGCTATTATTCTCCTTTCCTTCGAGGAGTAGGTACAGTCTTGCAGTGGACCTCATACTGACTCTTGCACATACTGATAAGGGATGTTTCTAGGTATGTTCAATATTCTCTTGCTTAAGGAATGGGTCAGTATATTCTTGCATGTTATTTTTAGAGACTGTGGCGATGATTAAAGAATAGCTATAACACGCAAAAGAATTAAGTAACACACACACACACACACACACACACACACACACACACACACACACACAGATAAACTTTAATACACATCCTTTAACTAAGCGATTTATTTTGCTTCTCATACATTACTGTTATCGTCTGTGTTGCTGAAGTAATTCGAATATCACCATACGCGGCTTAAATAAGGATCAGAAGGATATTACCCAGACATGTCAAAAAATAAATCGCTAAGGAAGAGGTGTTAGTGAGCTTCCTTACTGATGAAATTCGGAGCACCCAGGTAATACCGCTTGACTTCAGAAATCATCATCATCATCATCATCATCATCATCATCATCATCATCATCATCTTCTTCTTCTTCTTCTTCTTAAAGATTTGGTGAGATAGGATACAGAAACAAGGATGGAGATAGTCTGACTAAGAGAACCTTCCACACCATTGACTATCCAGTGAAATGGGCCACACAGTCACTCACATACCATTCAAGCTCTTGGCTTCCTGTGTCCTTCTCATACAATTAACAATACACACACACACACACACACACACACACACACACACACACACACACACACACACACACACACACACACACACACACACACACACACACACACACACACACACACACACACACACACACACACACACACACACACACATTTTCTAGTGACGTTGCTAAAATTGGGTTGGCGTGAAACACAGGAAATATTTCAAATTATTGTTCCTTTTTTTTTTTTTCGGACTATTTAGCCTACCTTCACACGAGCTCTACCCAGTCACTTTTAATATAGGCTTGATATGGTCCTAAATGGTAGAAAAATATTGACCTTAACATGTTCATTCAGCTGACTTATCCATATTTATTCTTGTTACCTTCAAGCGATTTTATTCTGCCTAGGAAGCTTTAGCGGTTAGATAAAGCCTTCATTAATCCCTTTAGTACTGGAAGGAAGGAAGGAATAATGAAGAACTAGCACCAAGCCTTTAATTAGTTATATGACGTTTCTCAAATCTTTTCCCACCCTCTTCAAGTATTTTTCTTCCCACCTCTCTCTCTTTCCTTCTCTCTTCTTCTTGGCTCTCTCTCTCTCTCTCTCTCTCTCTCTCTCTCTCTCTCTCTTTTTTTTTTTTTTTTTTTTTTTTTTAGGCGCTGAAGTGGTTTTGGTGATGAATCTGCTTGTTGATGAAACGGTTTGGCGTAAATGCACAGGGAGGAAGGGTGGAAGGGTCAGTGTCAGTGGAAGGTCTTTAAACTATCCTTTGTCGTAAAACCAAATGTCTAACCTGATAAGAGTAGAGGGAAAATAAAGGCCGGAAGAAACAAAGAAATACCAAGAAGAGAGGTGGGACACAAAGGAAGAGCACAGTAAGGAGAGGAAGACTGGAGACAAAGATGTTCCTTTCAGTCGCCCCCTGTGACAAGCAGGGATCTTGCAGAAGTATTATTTCCCACTTTCCCCAGGGAGTTTAGTACTAGAAACCTCTCTAAATTAAATAAAATCGGGAGACAGCAGCAGGAAGTGGAGAGGGTGGCAGAGAGAGAGAGCGACTTCCCCTGTCTGAGATCAAGCTCTTTATTTTGTTACCCGCCCTGACTGTCCCAGCAGGAACCATGTCCAGATGTACACAAGAAAGTGCAAGACTGTCCCTACTCCCCGAGGGAAGAGTGATAGCCAGCATTAGCCCCTCCCCATGCTCACAAAGTACGAATAGAAGCAGTGTTTGTAGTGAGAGCAGTGCTTCTCTCTCTTCGCCCAATTGAACATTAATTTCTGTTCAAGCAGCCCTCTCTCAATGCAGTACAAAAGTTCATATAATATTCCACCATTTCTCCTTCTCTTTTCCGTCTGCTGGCTGAAGCTCTTAAGCTGAGAGAGGCTTGGTACGTTTCTCTGCCCATAGGTGATTCTCATTGATATTATGCGTCAGGGAGGAAAGAGCAACTTGGTACATTTCTCTGTCCATTGTTATTTCTCTCTGATATGATGCGTCGAGGAGAAAGTGATGGACGGGGCATATCATAAAGTGATAAAATAAAAATAAAGTAGACGCACTGGACTGATAGGCCAAATTTCTTTTCTGCACAGTCCATCAAAAGTATATCTTTCCAATTCCGCCTTTACATTTTGAAATAGTGGACGAAATCTCTGAAAATAATCACAAACTATTTCTCATGCAGGCTGTTTGCTATTTTTATTATTACAGAATAAAGAACAAGAAGTATAAAGTTAATGAAACACACCAAACACTTAGAAATATTTGACCTATGAACGACAAAACGAGTAGTAACATAGCTCATTGTGAAACTGTCTGTCACTTGGGTTTGGATACCTTTCATGGGCAATATAGACAAGATTCAAATCTCTTATATTCCCCCGCTCCTGATTTTAGTAAGCTAGCGAAAGACCTCTCTTGGTAAATGGTTTACTATGACATATTTGGGTTTTAAGTTATAATGATACGCGAATAAGTACCACGAATATAAACAGGATCTATCTATTTATCTATCAGCCTATCTACCTACCTATCTATCTATATGTTTCTCTATCAGCCTAATTATCCTTGTGTATCTGTCTGTCTATCTACCAGTCTATCCGTATCTGTTTTTCTATCAACGTAGTTATCTGTGTCTGTCTATATATCTGTCTATCTATCAGTCGCATGACGCTGCATCCTGTGGTGGGTGAGTTAGACAAAAAGTTCTCCAGGTACTTTTATCCCTGCTCACTAACAACCCTTCTTCCTACGAGACAGTACCACCTTCCTTTACATATTTTTGCATTCGTCTCTCTCTCTCTCTCTCTCTCTCTCTCTCTCTCTCTCTCTCTCTCTCTCTCTCTCTCTCTCCATTATCATCACTGTACTAGCAAGAATGAAAAAAAAAAATAGTCATCGTACTGGAGGGGTAAGTTAAAATATTTTCGAACGCATTTCTACCAGCTGAGGAAAATCATCAGAATAAAACAAAATAAAGAATAAAGCACACACAGACACTATAGTAGTGACAGGGTTAAGTGGGGTGAGAGAGAGAGAGAGAGAGAGAGAGAGAGAGAGAGAGAGAGAGAGAGAGAGAGAGAGAGAGAGAGAGAGAGAGAGAGAGAGAGAAAGAGGGAGAGGGAGGGAGGGAGGGAGGAGGGGTAGCAAGGCACAAGGAGGCACAGTGAAAGAAGAGAGAGACAGGCAATGAAAGAGAGACATGAGTGAGTGGGAGAGGAGATAGAGATTATGAGACTATAAAGGCAAGAGTAGGAAGAGGAGAAAGACAAGGAGAGAAGAAAGTGAGACAGGAGAGAGATACTGGGAGAAGGGAAGGAGAGAAAGACAAGAGGAGGGAAAGATTGCAGAGAGTGAAATAAAAACAGACAGGAGAGGAGGTATGATAGTTAGGCACAGATGTGAGAGGAGACAGACACAGGCAGGGAGGTGGGTGGGGGAGGGGTGGAGAGAGAGGTAAGGAGGAGAGGAGGGGTGGGGTTAGGGAGGAGAGGAAGACTGGAGGTGGGGTGTAGCAGAGGAAGGGTAGGAAGGAACAGGGGAGGAGGAGTTGGGGTTGGGGTGGGGAGGACAAAGGCAGAGTGAGAGTGGAGAAGAGAAGAGATGAGGGTGGGAGGGAGAAGGGAGGTGGAGAAGGAGAGAAATTGAGGGATGAAGGAAGAAGGAAAGAAGGGAAGTGGACGGGGGGGGGGGAGAGGAAAAGGAGAAGAGGAGAGGAAAGGGGGAGGAGAGGAGAGGATGAGAGTAAGAGAAAGAGGGAAAGGGAAAGAAAGAGAGGCAGGAAGGGAAGGAAAGTAGAGGAAGGAGAGAGGAGAACAAGAGGAAAGGGGTAGAGAAGGACAGGGAGAGGAGAAAGAGAATGGGTTGGAGGCAGGGGAGGAGAAGAGGAGGTGGTCCAAGACTCCGAGATGCGGGTGGAGAGGGAGAAATGCTGCCCCGTGAATGATAAATGTTTGCTGATAGGTCATCGCCATTCACTTTCTGTTCCTTGGCCTTCACACACACTGCCTGCACCCACACTGAACTATGCATTAACTCTCCAGGTAGGGGGGCGGGGGACGGGAAGGGGTGGCAGGGGGGAATATATTGATCTACACCACCTGGGCCCGTGTTTTCGTCAGATAAGGAGGCTTCCTAGCACCTCTTCCTTAGAGATTTATTTTTCAGAAGACTACCCATTAATATCCACTTTTCTGTTTCTTACATTATACATATATATATATATATATATATATATATATATATATATATATATATATATATATATATATATATATATATATATATATATATATCCACTTTTCTGTTTCTTACATTATACATATATATATATATATATATATATATATATATATATATATATATATATATATATATATATATTTTTTGAGGAAGGCGGTGGCTGAATCGGTACAGAGGCGGCCTGCAGTCCCAGCGGACGCAGGGTTCGATTCCTGGCTGGGGCAGGGAACAGTTTAAGGATTTGAATTTCATACTTTCCTGCTCTACCAGAAGACCCGCCGACATGTCGTAAAAGCACCCCCGCTAATACCAATACACCAGTCCTGTATGAGACAGCCCTAGCATGTATTCATTATGGACGGTGGGTGTTAGCGCCGAAGTGGTGACATGTGGAGGTGTAGGAGGACTACTGGGCCTTGGGATAGGCCACTGCCCCGAAGAAATAGACCCTAAAGCCTTTGCCCAGAGTCGGAATATATATATATATATATATATATATATATATATATATATATATATATATATATATATATATATATATATATATATACTGTATGTATGTATATATATAATTTATATATATATTTTTTTATATAATTGTCTGTGGGACGATATCCAAGTCGCAGTTGCATTTTTATATTTTGTTGTTGTACATTCTAATTTCCCAAAACGTTTCGTTCATATTCACATATAGGCTTGTTAGTTTGTTTCTGTGTCTTCATTCTTCGTATGTTACGTTTGTGTTCCGTTCACATTTCCCAAAATGTTTCGTAAATAAACGCAAATGAATCTTTTGTTGCCTGTTCCGTGTGTGTGTGTGTGTGTGTGTGTGTGTGCAGATTTCCATATTCACACGTTGGATCCTGTTGTCTGTTTTTTTTCTTTCATCAAGTTTTCATTTTGCTTCTTCATGTTTCGTTCAAATTTCCCAAAGTATATCGTTCAAATAAACACAAGGATTATTTATTGGATTTTCATTTCCTCTTTTTAACTTTTTTTTTTTTTTTTTTTTAGTACTCCATGGGTTCTTTTTTCCCCCACATTTATAACTCACCTGAAGTCGGTATGGTGGTCTCCCTTCCACAGGTGTGATGAGGCACATTTTTACCTGGATTTTTTTTTTCCTG
>NC_137069.1:42211308-42221308 GCF_032717465.1 Coenobita brevimanus
AGGTACACTGATTATTTGCTGATTTATTTGTTCATTAAGTACTTGAATCTAAAAATTTACGGTAAAAAAAATTGACTAAAAGAGAGGAAGTTTGTTCCATTTGGAAAATTCATTCCCGGCATTTTTTAAAGGTAAACTGATAATTCTTGAAGTTTTTTTTTTTTTTTTTTTTTTAAGGCAGACTACAAGAACGTTTTTTTTTTTTTTTTTTTTTAAGGTAAAGGTGGAATCTTAGTAACCATGGCAACAGGACATTGAGACACTGGACATCCTTCAATCCCGGTAACCCCAGACGATCCTGTTTTCCTGTGACATCCCTAATCCAGGTAACCCCAGGTAATTCCTTCCACCTGCATCTTAGAGTGAGTCATAGGAGCCTCAATGTCTTACTAATAACACCATTTACCCTCTCACAGTGTACATAACTCTAGATACCTTGTATAATTAAAACCAGGTATTATAATAATCTAAAAGTGTTAATACCATCTCATCAACCCCTTTTTTTCGGGTTAAGGCCCCCTAACACTTCCTCCTTAGCGACTTATTCTTGGGTAGTTGTTATCCTTTTGTATGTTTTTTATGCAAAGTATGGCGATGTTGAAAGGATTTATGTAACACAGAAGAGGACAGTAAGGTGTTAAACTAAATAAATCCCCTAGGAAAAGGTGTTAGGGAGCTTTTATGAATGCTTCTCTTGTCCTTCCCCTCTTCACTCTTCCCCTCGCTCTCTCTCCTCCCCTCTCCCTCTCTCCTCCCCTCGCTCTCTCTCCTCCCCTCGCTCTCTCTCCTCCCCTCGTTCGAGAAGTATAAGATCATGTTTTTTTTCTTTTTTTATTTCTCCCTCCTTTGCTCTCCCCTCTCATCACTCACTTTGTACTTTCATACCTCTCTCTCTCTCTCTCTCTCTCTCTCTCTCTCTCCTTCGCGCAAAATACTTTCAGAAAGGAATTTTAGTGGGAGAGAGAGAGAGAGAGAGAGAGAGAGAGAGAGAGAGAGAGAGAGAGAGAGAGATTATGATCCTTCTCAAGTGGTCAGAACTGAATATTAACAGAAAGACTTACTCTCAAATTAAAGAAGTGATAGAGAGAGAGAGAGAGAGAGAGAGAGATTTTACATTAGAATGCATGGAAGTTTATTTTATTTAAAGAATTTGTTGGTGTGTTTGAGCGAGCGAGCGAGCGAGCGAGAGAGAGAGATAGATAGATAGATAGATAGATAGATAGAGAGAGAGAGAGAGAGAGAGAGAGAGAGAGACAGAGAGAGAGACAGAGACAGAGAGAGACAGAGAGAGAGAGACAGAGATAGAGACAGAGAGAGAGAGAGAACGTTACTTAACTGAGTAGATTAATGCATTTCGTACTGTGTGTGTGTGTGTGTGTGTGTGTGTGTGTGTGTGTGTGTGTGTGTGTGTGTGTGAGCTTTTAACCATGTCAAGTATGAACGACTAGTCAGTATGTATGGACCGATGTATGTATACTGTATTTGTGTCCGAGTGTGTGTGAGTATATATGTCCAAATGTGTAAGTCCCTGTGTGCGTATGTTCGTGCATGCGTGAAAGTATGTACGTATATCCATGTGTAAGTTCCTGTGTACGTATGTGGGCGTTCATGTGCACCAACAACCGTCCACAGTCATCAACATGGACGGTGCGAGCGGAGAAGACAATGCTGTTAGAAGCTATTATGTGACGAGCCTCTCTGGGGTGTGTTGCAGGGTGTGTTGCAATCTCTGGGGTGTGTTGCAGGGTGTGTTGCAATCTCTGGGGTGTGTTGCAGGGTGTGTTGCAATCCCTGGGATGTGTTGCAGGGTGTGTTGCAATCTCTGGGGTGTGTTGCAGGGTGTGTTGCAATCTCTGGGGTGTGTTGCAGGGTGTGTTGCAATCTCTGGGGTGTGTTGCAGGGTGTGTTGCAATCCCTGGGATGTGTTGCAGGGTGTGTTGCAATCTCTGGGGTGTGTTGCAGGGTGTGTTGCAATCTCTGGGGTGTGTTGCAGGGTGTTTTGCAATCTCTGGGTGTATTGCAATCTCTGGGGTGTGTTGCAATCTCTGGGGTGTGTTGCAGGATGTGTTGCAGTCTCTGGGGTGTTGCAGGGTGTTGCAATCTCTGGGGTGTGTTGCAGGGTGTGTTGCAATCTCTGGGGTGTGTTGCAATCTCTGGGATGTGTTGCAGTGTGTTGCAATCTCTGGGGTGTGTTGCAGGTTGTGTTGCAATATCTGGAGTGTGTTGCAGGGTGTGTTGCAATCTCCGGGGTGTGTTGTAGGGTGTGTTGTAGCCTACGAGATGTTTTGGTGCCTTTGGGGTGTGTTGAAATGTCAGGGGTGTGTTGCAGGAGGTTTCTGTCTCTGCGGTGTGTTGCGGGTTGTTGATGTTTCTGGGGTGTTGCAAGCTCTGGGGTGTATTTAAGCGTGTGTTGCTGTCTGTGGAGTGTATTAGAGAGAGAGAGAGAGAGAGAGAGAGAGAGAGAGAGAGAGAGAGAGAAAGGGAGAATTGAATACCTATGACACAGACTTGAAGAGAACCAGAATGTTAAACTAACTGAAAGATGATACTCGCTTAATTGAGAGAGAGAGAGAGAGAGAGAGAGAGAGAGACAGACAGACAGACAGACAGACAGACAAAAAATAATTATTGCTTTTCCATTCCTGTTGGTGATATACAGACAAATTACAGTATATTAGTACCAGCTCGTTCTTGTTTGGGTCGACCTTGCTAAGTAAAAAGAAAAAAATGTGTTTCGTGTAGTACAGTATGTCTATCTTAACTTGGCCTAGATTTTCGGACTCTTGTTGCCCATTTCGTAAGTCAGTGGCAGAAGAAGACAATATTACCACTCTGCATCCTTTCCATAGCACTTCTTCGTGACTAGCATCATAGTCTAGTTTTAATCTCTTGCTACAACTCAGCAGCGAAATGTGACAAATTGTGTATACTTTCCATAGCACTTCTTCATGATTAGCACCATAATCTACTGTAGTGCTATTCTCTCTCTCTCTCTCTCTCTCTCTCTCTGGTGTGTGTGTGTGTGTGTGTGTGTGTGTGTGTGTGTGTGTGTGTCAATAATATTTCTTACTCTTTACTACTCCCCGACTTAATATCTTTTACTAAACCCCCTTTTGCATGGATATAAAGTCTATATCTTATTGAGCTTGAGATAATAGTCCTGAAAAAAATAAAATGTCTCTTTTCGAGGATGATTGATAAGAATATTAAAAAGGCTAATATTCTAGTAGTAGTAGCAATAGTAGCAGCAGTAGTAGCAGCAGTAGTAGTATAGTAGTAGTAGTACTAGTAAAGTAGTAGTAGTAGTAGTAGTAGTAATGGTGGTAGTAGTAGTAGTATCGGACTGAAAGGATTTGAGTCCATATCCAGACATCTTTTCCATGCATCCCTTCAATAATTTCCTCTCCTATATCTGCCTCTCCCTGTCTCTTCTGTCTTTCCCTCTCCCGTTCCTCTTCCCCTCTTCCTCCTCTCTCCCCTCGTCCTTCTTCTCTTCCATTCTCCCGTCGTCCTTCCTCTCTTCCTCTCTCCCCTCGTCATTCCTCTCTTCCTTTTCTCTCTCTCTCTCCTTCCCTCTTCCGGTTCACCTGCATTCTCTACGTCTTAAATTTTCCTTTCGCCCTTCACGTTTCCTCTCTCCAATATATATTTTTCCCTCCTCTTCCCTTCTTCCTCCCTCTTCCTCTCTTCCTTCTTCTTCCTCTCTTCCTTCTTCTTCCTCTCTTCCTTCTTCTTCCTCTCCTCCTTCCCTTTCCTCACGTCATTCCTCTTTCCTTCTTCCTTCCTCTCTTTACTTGTTTCTCATTCCATTCTATTCTCTCGTTTTCCCTGCTCTCTCTCTCTCTCTCTCCCCTTTTACCTGCCTTTCCATTTTTCTTTCAAGGTTCCTTTGATCTCTGTATCCCACTCTCACTCCCTCTCCCTCTTCCGTCTTACCCTACCAATTTTCTCTCTCTCTCTCTCTCTCTCTCTCTCTCTCTCTCTCTCTCTCTCTCTCTCTCTCTCTCTCTCTCCCCTTTTACCTGCCTTTCCATTTTGCTTTCAAGGTTTCTTTGATTTCTGCGTCCCACTCTCACTCCCTCTCCCTCGTTCATCTTACCCATCTTTACTCTCTCTCTCTCTCTCTCTCTCTCTCTCTCTCTCTCTCTCACACACACACACACACACACACACACACATAGCCGCGGTCAAAATTCCCTTTACACTTCAGGAATACGAATCTGATGACACAATACCCTTTTCATCCTACTTAACCCCTTCCTTTTGGTGACATTTTTTTTCACTTTTTTTTTTTAGATATAGCCTACCTGAAGTGACACCTGTAATCTGGTGTATGGAATATTTTTGTTTATTTAGTTTGTTTTTCCTTCCTCTGCTCATCTGCTAGTCACGAAGAAGTGCTATTGAGAAGATGCAGAGAACATGATAGTTTTATTCCTGATGCAGCTATTCTCCTTTCCCTTTAACTTGGCCTAGAATTGCCAGTTGTTCTTTTTGGGATTAGTATTGGTTGCTAGTCACGAGGAAGTGCTGTGGAAAGGATGTCTAGCCGTATTATTGTTTTTATTCCGCCACTGAGCTACGTGACTGCAAAAGGACGAAAATATTTGCCAAGTGATAGTGAACAGACTGAATTACATGAAACAGGTTCGATTCTAGTGCCGGTCAGACCATTAGGTACAGTTTGTTCTCCCTCCTTACAAGTGCTCATTCAGCAGTGCAATAAAGGGAGTGTTCTAGGAGAAGAATCAGACTTAGAAGAAAATCTGTTATATGTTTTAATGGCCTTAATAAGCATATTTAGTCTCTCTCTCTCTCTCTCTCTCTCTCTCTCTCTCTCTCTCTCTCTCTCTCTCTCTCTCTCTCTCTCATCCTCTTTGGAACCTCCATTTCCAAAATCCATTACTTCTCTTCTTCCTTTACTTCTTCTCCTCCTCCTTCCTCCTTCTCTCTCTCCCTCCTCCTTTTCCTCCCTCCTTTCCCTCCTTTCTTCCTTCTCATATTCTTTCTCCCTCATCCTCTCCAGAGTCTTTCAGTTTTTTTTCTCCATCCAATCTCATTCTTCCTATTTCCCACTTCCCCCCTTCATACTTCTTCCTTCCTACCTTCTCTTCCTCCATCCTTCCCTCCTTCCCACCTTCCCTCTCTCCCTCCATCTTACCTTCCCTCTCTCCCTCCATCTTACCTTCCCTCCTGCCAAAAAATTCTAAACCCAAATGGTGGAATTCCGATAATAAACATTGCTTAGAAGCAAAAAACCTTGCATATAAGAATTATAATACCACAAAGAGTCAAAGTGACAAAAATGAATACGATGCCCTTCGACGAAACGCCAAAAAATCAATTATATGCAGTAAGAAAAACCTTGAGACACATATTGCAAGTATCAGTAAATCAAATCCCAAAGATTATTCAGTTACATAAGAAGCAAACAGGTAACAACTCCATCAATCGGTCCCTTAGTCATAGATAACCGAGAGCACACTGATGATGAAACTATGATGGCGAAAATTCTTAATACTTTTTTCGCGTCAGTATTTACAACAGAAAATATACATACGATTCCTAGTGTTTCCCCCATTCCTATAGAAGAGGGCAACATAATCACTGACATTACAGTTAGCGATCGCGATGTACTGCTTGCAATAAACAATTAAAAGAGAATAAAGCACCAGGACCAGACAAAATATCGCCAAGTGTATTAAAGGAACTACGGAATGAAATACCAAAGCATTTATCTGAACTGTTTAACTTATCACTTCAGAGCAGTACGGTGCCACACGAGTGGAAACTTGCTAACGTAACCCCAATATTCAAAAAGGGCAATAGAAGCCAATCAGAAAACTACTGCCCAATTAGTTTAACATCGGTGGTTTACAATTGCTTGAAACTACAGTATTATCAGAGACAAATTTGTTAAACACTTAGAAACAAACAGTCTCTTAAAAGATTCTCAACATGGTTTTCGTAATAATCACTCTTGCCTCACGAATCTGCTGGACTTTTTCAATGATATACTGAACATGTACGACGAGACTAAATCTGTTGATGTGGTCTACCTTGATTTTCAAAAGGCTTTTGACAAAGTTCCACACAAAAGACTCCTTCAGAAGCTAAAGGCACATGGTTTCACGGCGGTGTTCTCGGGTGGGTAGAAGATTGGCTCACCGGACAAAAACAAAGAGTTGTAATAAATGGATAAGAGTCAGACTGGATAAACATTGCAAGTGGAGTTCCGCAGGGTTCAGTGCTGGGTTCTATTCTTTTCTTAAAATACGTAAATGATACTGACGAAGGATTGTGTTGTAAGATTTCAAAATTTCCTGATGATGCTAAAATAGGTAACAGAGCAGACAGCACTGCAAAGGCAGGTAATTCAGAGAGATCTTGATTAACTTTTTAACCCTGCCCAAGTCTGGCAAATGGATTTTAATATTAATAAATGCAAAGTGCTAAACATTGGCAGTAAAAATGTACGAGCAAGTTACTGCATGCATAATGTCCAACTTGATAGGGTAAACCATGAAAAAGACTTAGGAGTTATAATAACAAACGAATTGAAACCAAGCAAACAATGTACTGAAGCTGTGAAAAAAGCCAATAAATTGATTGGATTCATATGTAGAGCATTTGAATATAAATCAGATAATATCGTCCTCACTTTGTATAATTACCTAGTAGGCCTCACTTGGAGTATTACATTCAGTTTTGGTCACTGTATTATGAAAAGGATATGGAAAAGCTTGAAAAAGTGCAGCAAAGGATGACAAAGATGATACCTAGATTGAGAAATAACCCGTACGAGGAATGTTTAAAAGCCCTGAATTTATTTACCCTAACTAAACGGAGGTTAAGAGGAGATCTAATTCAAGTATTCAAAATATTCAAAGGACATGATAACATGGCTGTAGATGAATACTTCACAGTTGATTGCTCGAATTATACTAGAGGCAATGGGCATAAAAGAATTGGCAAACGATTCCAGTCGCATGAAGCTAAGCATTTCTTTGTCAATAGAGTTGTAAATATATGGAATAAATTGCCCTACAGTGTAGTAAATTGTAATACAGTACAAACCTTTACAGGTCGCCTGGATAAGTATTTGTCGTCTAACCCCCAGCTTAATATGTTTACTCCTGAATAAAACACTTGCATATGTTTAAGTTTTTATTTTATTTTAGACCCTGGATCAATTTATTAAATGTAAATATAGTATATGCACAGATAGCCCTGAGTTAACAGTCACTACTCATACTTTCGACCTGTGATGGGCTGTGGATCATTGAGGGTCCCTGTCAGTTAAGTGGCCACCATCGGGATTTTTTAAATGAACCAGGGGTCACTGCTCCAGGAGGTGACTTGTGTGCTTGTCCTGCATGGGAAAGTTCCTAGTCTCTGTGGAATGAACGGAGCTGGGGCCTGATTGACTGCTGCCTACCTTAACAGCGCCAGGCAAGGCTGTCGCACCACCCCTGAACATCCACACTGTGCACTGTGCAATTTCCAAGCTGTGTCCACAGACGCCCCGTCAACTCAACATATCCATATTGACATGCATTATTTATTTATTTATTCGATTATTCATTTTACTTTACTACTCCCTCTTCCAGGTTATTCATACTGGTAGCTTATAGATAAAGTATTATAGAATGTAACTTTTCCTTTTCAGTCTTTCCTATGAAATTTCCATATCTGTTTTTCCATGCTGCATGGTGGTTTTTCTCACTTTTTCTTGCCAATTTTAACTGGAGGGTTTGGAGGGGGGGGGGGAAGCCTTCTTACTTTACTATCCTTATCCTTCAGCATGTAAAGGTAGATCTTGTAGTCATAGTCTATTCTGAAACAAACAGCCTCGAAAGGACCATAAGGTCTATTGCTGTTTGCTTTCCTTTGTACCCCTTTGTACTTCCTACCTCTCCTTTTTCTCTCTCTTCCTCCCTCCTTCCTTCCTTCCTTCCCACCTCACCTCTTTCTCTCTATTCCCTCCCTCCTTCCCTCTTTTCTACTTCATCTCTTTCTCTCTTCCCTCCCTCCTTCCCTCACATCCTCCATCCTACTTTCCCTCCCTCCCATCCTACCTCACCTTCTTCACTCCATCTCCCCTTCCATCATACTTTCCTTCCCTCCCTCCCATTTATCCTTTGTTCCTTCTTCCCTTCCGTTCTTTCTTTGTTCCTCTTCCATTCTTCCCTCTTTCCTCCTTCCCTCCCGTTCTTCCTTCTGTCCTCCTTCCCTCCCGTCCTTCCTCCATCCCTTCTTCCCTCCCTCTTTCTTTCAATCCCTCCTTCCCGTTCGTCCCTCTTTTCCTCCTTCTCTCCCTCTTTTCCTCCTTCTCTCCCTCCTTCCCTCCCTTCCTTCCCCTTCTTCCATCTTCCCCCTCCTTTCTCTCTCTCTCTCTCTCTCGGAAAGGACGAAAATGTCATCCTTTGTTCGGCCTTCCATAAGCTCATTTCCTTCTCCTTCGTTGCCCACAATTCTCTCTTCAGGAAAGGGAGAGAGAGAGAGAGAGAGAGAGAGAGAGAGAGAATCCAAGCACTTCTTTAGGTACGATTGAAGGTGAATTCATCTCACGAGAATCTTCCTCATTAAATCTTGCTATTCTGGATCTTACTCTTTTCCTCCTCCTCTCCCTCCTTCATGGTCTGTCTCCTCTCCTCCCCTCCCCTCCTCTCTCCTCCTCTCCGCTCCCCTCCCCTCCCCTCCTCTCTCCTCCTCTCTCCTCCTCTCCGCTCCCCTCCCCTCCCCTCCCCTCCCCTCCCCACTCGCTTTCTTTCCCTCCTTTCCAAACCTACTTTCCCTCCCTCCCTTCCCTCCCCACCCACTTTCCCTTCCTCTCCTCCCCACTCACTTTTCCTCTCCCCTTCCCACGCACTTTCCCTCCCTTTCCTCCCCACGTACTTTCCCTCCCTCCCCTCCCTACGCATTTTCCCTTCCTCCCCTCTCCACGCACTTTGCTTCCCTTCCCTCCCCACTCACTTTCCCTCCCTCCCCTCCCCTCTTCTCCCCCGCTCCTCCCCTTCTCCTTTCCTCCCCTCCCCTCTCCTCCCCCTCTCCTTCCCTCTCCTCCCTAAGCACTTTCCCTCTCTCCCTCTCCCTTCCCCACGCACTTTCCCTCCCTCCCCTCCCCACGCACTTACCCTCCTCATGCGACTTTCCTTCCCTCCCCTCCCCAACCACTTTCCCCCCTTCCTCTCTTCAGTCATTTCTTACCATTTCTTCCTTCCCTTTCTTTGCTTTAATTTTCTCTCCTTGCTCACTTTCCTTCTCCTTCCTCCCCTCTTCTCTCCACCCCAGTCTTTCTCCTCAGATCTTGACTCTTACATCTACCTCTCTAACACCTTTTCCATAGCGATTTATTCTTGGATACGACTGGCTAATATACCTTTGTACGTTATTTATGGAGGGTATGGCGGTGTTAGAAGGATTTATGTGACGCAGAATAGGGCAGTGAGGTGTAATAAGCAAAATGAATCGCTTAGGAAAATGTGTTAGGGAGATGACTTCTCGCTATTTTGCTTCGGAAAGGAAATTTCGCTCCTCTGTTGGTTTTTATTACTAGGAGGGAGAGAGAGAGAGGGTTCCTCTCTCTCTCTCTCTCTCTCTTTCTTTCTCTCTCTCTCTCTCTCTCTCTCTCATTAAACCCTTCAGTCTCACTCATCCCCCTAAGCCAAATAACTTCATCTGACGGGTCAGAGCAAAAATACCAATTCACCATGGCAAGGATATTGGGTTAATTAATGAAGCGGAATATCTCTTTAATTATCCCTTTAATTATTTCCCCCTCTCCGATGGTGAGGGAGGCATGCTTTCTACCTTGTCTGTCTGTCTGTCCTTTTATTTGTATTTCCCTGGCTGTCTTTGTGGGTGGGTGTATCTGTCGCTCTCTTTCTCTCTGTCTACCTTTGTCTATCTCACTGTCTGTCTAACTACCTCCCTGTCGATGTGTCTGTCTATGTATCTTTCTACCTCTATCGATGTATTTTCCTGTCTTTCTATCTAT
>NC_137069.1:42223808-42228808 GCF_032717465.1 Coenobita brevimanus
TAAAAAGACTATCGTCTTGACAGAATCTTAGGAACGTAAAAAGACTATCGTCTTGACAGAATCTTAGGAACGTAAAAAGACTATCGTCTTCACAGAATCTTAGAAACGTAAAAAGACTATCGTCTTGACAGAATCTTAGGAACCTAAAAAGACTATCGTTTTAACAGAATCTTAGGAACGTAAAAAGACTATCGTCTTGACAGACTCTTAGGGAAGTAAAATTAGGAGCTAAAACGCGTGTGGTCACCCCGGCCCGTCACAGGATACGCTCCGGCCACACCGTACAATAACCAAGGTCAGTAGGGGCTCGCCTCAGGAATACGGCTGACAACGAGATCTTTTTTTACGTCCGATTAGTGGTTGTGTTCTACGTGGCTCTGGAGATCCCGCAACATCCCCTCTATAGCGATTTAGTCTCCACATTACATGTCGGTATCGTCTTGTGGGTTAAAGACAGTCGTAGCCTATTGAGGGTCGCCTTGTAAGTGATTTTGGGGATTTCGTGACGCTTCTTCATTAGCGATTTATTCTGCACATTGCACCTTAGTATCCTCTCATATATTTTTATCTATCTGTCAGTTTAACTATCTATTTATCTATCTATCTATCAGTCTCTATCTGTCTATCTACTGGACCAAAAAAATCTTTCTCCATGATTCTTGCTGATCATCTCTCCCTGATTTTTCCCCTAATCCCACGAGAGCACCATCTTTTTTTTCCACCATACCCCAAAAAATAAAAAAGGAAGAAAATACGTATTCCATATGTGAAGAGAGAAAATAAAGCAAATCTCCAGAAATCCTTCTACGTAATTCTTGTTGAGATTTTGTCTTCACTTAACCCTTTCTTTTCCTTGATACTAAAAATTCTCCTCATTTTACAAACGTCACGAATAGTCACGAGAGAGAGAGAGAGAAAGAAAGAGAGAGAGAGAGAGAGAGAGAGAGAGAGAGAGAGAGAGAAACTACCTACTTAAAATGACAGCTTCCTGATTTTTTTTTTCTTAGGGAGAGAGAGAGAGAGAGAGAGAGAGAACTACCAACTTAAAATGACAGCTTCCTGATTTTTTCTTTCTTCTTTTTTTTTTTTTTTTTTGCTGTCTTTATCATTTCCTGAATTTTTGTCCTAATGCCACGGGAGTATAGTCTAATCTTCACTTTATTAAAATTACAAATCATGAAAATATGAAAAAAAAATCATACTGCTCTTGAACAGAAAAATTAATAACCCGCCCCAATCCAGTCCTTGCTTCTTCTTGGCCATATATCACCCGAAATTTTGTCTTAATTTAACCTTCTCTTTTCCCTGACACTCCAAACGTCCCTCCTCATTAAGAAACGCCCCCATATTGTCACTGAGGCAAGGGTCTGACACCATTCATGAAAAAAAATAGAGCAAGAAAAAAATATGTTTTTCTGTTACTATATATTTTGCAGAATTTTCATTTTTAAGGCCATGGGTCAAGACACAGTTTACATTATAATATAAAAAAAAGGTAAAGGAAGCTCCCTAACACCTCTTCCTGAGCGATTTATTTATTTATGCATTCAAAACTCAACCTTTTCCCCTTAAAGAAAGTCCATTTAACTTTTAGACTAAGAAAAAAAGTCATGATTCTCAATGGCAAAATAACACATTAACTGAAAGACAAAGATGAAATACGGACCAAAAAAATGCAATTATTGCTTACATGTCATTAAGAAAAATCAGAAGTACTCTCACGGGAGAAGACAAGAAAACTATAATGATCCGATTTCCGTATGTTTGTTTTTTACGGTAACAGCAAAAACGGCGATACGAAGCGCAAATTTTGTTAGAGCAAGGTACCGTTAAAATGTACTAACTTGAAGAATAAAATAATTTACAGTCAAATCGGGCCGTCGGTTCCCGAGTCGTGACTCATTTCTGGCCTTTTGCTTCCAAGTTAGTATTTGCTTATAGTGGAGGGGATGGATTCATCCTTGGTCCATCATTGAAATTACCAGACAGAAGAGAGAAAAGTGACGTGTTTGTTGTATTATCACTCTCTCGCCTCTCCTTCCTCCCTCATTATAGCCTACTCCTAAAATTGTATACGATAATGCTATAGTATAATTTAGTATAACAGCAAACACTACTATCCTCTCTCTCTCTCTCTCTCTCTCTCTCTCTCTCTCTCTGATAACTAATTACAGCCATTTGTTTAGATTTGCAGTCAACCACGAAATTCTCTGTCTGTCTGTCTGTCTGTCTGTCTGTCTCTCTCTCTCTCTGATAAGTAATTACAACCATTTGTTTAGATTCGCAGTCAAGCATGAAATTTCTCTTTCTCTCTCTCTCTCTCTCTCTCTCTCTCTCTCTCTCTCTCTCTCTCTCTCTCTCTCTCTCTCTCTCTCACACACTTTTTTCACATTCACACGCTCACTTTCACATTCACAGCGCCATTCAGTCCAAATTTCTTCTAGGAGAATTTTTTTGGCTCTGTTCGTAAGCCTACTTTTTAAGCAACTTCTTTTTTCTTTTCCAATTTCGGGAGATTTTGTTCAGCTAAGAGTGAGTGGTAGGAGCTGGGGTTTGTTAATGAGGAGGGATTTTCGTGAAAGAGAGAGAGAGAGAGAGAGAGAGAGAGAGAGAGAGAGAGAGAGAGAGAGAGAGAGGGGGGGAGAATTATGAAATAAATATTAGAAAAACGAAAAAAATCATCGAGAGAGAGAGAGAGAGAGAGAGACTGTCCCATTTGCCAGGACGGAGCAATACCTCAGGTCATTCCTGCCTCACTTCAGTCGCCTCTGGAACTGCATGGTGCGCCTGACAGACATTCACCAGTCAACTACCCTGCACCAGTTCAAGCTTCACATCAACCAATGGCTCCAAAATCAAGCAGCATAATATATATGTGTATATATAGATAGTAATATCTACGTATACCGTAGCTATTCCTAATATATACAGCGCTCATAATAGTAAACTCAAAATACACAATTATTATCCGTAATTATGTAAATATTGTAATATTAAGCTAATCACTAATTATAAATCAAATATATACTTTCATAACATCATTAGCTTAAGATAACTCTTAGTATCATTACTGAAGTTTTTAGCACGTTGTCTACAACCTATGTACAAAAATCTGAATAAATTTGAGAGAGAGAGAGAGAGAGAGAGAGACGTCAACTTACTGAAAATATTACTGAAATTTGAACTGCTCATACTTATAAAGAACTAATTTGAGCACAGAAGAGCAAAAAATTATAAATAGGTCCATCTTCTTTTTTCTTTCGTTTTTAACAGCCCTGACTATCCATTTTCTTTACTGCAGACAGTTGTAATGATTTTTTAAAGGGAGAAATAATGCATTATATACTGTGCTCTGTTATTAATTGAGATTTTCATTAACGGACCTTTCCTTTATTACAGGTGAGTGAGCCAAGATCCTTGGCCATTTTACCACGGTGACCCCTGAAAGAAAATGGGGTGAAGTAAGATCAATTAAACCCTTCAGTCCGATAACGTCTATCTGTCTGTCTATAGCCTGACGCTATAATCCCGTAAGGGGTGGCCGTTTATCTATGAGTTAGTTGTTTTACGGGGAGGGGCACTAACTCTCCGCCAACCCATTTGTTGACACGTAGGGAACACGTATGGGTTGGTCATTTGGTTACCACCCAGCGTTGTATATGGTTTCCTGGCTTACAGGAAACCATTAGGCTTGTCACTCAATGTAAAGCCACCTGAAAAGGAAAGAAGTTTAATAGAAAGTGACGGGAAAGATGGAAGAAATAGGAAAAGAGGAGAACAGACACAGAAAAGAATGATAAAGGTGAAGGAAGAAGTGGGTAGCTCTACATGAAGTGAATGGATGATGGTGAGAAATAGGAAAAGAGGAGGGCAGACACAGAAACGATTGATAAAGGTGAAGGAAGAAATAGGCAGCACTACATCAAGTGAGTGGATGATGGTGAGAAGTAGGAAGAGAGGAGGGCTGACAGAAAAAAGAATAATAAAGGTGAAGGAAGAAGTAGAAATCACTACATCAGGTGAGTGGATGATGGTCGCCATTACCTACCACGTACTTTATAATTTATTCTTGATTCTGTCAGACAATTTTTTTTTTTTTTAGGCTATGTCCGCCTCCACCCCCCCTCACCCCAAGTTCCAAATCCCTCCAAAGCTGAACGAAATCGATTAGCATGACTGAAATGAATAAATGAGTCGCCTGATGGAAGAGGTTAAGTTTTTGTTTTTTAATCAAGATTAAAATGAAAACAATCAGTCGCCTGATTGAAGGGGTTAAGGTCTTTTTTCTTCTAACCAATATTAAAATGAAAAAGAATGAGTCGCCTGATTAATGGAATTAAGGTTTTTTGTTACCAAGATTAAAATAAAAGAAAAAGAATGAGTCACCTGATGGAAGGGGTCAAGGTCTTTTTTTTTACCAAGATTAAAATGAAAAAATGAGTCGCCTGATGGAAGGAGTTAAGGAATTTTTTTTTACCAAGATTAACATGAAAAATTAAGTCGCCTGAGGAAGGACTTAAGGTCTTTTTCTTTATTATGATTAAAAAAAAAAAATAGTCACCTGGTTGAAGGAGTTAGGATCTTTTATTTATTTATTTTTTTACTAAGAACAAAATACAAGAAAATGAGTCACCTGATTGAAGGGGTCAAGGTCTTTTTTTTTTTTTTAACTAAGATTGAAACTAAAAAAAAAAAAAAATAGTCGCCTGACGAAGGAGTTCTTTTTTTCCCGTGAATAAAATGAAAAAAAAAAAAAAAGTCTCCTGATTGTAGGGGTTAAGGTCTTTTTTTTTTTTTTTTTACCAAGATTAATATGAAAGAAATGAGTTGCCTGATGGAAGGTGTTAAGGTCTTTTTTAATTTACCAGGATTTAAAAAAAGAATAAAGGTAGCCTGGTGGAAGGGATTAAGTATTTTTGTACCAAGATTGAAATAAAAAAAAAAGTCACCTGATTGAGGGGGCTAAGGTCGTTTTTTTTTTTTTTTTTTTACCAAGATAA
>NC_137069.1:42233808-42238808 GCF_032717465.1 Coenobita brevimanus
TGAACACCCCAACATGAACACCCCAACATGAACACCCCAACATGAACACTCCAACATGAACACTCCAAACATGAACACACAAACATGAACAATCCAAACATGAACACTCTAACATGAACACCCCAACACGAACACTCAGACATGAACACTCCGACGGGAACACCCCAACATGAATACTCCAACATGAACACTCCAACATGAACAATCGAATAATTAACATTCCAGCATGAACACTAACATAAACACTCCATTACCCAACCATGCAGGGTGTTCGTAAAGGGTAACCACATTTCATACAGGTCCTAAAACATTATTAAAGCGATGAAAAGGTTGTGGTGAAAAATATATAGCAATTAGAATGTCTCTTTTAAGTTTTGTAGTCATATATGTTACGAATTTCTGTGTTGATTTAGCGTAAAATTTTAATGAAGGGTGCTTTCTCAGGGCTGGTTCTCTCTCTCACGATAGGTAAATAGATAGATAAATAGATAGATTCTGATAAGGACGTCTGGGAATTCGTCTTAAGATGTCCATCCCAAGTCAAGAAATCCTTTGCATCTCCTCCTTAGAGATTTATTTTTTGATATGGCTGGTTAATATCCCTTTGTATGTCATTTGTGCAGAGTATGGGGCAATGTTAGAAGTATCTATATAACGCAGAATAGAACAGTAATGTGTAACAAACAAAATAAATAGCTTTGGAAATGGTGTTAGGTAGCTTTCTTACCCTACTCTTTTTATAGACACCATTTCACGCGTTTTGCTAGAGAGGGACACCTTCGCGTGGTGGCACCGATGTAAATGGGTCGTCGCTTCACTGCCTGGTTCTACAAATGTCCCTCAACTCCCTCCCTATCCCTCGAAAGGAAGATTGTGGACTACTGTACAGGAGGGTAACTTAAGCCCGCAGCCCAATGGAATCACGTTCACATGTGCCTGGGGTTACTACTACTACTCCTACTACTTCTTTTCTTCTTCTTCTCCACTCGTGCATCGCCAGCATGGGAAAGGGTTGTCTCAGGCTGCCTCCTCCCTCCCAGGAAAATGATGCGTCTCTACAATGATCCTACCAGCGACACAGTTATAGTTAAGTGATCCACAGTATATCCATTAACAGTGTCATAATATCAGCGCCTGGTGGTCACCTGGATCAGGACGCCCAGTTAGTTACGACTTCCATACTTTCCATCCCCAAGAAACGGTTGTATATTTTTCTATCATTTTATGCCACTCGGGAAGAGATAGATAGATAGATAGATAGAGAGAGAGAGAGAGAGAGAGAGAGAGAGAGAGAGAGTGTGTGTATGTGTGTATATACTGTATAGCTTACAAACTGGTCTCCATACTTTCGACCTCCAAGAAGCAGCTGAACATTTTTCCATCACTTTACACCACTCAAGGAAGGTTAACTGGTCACCCCTCCTTCAAATGTGCTATTAGCCTATACCGTTTTGACTCTAACTTGGCCCAGATTTTCGTCATTTTGCAGCATATTTCACATAGTTCAGTGGCCAAAAATGCAGCACCGCAGCTCTACATCCTTTCTACCGCACTTCTTGACAAGCATCATATTTTTGACAGAAAACACAGCACCTCAGCTCTACTTCCTTTCCACAGCACTTTTTCTTGACTATCATCATATTCCAGTGCTAATCTGTTACGACAACTCATCATTCAAGATGGAGGGTGACAATTTTAGGCCAAGCTCTACATCCTTTCCACTGCACTTATTCCTGACTAGTATCATATTCTATGTTAAACCATTGCTACAGCTCAGCATTCAAGTGGAGGGATGACAATTTTTGGCCAGGTTAGAGTAAAAAGGATAATGACAATTATCCATAGGGCGTTAAGTGGAGCTGAATGCAATCCTTGTCATATATATATATATATATATATATATAGATATATATATATATATATATATATATATATATATATATATATATATATATATATAGATAGATAGATAGATAGATAGATAGATATAGATATAGATATATAATATATATATAGATGGATATATATATATATATATATATATATATATATATATATATATATATATATATATATATATATATATATATATATGAAATAGCCTTGGGAGAGGTGGCAATATCTATAAAGGAGTTAAAGAATTTTAAGGCCCCAGGAGAGGATGGAATATTCCCTGAAATGCTTAAGGTGGAAAATGATGAGATGATAAATGCACTTCTGAAACTTTTTAATGTGGCTTGGGATAGCCTAATGGTGGAATTCCAGAAAAGTGGAAAAATGGAGTGATTATAAAAACACCAAAAAAGGGAGATTTAAGTGTGTGTGGAAATTGGAGAGGGATAACTATGACACCTATAATTGCAAAAGTCTTTTCCAAAATCTTGTTGAACAGAATAGAGACAGTAATTGATAAAATTTTAAGAACAAGCGGGATTTAGAAGTGGTCGAGGTTGTAATGATCAGATTTTTATTGCAAGGAATCTAAAGCAACAAGCTAATGAAATGAAAATGCCACTTAGTATGTATTTTGTGGATTTTGAAAAGGCATTTGACAGTGTTTCACGTGGAGCTATGTTGAAAATTATGAGATTCTATGGTCTATCAGAAAAGTTTGTAAATATTATTAGAAGCCCGCACGAAGGTACTTTTTGTAAGGTAATGGTGGGTGGTTGTTTGAGTGATCCATTTGAAGTTAGGTCAGGGGTGATTCAAGGAGGAGTTCTTTCGCCATTGCTGTTTGTTTTGGTTATGCATTATGTTATGAGAAAGGTTGTAAGGAGAACAGATGCAGGAATTACAGTAACTGGAATGAAAATAAGAGGTTGATGGATTTGGACTATGCTGATGATATTGTACTGATTTGCAGAAGTATTTACGAGGTGCAGAGGGTGCTTGATTGTCTTGTGGAGGAAGGAGAGAACGTAGGATTGGTAATAAATTGTGGAAAGACTTAAATTATTAATATGAACGTTGGAACCAAATCGATTGTGTAATTGGGAATAATATGGTGAAGAATGCAGAAAATTTTAAATATCTTGGAATGATTGTATCATCTAATGGATCATTAAATAATGAATTTGAGGAGAGGGTTAGACAAGCTTGGCGAGCTATTGGAATGTTAAAATTTGTTTGGAATAATAATATGCTTTCGGTATATACTAAAGTAAAAATTTACAAGTTCATGTTTAGACCAATTTTAATTTATGGGCATGAGTCATGGTACAGTACAATTGCAACAGATCAGAAAGTATTGGGATTTCAGAATAAAATACCGAGAAGGATTCTTGGGGTAAAGTGACAAGACAGAGTTACAAATGAAAGAGTAAGGGATATTATGAGAGTGGAACCAGTTGATGAAAATGTGCGACTGCCTCGCTGGAAATGGCTGGGGCAAATATGTAGAAAAGAAGGCAGTCTCATACAGGATGAGCCAGAGTGGACTGCTGGAGGAAGAAGAGGCGGAGGTAGGCCGAGGGAAACCTGGTTGACAATGAAAAGAGAAGCAGGAGAGGAGTGTTGGTCGGATCTGAAAGAGATGGTAAGTGGCAAATATTGGTGGAGAGAGTTTATCGAGGTCCTATGCATCCCGTGGGGTGTCACAGGAAATTATATATATATATATATATATATATATATATATATATATATATATATATATATATATATATATATATATCATGAACATCATCAGCCATAACTAGTCCACTGCTGAACAAAGGCCTCCCCCAACCTTTTCCACGAATTCCTTGACTGAGCCAATCTTTGACTCGTTTTCCCTGCAAATTTCTCTATCACATCTCTCCATCTCCTGTCTGGCCTTTTCTGCTATGCTTACATTCTCTTGGTGTCCAGTCAGTCAGCCTCTTCCTCCATCGGTTATCCCTTATTCTTGCTATATGGCCTGCCCACCTCCATTTCTGTTCTTTTATAACTTCTATAATATCGTTGACTTTAGTCTGCTCTCTCACCCAAGTTGATCTTTTCCTGTCTCTTAAAGATATTCCCAACATTGACCTTTCCATTGTTCTCTGAGAACGGATTAATTTAATTTTCAATGATTTTGTCAGTTTCCAGGTCTCACAACCATACGTCATAGCTGGAATTATACATTCGTTATATATTTTTCATTTCAAACAAACTGGCAAGCTACTTTTCTTATTGTCTCTATGTTTACCGAAAGCTTTCCATTCAATTGTATATATATGTATACAATATCTCTATCTATATCTATATCTATATATAGATAGATATAGATAGATAGATAGATGGATAGAGAGACATAGATATATATAAATAGAGAGGAGAGAGAGATGTATATATAAATTTATATATATATATATATATATATATATATATATACAGAGAGAGAGAGAGAGAGAGAGAGAGAGAGAGACACTAATCATATATATGAAGCTTACAAACTTGTCTTCATATTATACTGTGGTAATAGAGAGAGAGAGAGAGAGAGAGAGAGAGAGAGAGAGAGAGAGAGAGAGGGGGGGAGAGGAGCTCTGATGTCCTCCCGTTTGTGACTAAACGTAGGTTTATGTATTTCGTTGCGTACATGTGTGTGTGTGTGTGTGTGTGTGTGTGTGTGTGTGTGTGTGTGTGTGTGTGTGTGTGTGTGTGTGTGTGTGTGTTGTAACTGTAATGTAAAGTGTTGTAGTATGAGGTGTGTATGAACTATAGCAGTGTGTAGTAAGGCTATGAGTTGTGGCAGTATGACTTGTGTCTGTGTTTATTGTACCAGTGTGAGGTATGACAGTGTGACTTTCGGAGTGTAGAGTGTGCTGTGCGGGGTGTGGCAGTGTGAAATGTGAGATGTGGGAAGTTAAGAGGGTCGTAGTCAGTAACACTGTTTTGAGGAAGCACGAGTGAAGATTATGGTGATGATTATAATGACGATGATCATGATCACGATTTTCCTTGCTTGTGTGTGTGTGTGTGTGTGTGTGTGTGTGTGTGTGTGTGTGTGTGCTTGTGTGTGTGTAAACGGAGCA
>NC_137069.1:42243808-42246308 GCF_032717465.1 Coenobita brevimanus
GTAGTAGTGGTGGTGGTGGTGATGATGGCAGCTGTAGTGGTAGTAGTAGTAGTGGTGGTGGTGGTGATGATGGCAGCTGTAGTGGTAGTAGTAGTGGTGGTGGTGGTGATGATGGCAGCTGTAGTGGTAGTGCTGGTGGTGGTGATGATGGTAGCTGTAGTGGTAGTGGTAGTGATGGTGGTGGTGATGATGGTAGCTGTAGTGGTAGTAGTAGTGGTGGTGGTGGTGATGATGGTAGCTGTAATGGTAGTAGTAGTGCTGGTGGTGGTGATGATGGTAGCTATAGTGGTAGTGGTAGTGGTGGTGGTGGTGATGATGGTAGCTGTAGTGGTAGTAGTAGTGGTGGTGGTGGTGATGATGGCAGCTGTAGTGGTAGTAGTAGTGCTGGTGGTGGTGATGATGGCAGCTGTAGTGGTAGTGGTAGTGCTGGTGGTGGTGATGATGGTAACTGTAGTGGTAGTAGTAGTGGTGGTGGTGGTGATAGTGATGATGGTAGCTGTAGTGGTAGTAGTAGTGGTGGTGGTGGTGATGATGGCAGCTGTAGTGGTAGTAGTAGTGCTGGTGGTGGTGATGATGCAGCTGTAGTGGTAGTAGTAGTGCTGGTGGTGGTGATGATGGTAGCTGTAGTGGTAGTAGTAGTAATAGTAGTTGTAGTACTTGCATCCTCAGGCTCGTCTGAACGTGAACCCCGTGGACTGCGGGACAAAGCTGCCCTTATTCTGCAGTCCATCATCCTCCCGCCGGGGGACAGGCAGGGCATTGAGGGACGTTTGAATAACCGGGCTGCTCCAACACCCTGTCTTATTGGTGCCACCGCCTGAAGGGTTTCATCTCCAGCACCATCACGACGAGAACAAATTAACACATTGCAAGATTGTGCTGCAAAAAAAAAAAAAAAAATCAAATTCTTATGTTTTTCATCAGTCACCACACCCTCTCCACACCACATCACATCCTCCTTCATCTCTCACCACCCTCTCACCACACCACACATTACACTCCACCTCTCACCACACCACACATTACACTCCATCTCTCACCACACCTTCACCACATCCTCACCACACCCTCACCACACCTTCACCACATCCTCACCACACCCTCACCACACCTTCACCACATCCTCACCACACCCTCACCACAACTTTGTCATCACAACTCCATCACAGTCCCTGTTTGGGAAGTCTGATCACGATTCAGTATCTCTCCTCCTACTCTCTCTCTCTCTCTCTCTCTCTCTCTCTCTCTCTCTCTCTCTCTCTCTCTCCTGTCACACACACACACACACACACACACACACACACACACATACATACATACATACATACATCGTCTCTTCCTGATCACTTTTCCCAACTCCTTCGAAAGATTCTTTTCGTAGCGGTTTATTTCTCATTGGTTCGGTTTCATATTGTTTCGTTCCATATTAGTTCGAATCACACTGGTTCATTTTCTAGTGGCTCTGTTTCATAGTGATTAGTTTCATATTGGTTCGGTTCACACTGGTTCATTTTCTAGTGGCTCTGTTTCATAGTGATTAGTTTCATATTGGTTCGGTTCACACTGGTTCATTTTCTAGTGGCTCTGTTTCACAGTGATTAGTTTCATATTGGTTCGGTTCACACTGGTTCATTTTCTAGTGGCTCTGTTTCACAGTGATTAGTTTCATATTGGTTCGGTTCACACTGGTTTATTTCTTTGTGGTTCGATTCACTTTCGTACATTTATCAGTGGTTTCATTTTTCTTCATTTCAAGTTCATATTAGTCTGTCTTCATTTTAGGTCATTTAGTAGTTGTGCTGAACAGGGGCGCCTACCAGTGGTGGCATCAACATGACTTGGGTGGTGGAGCTGCCTGATTATACAAACTCTCCTCAGGTCCCCTCTTATCCCTTGAGAGAAGGATGGTTTATCTCTGAGCTTCAGTTCCCAGTAGTTCATCTCCCAGTGGTTCATCTGTGCATCATTTCAAAGTAGTTTATTTCCAAAATTCATCTCAGTGGTTCATTCCCCAGTAATTCACCTCAGTAGTTCATTTCCCTGTGGTTCATTCCTCAGTGCTTCATTTCCTAGGGGTTCATCTCAGTGCATCATTATTCCATGCTTCACATCCCAGGGGCTCATCTCTGTGCTTCAGTTGATCCATGTTTCGTTTCCCAGTCATTCTTGTGTGTTTTATCTCACAGTAAATCATCTCTGGTTCGTCTTTGTGCTTCCTGCCTCAGTGATTCATCTCGGTGGTGTTTCTAAGTGCTTCATTTCCCAGTAATTAAAATCCGTGGTTCATTTCCCAATGGTCCATCTCAGTGCACCATTTTCAGTGCCTCATCTTCTAGTGGATCATCTCTCAGGTGTTCTTATCAGTGGTTCATTTTCAGTTGGTTCATCTGGCAGTGGTTCACATGAGTGGTTCTCCTGGCTCCGTGTGCCTTCCGTCTCATTTGCTTGATATTTTGCCGCACCGGTTCACATTGCTGACTTACTCCTCACGGTCAGTGTC
>NC_137069.1:42248808-42266308 GCF_032717465.1 Coenobita brevimanus
GAAAGGTTACAAGAGGATGAGAAAAAGGCAGAGTATAAGAGAGAAGTGGAGGAACGATTGGCCAAATATGAATTGGAGCAGATGGGGGACGTGGAAGGTGTGTGTAGAATATTTACAGAAGAAATATGTGCAGCATGTGATGTGGTGTGTGGAAGGAAGAGAAGACGGAGGGGGGTGCAAGGAACAGCGTGGTGGACTGAAGAAGTGAAACGGGCTGTGGCACAAAAGAAGAAAGCATACAATGAATGGATGAGAAATAGGGGCGTGGAAGAAGTTGAGAGGCGGAAGAGAGAGTTATATGTAGAAAGAAAGAGAGAGGTGAAAAGAGTAGTAAGAGAGAGTAAGAAGAGAGTGGATGAGGAATTTGGAAGGAATTTGAGTGTAAAGTGGAGGGACTGTAAGAAAATATTCTGGAAAGAGGTGAAAAGAGTAAGACAGGGTGGAAGTGAAGTTAGCAGGGGAGTGAAAGATAAAAATGGTAGATTACTAGTGGAGAAGGGAGAAAAAGTGAGCAGATGGAGAGAACACTTTAAGGAATTGTTGAACGTGGAGGATGGAAGTAATGCGAGTATAAGTGGCTGGGGAATGGCTGGGAGAAGGAGGGAGGTGAGAAGACAGGAAGAAATCAGTAGGATAGAAGTTGTGGAAGCAATGAAGAAAGTTAAATCGGGGATAGCCCCAGGAATTGATGGAGGTGTGGTGAAATGCTGAAGCATGGGGGAGAGATAGTAGTAGAATGGATGTGGAAGATGTGCATATTGGCCTGGTAGGAAGGTAGAGTCCTGGAAGATTGGAAATCAGGTATAATTATTTCCTTGTACAAAGGAAAAGGGGAAAATGAAGTGTGTGGTAATCATAATGGCATTTGTCTTCTTAGTATAATAGGAAAAGTGTATGGTAGGATACTTATTGACAGAGTTAGAGAAAGAACAGAGAAATTAGTTGGAGAAGAACAGGGAGGCTTTAGGAAGGGAAGAGGTTGTGTAGATCAGATATTCATTCTCAGATCTTTAGTGGAAAAGTTTCTAGAGAAGGGAAAGAAGTTGTATGCGGCTTTCATGGATTTGGAGAAAGCATATGACAGGGTGGATTGAATAGGATTGTGGAAAGTGTTAAGAATATATGGAGTAGATGGGAAGTTGTTGAATGCTGTGAAGAGTATGTACGATGGTGCGAAGGCTGCAGTGCGTGTGGATGGTGAACTACGTGAATTTTTCTCTTTGAAAGTTGGGTTGAAACAGGGATGTGTCATGTCTCCATGGTTGTTCAATCTGTACATGGATGGGGTAATAAAAGAGGTACAAGGTAGGGTAGTGGATGTTGGAGTGGCCCTGGTGAGAGAGGATAGTGTTTGGAAACTCCCTGTACTGTTGTTTGCAGATGATACCGTGTTGTTGAGTGAAGACGAAGGGGAGCTGCAAGGCTTGGTGGATGAGTTTGAGAGAGTGTGTAAGAAACGGAATCTAAAGGTGAATATAGGGAAGAGTAAAGTGATGGTCTTTGAGAGAGGTGAAGTCAGTGAATGTACAGCGAGGTTGGATGGTGAGGAATTGGAAAATGTGAGTACGTTTAAGTACTTGGGTAGTGTGATGAGTAAGGATGGAGGTTTGGAGGGTGAAGTGCTTGAAAGGGTACAGCAGGGAAGAAAGGTTGCTGGTTCTTTGAAAGCAGTGATAAGAAACAGGGAAGTGAGCATGGAAGTGAAAAAGTTACTACATGACAGTATTGTGATACCAACTCTAACGTACGGAAGTGAAGCTTGGACGTTGTTGGAAGGACACAAGTCAAGAGTGAGAGCCGTGGAAATGAGTTATTTAAGAGGAGCCTGTGGAGTCACATGGAGAGACAGGCTGACGAATGAGGATATAAAGGAGCGTTGTGGTGTTGATGTGGATGTGATAGGAAGCGTTATGAGGAACACACTGAGGTGGTTTGGCCATGTGGAGAGGATGGAGGATGAAAGACTGACGAAGAGAGTGTATGTGAGGTGGAGGGGAAAAGAGGGAGGGGGAGGCCGAGGATGAGATGGAGAGATGGGGTGGAGAGGTATATGAGAGAGGGGGGTGTGAGTTGGGAGCAGGGGAGTGAAATGGCGGGGGACAGGGCGACTTGGAGGCGATTTGTTTGTGGCCACCCCAAACGGGATTGAGGCGTCTGGCAATAGATAGATAGATAGAGATATCTTCATAGGTCTGTGTGGTCTGTGTATCTATGTAACTCTATGTAACTCCTTCCCTCCCTCCCTCCCTCCCATAACTTGTCTCCCTCCCCTCCAATATATCACTCTCTTCCCTCCCCTTCCTTCCTCCCTCCCTCCCTCCCTCTCTCCCCCTCTCCTTTTATTCTTTTTTCTTCATTTATGACCCACCCATTCTCCCTCCCTCGCTCCCTCCTTGCTTTATGACTTTCCTCCCTTCTATTTCCATTTCTCTCCTTTCTGTTCCTTGTAATCTCTCCTCGCATCTGTCTGTCAAGGGATTCCTCTCTCTCTCTCTCTCTCTCTCTCTCTCTCTCTTAATCTTGTTACTGCTGCTGTTAGTGTTGTACTACTTCTTCTTGTTCTTCTTCGTCTTCGTCTTCTTGTTGATAGTGTTGACATTTTTTTTTTTTTTGGGGGGGGACGGGGGGGAAGATCTAGTGTAGAAGGCTGGCATGCCAAGACCGTTCGAGATAGAGACTTGACATTTTCAGGAGTGATGTATCGCGGTTGTAGACTTTTTTGGCACAAACTTTTTTCTTAGCGCTAGGGACGCACTAGCGCCCTGTATGTTATTTTTTCAATAATTGCTCTCCTGTGCAGCAAAAACTATTGAATCGATTGGTTTGCAAATGTTGCAGTGTGTAGTCGTCAACATATACTAGTGCACCGGGGTATTGATATGGAGATCCAACAAAAACTTTTAGATATTGAGGAAAATGAAAATGGTCGCCTCATGCTTGAAAGTGCTAAATCGGAAAGTATTTGGCCGATTTTGACAAACTCGGTGGAAATGTAGCGGGTCATGAGTGAACATAATTTGCATAGAGTGAATGACCTTGACCTTGATCTCAAGATCATTGGTCAAGATCCATAAAAATTTTTGGGTAATCCCAAATCCCTTAATGTTAGGTGTACGATGATAAAAGTATTTTCATCTGCAATGTGGAGTTCTTTGAGTATTGTATCAGTGATTTCATAATTATATTTATTATTATTAAGTTATTATTATTATTATTATTATTATTATTATTATTATTATTATTATTATCATTCTTCTTCTTCTTCTTCTTCTTCTTATTATTATTATTATTGTTATGATTATTATTGTTGTTGTTGTTGTTGTTGTTATTTTTATTATTATTATTATTATTATTATTGTTACTATTTATTATTATTATTATCATCATCATCATCATCATCTGCTTGTTTCATCTCCTCCTCCTCCTCTTTCTTCTTTCGTCCTGTAATTCAGTTTCTCTTTTTGCCTCGTCCTGTTTCGTACCCTTGCGTTTTTTTCACTCTCTCTCTCTCTCTCTCTCTCTCTCTCTCTCTCTCTCTCTTTTCTTCCTTGTCACGATCTCTGTTTTTTCTCCATTTCTATTTCTGTTTTTTTTTTCTCTTCAACTTCATGTTCCTTATTTCTCTCTCTCTCTCTCTCTCTCTCTCTCTCTCTCTCTCTCTCTCATTATTCCATCTTCTTCCTTGCCTTTTACGTCTTCACTTCATTATACGTCTTTGTCTTCATCTTATTCTTTTCTCATCGTCCATCTCAGATCTATTTTTTCTTTATTTTAGCTTTTCTTTATTCTTGCTGCCGCTGTGTGCTTTATTTCACGGGTTTCAATGTTTTATTATTAAAACTTCCCTCATCCCTATAGGAAGTTTTATTTTTGTCAATATTCTTTTTGCTGATCTCCAGCTGTTACCACTGGTGGAGATCTTTGTATCAATCATTATTGTTATTGTTATTATTATTATTATTTACTATTATTATTATTATTATTATTATTATTATTATTATTATTCCGTCACTTTGCCCCTCTGATTTTCACCATACTTATTAAGGATGTAATGCACCATGACCCTATTACCCTGACCCAGTTTTAGTGACACTGACATACTTTTCAAGGTCACAAGTCGAAAAAGGCTGAAAATTGTGAATTTTCAACCTGAGTTTACCCAATAACAATTACAGATACATGAACACTAGAAGGAAATTCCGTGATTAAATTATTCTAAATCTTAATATGAAAAAAAAAAATAAATAAATAAAAGTTACTGATGCGTGACATCACGGTATTTGGAACACCCACTTTTCAACAGTTTTCAGTTGCTCTTCCATACAGGAAAACCTATCATGAATGAGGCACTTCTTGGCATCAGTAGTTTTGTCTGGGCCTGGACCAGGTCTGTACGTATGCTTTTATGTGGTAGTTTGACCGACGGTTTTTGAGTTTTTACAAAACACATTATTCTTATTAGTGGAGATCAGGAACTGTCTCTGACAGTTTTAGTCTTCTAGTTATTTTTTTATCCTCTTAAAAAGTAATTGACCATTACTCGGAGGCCATTTAGCCTAAAGCCTTCAAATTTTGCCAGTTGCGTCCCCCAGCTGGTAGCTTCATGTGACAAAATTGGAAGGAAATCGGTTCACTGGATCTCCAGATATTACACGGAACACAAAGAACCAAAATGTTGACATTATTTCAGAAACCAGTTAAACTAAAAACATGAGAATTTTATAGCTTATATCCCTTGCTGGGCAGCAGGTCTGAAAGGAGGGTGATCTTAATCTGATGAATATTGTCTTAGATCGCCTTGGGTCATGTATTGGGATTTTCCTGGATATTCCGCGTGTCACTTAATTTTCCATGAAAGAATAATGCTAGAGCCACCAAACTTGTTACACTTGTACTGTAGACTGTGATGGCCTAAGATGACATGCACAAGATCAGTGACCTCGACCTCAAGGTTCCTTTATAGCTCGGCTCCTAGTAGGCAATGGCTGTGGGAAGTTTTTCTTTATCAAAAATGTCTTTGGACAATTTTACGACGTTCTACTTTTATGTAAAGGTATATATTTCTGTGACCTGATATATTGGAATAACTATCAGTCTCTGTTTTTCTTTTTCTTTTTTTTCAATGGCGTCAGGGTTGAATATGGATTTCACCTAATTTTTCTGACAGGCTATTGAATTTCCTTCCATTTTTTCTAGTGTCGTGTGTGTGTGTGTGTGTGTGTGTGTGTGTGTGTGTGTGTAGGTGAAGGTATAGGTGTAGGTGTAGATGTAGAGATGTGTGCTTGTGAGTGAGTGTATGTGTGTGTATGTATATGTGTGAGCGTGCGTGCGCGCGTTCGGAGAGGCGTCTTACCTTGCATAAACACATTCATTATCTTCTCTTATTGCTCATGCTTATAAAACTTTAAAATCATGAAGTGTACCCAGTGTTCCAAACGATTAGATTAATTTCTTCTCTTCAGGTGGGTTTTCGAAAGTCTTTCAGGAACGAAATATTCATGTCAGTTTTTCGCCTCTTTCATGTAAATATTTTTTTTTCCTTTTTCGTCTATCCAGTTTGAAGTTTATTTATTCATGTCTGTCTTTCGATCTGTCTGTCTGTCTATCTGTGTGTTTTATGTGTGATTGTGTGTGTGTGTGTGTGTGTGTGTGTGTGTGTGTGTGTGTGTGTGTGTGTGTGTGTGTGTCTTTATACATGTCTCTGTCTGTATCTCTGTTTATTTGTCTGTTTGTGTATGTGTCTGTCTGTCTATATTTCTGTTTGCTGTCTCTGTCTGTTTGTATACGTCTGTTTTTTTTGC
This sequence comes from Coenobita brevimanus, assembly GCF_032717465.1. NCBI lineage: Eukaryota > Metazoa > Arthropoda > Malacostraca > Decapoda > Coenobitidae > Coenobita > Coenobita brevimanus. Next base: position 42,254,610 of record NC_137069.1, read on the forward strand.
CCGCGTTTGTTTTCAGTTTGTCACATTCTCTCTGTGCACAGTTCACTCATTCTGTTTGCCTGTCTATCTATCTATCTGTCCATCTGTCTACCTAACTACCTATCTATCTATCTATCTGTCTGTCTGTCTATCTATCTATCTATTTATCTAGCTATCTATCTGTCCATCCATCCATCCTTTCATCCATCCATCTATCTATCTATTTATCATATCTGTCTATCTATCTATCTATCTATCTGTCTATCCATCCATCTATCCATCCAACTATTTTTTTTAAATAACAGAACAGAGGAAGGTAAAACAAATGAATGCAGAAAAATAATCCATCCACCAGATTACTGGCGTCCTCTGTTCAGAAAATATCTATAATAGTTGGACTTGAACAGCTGCGAGTTGAAGTTTGGGGGGATACAACTCCGGGGAAGCGAGTTGCAGAGAGATGCAGTTCGGGAAATGAAAGAATTCTGATAGGCAGAAGTTCTGCAATATGGCTGAGTGACATTCCAGTCATGAGCGCTACCAGATGCCCGTGTAGCACGAGGGAAGGCATGGAGAGGTGGCACCATGGGCGCAACTTCGTCTGAGCATTTGCCATAAAAACATCTGTAAAATAATGCAAGGGAGGCAACATTCCTTCTTACTTGCAGGGGAGGTAGTTTTTTTTTTTTCTTTTTATAACAGCAGGGTTATTAATCATTCCAACAGCTTTGTTCTGAATTTTGTCCAGTTGTTTTAGTGCAACCCTCCACATCCAGTCCACAAGGGTGAGCAATACTCAAGCTGAGAGCGCACATGACATAAATTATAGCTATTAATCTATCTATCTATCTATTTATCTATCTATCTGTCTGTCTGTATCTATCTGTCTGTCTGTCTGTCTGTCTGTCTGCCAGCCTGTCTTTCTGTCTCTGCCTATCTCTATCTCTTAATCTATCTGTCTGTCTATCAATCAATCTATCTTTCTATCCACCGGTATCTATCTATCTATACATAGGTCTACCTGTCTATCTGATATCTGAGACAGTTCCTTTCTGCAAATTCCCCAGCACTTTCTTTCTTTTTCTGTCATGTCTTTCTTCTCCTCTTTTATTTTTCTTTCCCTCATCCATTCTTTTCTCTCTTGTTCTCACCTACTTCCTCATCATTTTCCTCCTCTTGATTCTCCCTTCCTTTGTTTTTCTTTTCTGCCCTCCCCTGCCTTTCTACGCTTTCTCTCACCCTGCCTCACCCACCCTGTTAACCCTGTCTCACCCTCCCTACCCTTCCTCAACCTGCCTACCTCTGCCTCAACCTCCCTACCCCTGCCTCACCCTGTCTCAGCCTGCCTACCCCTGCCTCAATCTCCTGATCCCTGCCTCATCCAACCTATTTACCCTGTCTCACCCTAACTTCTCTGCCTCACCGTGCCTTCTTTCCTCATTTTCTTTACCTCCTCCCCCCCACCACCACTCCAAGTCTCCCCTCCCTCTGTTCCTCGTCCCCCTCTCTCTCTTCCTCGTCCCCCTCCCTCTTTTCCTCATCCCCTCGCTCTCTTCTTCGTCCCCCTCCCTCTCTTTCTTGTCCCCTCACTCTCTCTCTGGTCCCCCTCTCTCTCATTCTCCATATACAGTACACGTGTATTCCCTTATTTTTTCTTTATGCTGTCTAAGAGTAGTGTGATGGGGTCTTTTTTTAATTAAAGGAATATTGTCTGGCTTAATGATGCTTGTTTGATTCGGTGATTGATTGACTGGGATTAATTTTTTTTTTTCTACTAGTTAGCAACCATCTCTCTCTCTCTCTCTCTCTCTCTCTCTCTCTCTCTCTCCCTCTTTACTACCTCTTCTCTCTTCCCTTGTGAGTAAATCTCGTCTCGACACGTCTGTATTTCAGTCTCTTTCTGTCTGTTATTCTCTCTATTTATCTGTCAGTCTGTCTGTTTTTCTGTCTCTTCTATCTGCCCGTTTCTCTGCTTTCTGTCTCATACCGCAGTCTGCCTGTCGTTTCGTTTACCTGTCGCTCTGCATTTTTGTTTATCTATCTCACACCCCCCTCCCTATCTGTCTCTTTTATAATGTCTGTCTATATCATACTGTCTATCTATTCTCACTATCTTCCACTCTGTCTCCTGTCTGCCTCACCCGTGGCCTTCCATCCTTTAACAGACAACCCTCCCTGCCTCACCCTGCTATCCCATCTCCTGCCTAACTCTGCCTCCCTGTCTAACCCTGCCTCCCTACCTGCCTCAGCTCTATGTCCTTCCTCTGCCTCACTCGTCCCTCTATCTTACTCATCCTGTCCTACCCTTTCCCTGCCTGAGTGCTTGCCTTACCCCTTCTCTGCCTCACCCTAACCCTGCATCACTCCTCTCTCTGCCTCCCCATGATTACCACTGCCTCTCTGATTAACCTGTCCCATCCTGCCGGTCCGTCAGCAACCGTTACTCCCAGTCCTTCATTTATGCAACAGGTCAACTCTGGAACTGTCTCCCTCTGTCTGTATTTCCTTCTTCCTATGATCTCCAGTCTTTCAAACGCAGTATGTCCAGGCATCTCGAAATGATCGGATGTTGAATTTGGCTCTGTTTTGTATTGTTGTTGTTTTTTTCTTCTTGGGAGGGACGGTTTTGGAGCTCCTGGTCTTTGGTTCCTTCTTCCTTGCATAAAAAAAAAAAAACTCTCCTTACCTGCCTGTCTGCCTAATCCCACCTATCTGACCTTCCCTGCCTTACCCTGCCGGCCTTACCTTGCCTGCCTAACCCTACCTGCCATACCCGGCTACCTTAACCCTGCGTGCCTTACCCTGCCTACGTTACTCTGCCAACCTTACCTTACCTGCCTTACCCTGCCATAGCTTGCCTGACTGCCCCTGTCTTTTCCTCCCTGTCTACCTAAATCTCGTCTCGACACCTTACCTACCTACCTGCCTGTCTTACCCTGCCGATCTTACTCTACCTGCCTTACCCTACTTGCCATACCCTGCCTACCTTACCCTACTTGACTTACCCTGCCTACATTACTCTGCCTACCTTACCGTACTGCCTTACCTGCCTACCTTACCCTACCTGTCTGCCTAACCCTACCTACCTTACCCAACCTGTATGCCTAACCCTACCTACCTTACCCTGCCTACTTTATCCTTCCTGTCTTACCTACCTAACCCAACCTCCCTGCCTACCTTATCCTACTTGTCTTACCCTGCCTACGTTACTCTGCCTACCTTACGCAGCCTACCTTATCTTACCTACCTTATCTTGCCTACCATATCCTACATTCCTTACCCTACTGCCTTACCCTGCCTACCTTACCGCCTTACCCTGCCTACCTTACTGCCCTACCCTGCCTACCTTACCCTGCCTACCTCACCCTGCCAATATTACCCTGCCCATATTACCTTGCCTACTGTATATTACCCTGCCTATATTACGTTGCCTGTATTACCCTGTCCTAGTTACTCTACCTGCCTTACCCTGCCTACCTTACCTTGCCTGCCTAACCCTGTCTATTTATTTCACCTTTCCTCTCATCATCATCACCATTCTTAGTATGCTCTCCATACCTACCTGTCTTCATTCATTTTCATTCTACGTTTCAATTCCTTACCTTCCTTCATCCCTTCCTTGAGTTGCCTCCCTCACCCTGCCTTTCCTGCCACCCCATCGTTTCCCTTTCCTTACCCAATGACCTGCCTCGCTCTACCTGGCTTTCTTCACTAACTCTCCCTACCTAACTCACCTTGCCTCACCCTGCCTACCCACCTCCCTCTGCCTCTCTGCCTGCCTAACTCACCCTGCTTCACCCTGCCTATTTGCATGTCTTCTTGTCTATCTTACTCTGTCCCCTGCCTATCTTATCTTGCCTCACCCTGCTGCCCATCCACCTCCCTCTATCTCTCTTCCTGCCTAACTCACCCTGTCTCACCCTTCCTATTTGTCTTCTTCTTTGCTTTATTCAGCCCTGTGCCCACCTCACCCTGCTTACCCGCCTCCCTCTGCCTCTCTGCCTTCCTCACCTCTGTCGTAGAGTGTCAACTCATCTGCCTAAACTCGCCAATCCCATTACCTGCCTCACCTCTGTCGTAGAGTGTCAACTCATCGCCTAAACTCGCCAATTCCATTACCTGCCTCACCTCTGTCGTAGAGTGTCAGCTCATCTGCCTAAACTCGCCAATTCCATTACCTGCCTCACCCTGCCTCAGTGTGCGAACCTTCCTTATTCCCCCTACCTCCCCGGTCTGCCTACCTCATCCTGCCTGCCTCTCATCCTCTTTCTTCCTACCCATCTTCTGCCCTACCCTACCTTTCTGTCTTCTCCACACCTTCTCTACCGTCCTTCCTGCCTCCTCTGGCTCACTCTCGCTGCCTGCCAATCCCTGCCTAACCCTATCTCCCTACCCACCTCACTCTGCCTACCTACCGCACCCTTTCTAGTATCCCCACCCTTCCTCCACCTGCCTTATCCCTTCCTTGCCTCCCCATTATCCTACCTACCTTTGCCTTTCCTTGCCTTATCCTATGTCACTTCAATCCCTCATCCGCCTAACCCTGCCTTCCTTCCTTCCATCCCTCTCACTGCCTTCCCCTCTCCTACTTTTACTCTGCCTTCCTCTTTTCCACATTCTACTTCCTTTCTCTGCATAAACCCTGCCTCACCCACCCTCTCACCTAACATACCTCACGTAATCATCCCATCCTCCACTTTCACCCTCTCCCTGCCTCACCCCTTTCATGTCAGCTTCCTCCCTGCCCTACCTCCCTCCCTGCCTACCTCACTCCTACCTTCATCTCTGCCTTACCTTATCAACTGTGCCTCATCTCTCCTTGCCTTCATTCCTTCTTTCCCCCCTACCTTACCCTGTCTTTTCCTGTCACTACCTCCCCCTGCCTCACCCTTCCTCACCCTGCTTCACCCTGCTTCATCCTGTCTCCCCCTGTTTCATCCAGCCTCAGCCTCCCTCCCTGCCCAAGCTACCCTACTTGCCTACATTCCTATCTCCCCATTTCTTAAATTACCTGTCTGCCTTCCTGTCACCCTCCCCCCTTCCTTCCCCCTCCCCTTCTGCCTGCCTCCCTCCCTGCCTCACCCTTTTCCTTCCTACCTGTCTGCCCCTCCCACTCTATCTCACCTTACCTTCCTTCCATCCATTCTCTCTGTCTACCTTACCCTGTTCTGCCTACCTGCCTGCCTGCCTGTCTTCTCTCTCTGCCTCACTCTCCTTCCTCGAGGTCTTCCTGTGCCTGTTAATCTCCTGCCTTACCCTGCCTTCCTACCGAATTGTCTGTCTTCCTATCCCCTCACTCACCTTTCTTATCCCTACCTACTCCTGCCTCACCCTTCCTTCCTTCCATCCTCTCTCTGGCTACCTTACCTTGCTGTGTGTGTGTGTGTGTGTGCGTTTACAATATATCTCGAATAGTATTTCTCCGATTTAGAAGAGCAGAACAATAGCGCATAATAAAACTTTTATTTTTTGCAATAACTGAAAGGTCAGAGTCACAAGGCTGGGTCATACTGTACCCCCTCCAAGTTACAATACGTTGGCCTAGCAAAACCAGCGTAAAGTTTTTTTTTTTTTTTTTCAGTTAAGGCCAAAGTTGAGAGAAGGGCTGAGAGGGATGGAGGAATGACCAGTTTTAATTATGAAAAGAGTCAAGGGTCAAGGTCAAAGGTTAAAGTTCGACCCGTGGACCCGTCGGTGGGCGACGGTGTTGCATTTTCGACATGCTCCTTCTTGCTGTCTCTCTCTCTCTCTCTCTCTCTCTCTCTCTCTCTCTCTCTCTCTCTCTCTCTCTTTTAGAGGGTGAAGGAATGCAGTGCTCGTTTTCTGTGTCGCCTGGTTTAAAGAAAAAAAAAATCCATTATTTATTTAAGTTCGGTTTCTGTGACATTCTGTGGCTTATTTCCATATCTCTTTTTCTGCTTAATTCTTGGAGACATTCTTGCTGGTGCTGTGTTCTTTGGGGGAAAAGTTATATCTTCCTTTCCTCCTAACGTTTCTCTCACCTCTTCCTTTTTGCTCTGATTCTACTCCTCTTCCTTCCCTTCCTGCCTCTCTCCCCGCCTCCCCCTTCTTCATCTTCCCTTCCTCTTCCCTTCTCCCTCCCACTCCTCCTCTTCCTTCCTTTCCCCCTCCTTCTCTCCTTCCCTTCTCCCACCCGTTTTTCTTTCACTTCCCTTCCTGTCTTCCCTTCCCCACACGTCTCTCTCCTCAAACCCTTCCTCCTTCCCTTCACTCCCATGTCTTCCTCACTCCCCTTCTCTCTCGTCCCCTCTTCCCTTCATCATCCATCTCATCCTCCTTCTTTTCTCTCTCCCTTTCCCGCTTCCCTGTCTGTCCCTCCATCCTCCTCCTCCTCCTCCTCCTCCTCGAGGAATTTTGTGGACGTGCCTCCAGCAGCAGAAATAGGTACTGTTTTCCAGGAGGTGGACTATGTGATATCACAGAAGCATGCGATGAGGTCACAAAAGACGCAAATGACAAAACTCTATACGTCATCCATGTTGGTACGAATGATCTGAAGCTCAATAGATCGGAGGAACTGCTAGCAAAGGATCATGAAATGATCAAATGATTCAAAACTAAGTCTACTAATGTGATAATATCTGGTATACTCCCAAGGATCAAGGCAGAGAATAGTTCTTATGATAAGGCCTTCAGCACAAATAACCGACTCAAATCTCTCTGCATGCAAGAGGGAGTCGACTTTGTCGATCTGTAGGACCAGTTTTATGAGCAACATACAGTACTCTATTCCAGAAAGATGGTCTCCATTTGAACTCGGTAGGAGGGCACGGCTAGGTAGACTTTTACACGATATAGTCGCCCTCTTCAAATCAAGAAACGCGGCACGTCCAGGAGCAGTAACCTCAATGTAAATACCCAGCAAAATCAGATCATCAACTGTTTGGGATGGAATTAGAGTCTGCTATGTTAACGCATATAGTCTACATAACAAGTTTGAGGATTTAGAATCTCTTATTTACCTAGAAAATTATGACATTGTTGGCATCACTGAGTCCTGGATTAATACATCTGATCCTGACTTTCTAGCGGGGTACTCATTAACAGGGTACAATATTTTCAGCTGTGGGCGACCACACTGAGCTGGTGGCGGTGTTTTACTATATGTGAAAATTAGTCTCCACCCCCTTGTGCTATCCAAACCCAGTATTACCAACATAGATGCTAGGTATGTTCAGCTAACTATTAATTCACACAAAATAAATATATGTCTCGTCTATCGTCCTCCAGCACAGTCAACTGAGACAGATGAAAAACTTTATGATCAAACTGCGGAAATTTGTTGTCAAGAGGATAGTGTAATTTTTGGAGACTTTAATCTACCGGTAACAAAGTGGAGTGAACCGCTAACAGCACACTCAGGATAAGAGCTTTATACGGATCTTCAAGAAAGCGCCCTTTCCCAACACGTAGAATACCCAACGAGAGGAAACAATATCCTAGACATCATCTTGACTACAAATGATAACCTAGTCAACAACGTTGAAATAGGACCTGAGTTTAGTTCCAGTGATCATCGAATTATACTGTTTAATATTACTACTGAAAAAGTAAAAGAAACGGAGAGCAAAGAAAAGGTCCCAGATTATCGTAGAGCTGATTTCAGCAGGCTCAGAGCGCTACTTGCAACTGCAGATTGGAATCAAATGTCTGAAACCGATGACATAAACCAAGCATGGGAAATATTCACCGAAAAATTTAATGAAGTTGTAAAGTCATGTGAACCACAACGTAACAGGCATCCAGCTGGTAATAGTAAACCAAAGTGGTGGTCCAGTGAAATTAAAAGTAACTTAATAGCCAAAAAACAGGCATACCATAAATATAAAACTACACAAAATAATGATGATAAATTACAGTATGAAAATCTACGCCGCATATCAAAAAGATTTATTAAACAAAGCAAAATAGCACTGGAGATCCACATTGCTAACACGTGCAAATCAAATCCTAAAGAATTTTACAGTTACATTAGAAAGAAAAAGGTTATGACTACATCAATAGGTCCATTAAAAACAAACAATGGCAAACACACAGAAAACGAGGTCGAAATGGCAAACATTCTTAACGATTACTTTGCGTCTGTTTTTACAGTTGAAAACACCACCAGAAACCTACTGCTACCCACAACCCAAGCAAATAGCACAGTCCTTAGTAACTATGCTATCCATAATAACGATAACTTTTCAGCCATAAATAGTACAAACATAAACAAAACCCCTGGCCCTGATAAAATATCACCGAGAATTCTCAAAGAAGCAAAAAATGAGTTACTGCTGCCACTCTCTGTCTTATTCAATAATTCGTTAAGTACTGGGAAAGTTCCATGCGAATGGAAACTATCAAATGTAACACTAATTTTCATAAAAGGAAATGAGTCGCACCCAGGAAATTACAGACCAATCAGCTTAACATCAGTAGTGTGCAAGTTAATGGAAAAAATCATAAGAGATAAAATAGTTAATTATCTAGAAGAAAATAATATAATTAAAGACTTGCAGCATGGTTTCAGACATCGTCGTTAATGCTTAATTAACTTACTGGACTTCTTCCATGATGTTTATAAATCATACAATGACTCAAGAGCAGTAGATATAATTTACCTCGACTTTCAGAAAGCATTTGACACTGTCCCTCATAATCGTCGCAGCAAAATAGAAGCACATGGAATAAAAGGAAATACACAGAAATGGTTACAAGACTGGCTTTCAGACCAAAAAACAGCGAGTTGTAATAAACTGGAAAGGAATCCAAATGGTGTAATGTGACTCAGCTGCATTCTCCAACGCTCAGTACTTGAACCAATACTTTTTATTATCTGTATAAATGATATTGATAAGGGTCTAAATTGTAAAGTATCCAAATTTGCAGATGATACTAAAATAACCAGTAAAGTAACTTCAAAACTACAGTGGCAGCAGTTACGAAATAACCTTTAATACTTTAGCAAGCTGGGCAGAAAATGGCAAATGAAATTCAACACAGAAAAATATAAAATACTTCAGTATTGGAATTAACAACGTCCATGCTGTAATTACAAAATGAACACTATTCAGTTATCAAGTACAGACAATGAAAAGGATCTTGGTGTGATAATATCAAAATGACCTAAAACCAAGTAAGCAGTGCACTGAGGTGATTAAAATTGCAAACAAGCTGGTGGGTTTTGTTAAAGAACTTTCAAGTTTTAATCGGAAAGTCACTACTTGACTTGTACAAATCGCTGGTGCAGCCCCATCTGGAGTATTGTGTGGAATTCTGGTCTCCATACTACAGAAAGAACATTGAAAAATTGGAGAAAATTCAGCGAAGAATCACAAAAATGATGCCACGACTTAGAAACAAACCATACGAGGAATGCCTTGAAGAACTTAAATTATTTAGCATAACGAAGCGCAGGTTAAGAGGGGACCTTTATTGAAGTTTTCAAAATCATGAAGGGATATGACAACTTAGACGTGGAATATATATTTTGGACATAGACTCGGTTGAGTCAAACCAGAAGTAATGGTTGCAAAATTATGGGAAAGCGTTGCCCCAATCCCATGAAGCAAAATACTTCTTTAACAGAGTTGTAAATATCTGAAACAGATTACCCTCAGGTTCCATGAACAGTATCTCAATTGAGACATTCAAAAACAAAATAAACAAGTATTTGCATGATAATCCTCAGCTGACTCTTTTTCTGTCCGAATAACTTGCTTTTATAGCTACATGTAAGTTCATTCCCCTTTTGTCTACAAAACAGCCCGCAAACAATGTACCTGTACATAATGTCGCGTCACGTCATTATTCATTTTTCAATTTATTTAATGCAAATAAAGTAATATAAACACTATTAGGATCTGCACAGATAGCCCTGAGTTAACGGTCACTACTCTTACTTTTGACCTGTGATGGGCTGTGGATCACTGAGGGTCCCTGTTAGTCAAGTGACCACCATCGGGATTTTTTTAATGTACCAGGAGTTACTGCTTCGGGATGAAACTTGTATACTTGTCCCACATGGGAGAGTTCCTTGTCTTAGTGAAGTGAACGGAGCTAGGGCCTGATTGACTGCTGCCTACCTTAAAAACGCCAGGCAAGTTAGCTGCTGCACCACCCTAAACATCTACTCTGTGCAGTCCCCTCGTGATACAGGACAATCCCCGTAAACTTAACATAGTTGTCACGCGTCACATCATTATACATTTTTCGATTTACTCAATGCAAATGAGGTAATATACAGTAAGCACAGATTAGGATCTGCACAGATAGCCCTGGAGTTAATGGTCACCACTCTCACTTTCGACCTGTGATGGGCTGTAGATCACTGGAGGGTCACTGTTGGGGTGATGTGACCACTATCGGGATTTTTTAAATTTACCAGGGGTCACTGCATCAGGATGAAACTTGTCTACTTGTCCCACATGGGAGAGTTCCTTGTCTCAGTGTAGTGAACGGAGCTATTGCCTGATTGACTTGCTCGCCTACCTAAAAAAGCGCCAGGGCAGGGCTGCCGCACTAATCCCTAAACATCCACTCTGTGCATTGCACATCCACACTGTGCACTGTGCAGTCCCCTTTGTCTAAGACACTTTGTGTTATATATTTTTCAATCTTCCCCAGTGCAAAGAAAAGTAATATAAGCACAGATTAGGGATCTGCACAGATAAGCCTGAGTTAATGGTCAGCTACCTCTCACTTTCTGACCTGTGATGGGCTGTGGATCACTGGAGGGTCCCTGTTAGTCAAGTGACCACCATCGGGATTTTTTAATGTAAACCAGGGGTCACTGCTTCAGGAGGAAACTTGTGTACTTGTCCCACATGGGAGAGTTCCCTTGTCTCAGTGGGAGTGAACGGAGCTAGGGCCTGATTGACTGCTGCCTACCTTTAAAAGGGGCCAGGCAAGGCTGCCGCACCATCCTTAAACATCCACACTGTGCAGTGTGGGGTAGGTTTCCACGTTATGTCCACAGATTTCCCATTAACTCAATGTACCGGTTTATAATGTCATGCCGTAACTATTAGTTTATTTGATTACTTTCTTTCAGGTTACTCAATCGGGTAGCTTATAGACAAAGTATTATAGAATGTGACTTTTCTTTTCCAGTATTTCCTATGAAATTTCCATGTCAGTTTTTCCATGCTGCATGGTGGTTTTTCTCACTTTTTCCTGGAGGGTTTGGTGGTGGGGGAGCCTTCTTGCTTTACTATCCTTATCCTTCAGGGGATGTAGAGTTAGATCTTGTAGTCATAGTTTTCTCTGTAACAAGCAGCCTCTGAAAGGACCATAAGGTTTGTTGTTGTTTCTTGCTTTCCTATGAAAAGGAAAAAAAAATCCTCTTCCCTTTCCCTTTTCTCTTCATCCATCCCCCTCTTTCTCACTCCATCCCTCCTCCCTCTCCTCTCCCCTCTCCCTTTCCCCTCCATCCCTTCTCCCCTCCCCTCCATCCCTTTCCCCCTCCTTTTCCCCTACCTTCCATTCCCCCTTCCCTCCCCCCCTCATCCTCTCCCTTTCTCCCTCCCTCTTTCCTCTCTCTCTCCTCTCCCCCTTCCCCCCTACACACACTCAGGGAAGCTCAAAGGCCTGGAGCCAAAAAGGACGTGTGGCTGTAGTCAGCGTGTGTGTGAGCCTTCAGTAACAGTTTAGCGTGCAGCCCCTCACACCACAAGCACGCAACGCACACGCACACACACACACACACACACACACAC
>NC_137069.1:42281929-42296929 GCF_032717465.1 Coenobita brevimanus
CTTGACCTAGAGTTTTATCATTGTGCACTTATTTCACGCACAGTTTAATGCCAGAATAAAACAATACCATGCCTTTACAGCCTTCCCCATAGCACATATTCGTGACTAGTATCATATTCTAGTGTTAATCTCCTGCTACAACTCGGCATCCAAGCTTGAGATGTGGCAATTTTAGGCTACGTTATAGTAAAACGCGTATAAGTACAATGTCATTATAATAATTTGTGGAGTGGTGCCTACGAAAACCAAGAATGGAAATAAATTACCTTCATTTTTATTTATTTTTTAATTTTTTAAGCAAGAAAAGAAGGAACCAAAGGCCCGAAGCCCGCAGGATTGGTCCCTCCAAGAAAAAAAAAAAAAAAAAAAGCAAGGTAACAGAGAGCAAAATTCAAGATCTGTTCATTTCCAAATGCCTGGACACACTGCGTTTGAAAGACTGAAGGTCATAGGCAGTAGGAAATAAAGACTGAGGGAGACAGTTCCAGAGTAGAATTGTTGCATACATGAAGGACTGGGAGTAACGACTAACTTGCGAGCACTGGGTTACAAGGAGAGTGAAAACACCGACATTTACTATTCTCGTCAGTTAAGGTAGTTCTCTAACACCTCTTCCTAAAAGATTTAGTTTGCTAATAACACCTTGACGTCCGCTTCTGTGTGCCGAAATCATTGTAATACCACCATACTCTGCATCGTACAAAATGATATTAGTTGTATCCAGAATTAGATAGATAAGGAAGAGGTGTTAGGGAGCTTTCTTAACCTTAGAGAATACAAGCCCAAGACCTTGTTGAACAGTGTTATGCTTCGATTTAGCAGGGAAAATAATAAACAGTTTCTCAAGCACTTGTGAACAGATGGAAGGTCACCGATACTGTATTTTCCTTAATTACAGCTGGGTCGAAGCATTGCCCTGTTCTGAAAATATACATATATATATATATATATATATATATATATATATATATATATATATATATGTGTGTGTTTTACTCGAGATACCCCCTTTTTTGGATAAGGGCCATGGCGTATGCAAGAACCTGGGTAGAGGACTTTGGTTTGGAGCGTGTAGCATTTTATGACCGGATGCCCTTCCTGATGTCTACCAATGACCCTTGGGTGGATTCGATCCTCCGATCTGACCCTTCGGTCAGAACGGAGTTCTAACCCACTGAGCCATTTGGCTGCTATATATATATATATATATATATATATATATATATATATATATATATATATATATATATATATATATATATAGTAACATAACATCATATCCAAACCGATTCACCAGCTGAATTAAACGCTTCAATTAAATCTAAAGGCAAACATCCTAGGGCGCCTCAGCCAAACAAAGAAAGTAAGGAAAGTTCAGATTTCTTCTTCTTGCTACAATGTGATGATCGCAAACCTCGCTGTGGAGGTGGTAAGGTGGTGGCCGAGTGGATATGGGAGTGGGGAATGGATCTGCAGGACGGCGAGATTCCCAGCTCTTGAGAGAAACAAGTCTGAATGATAGACCAGTTTCTTGGAGCCGGAAATTTTTTGAAGTAAAAGTTAACCCTTTTCACTGTGAGGGACGTATTTTCCATTAATTCAAAATATTGACAAATGATTTTACTCTCCATTTTATTCTTGCTACTACAACCTTTTTTATTGTGAAAAGTGAGGTGTAGTCATCTCACTAAAATAAATCGCTTACTCACTTCTCGGCTCCTCCACATGATCCACCAAACATTTAGCATTCACTAAGATTTTAGGTGTGGGTTTTGGACCACTAACGGGATCATTATAAAGAACATCAATCACTGTTATCACATCACATTTAACGTAGAAAAGTATATATATATATATATATATATATATATATATATATATATATATATATATATATATATATATATATATATATATATATATATATATATAATATATATATATATATATATATATATATATATATATATATATATATATATATATAATATATATATATATATATATATATATATATATATATATATAAAACATATATATAATATACATATATTATAAATTATATATATAATATAATATATATATAATATATATATATATATATATATATATATATATATATATATATATATATATATATATATATATATACTTTTCTACGTTAAATGTGATGTGATAACAGTGATTCTTTCTTGCCTTGTGGTCCAAAACCCACACCTAAAATCTTAGTGTAAATGTTTGGCCATGTGGAGGGGACGGGAAGTGAAAGACTAACGCATTTATTTTAGTGAGATGACTTACACCTCACTTTTTCACAATAAAAAAGGTTGGTAGTAGCAAGAATATAATGGAGAGTAAAATCGTCTGTCAGTATTTTGAATTAATGGAAAATACGTCCTCGCAGTGAAGGGACTAACACTTCAAAAAATTTCCAGCTCCAAGAAACTTCTATCATTCAGACTTTTTCCCCTCAAGAGCTGGAATCGAACTCACGTCCTGCCAATCCACAGCCCACTCCCATATCCACTCGGCAACTACCTCCACCACGAAGATTTGCAGTCATCACGGTAGAAAGAAGAAGAAATATAACTTTCCTTTTTTTTTTCTTCTTTTTTTTTTGCCTCGGAGACACCCTAGGATGTTTGCCTTAGGTTTGGTGGGGTTAGTCATGTCGGTTTGGACTATGTTATGTTGCTATGTTATGAATAGGGCAAAGTCAACTGGATTAAACTGAATGAGGGATAGGCTGGATTGAATCTAGCCGAGTTAGGTCAGGTTAGGTTGGGTTAGGTTAGGTGAGGTGAGGTTTGATCAGGTTAGGTTGGCTTAGGTTGGGTTGGGTTGAACGGGACTAAGTAAGGTTAGGTCATTCTAGTTTAGTTTAGGTTAGAATGGGTTAGCATATCAGGTCAGGATAGGTCAGTTTTTGTTGAAGTTACAATGATTAGGTTAAGTTCGCTTGGATCAGGTTAGGATAGATTACATTAGGTAGGGTTAGAAGTCGGTGGATTATCTTTACCACCTTAGAAATCATCAGACAAGTGTTAGATTTTCCAAACTGGATTCGGGTGTGGGATTTTATTTCTTAGATTAAATTAGATTAGATTAGATTAGGTTAGATAGGTAAGGTTGGAGATTTAGTTGCTGTCTTTATTATCCTAGGGTTTCTTGGACAAGATCGAGTGATTTTTTTTTCCCTAATGGATTTGTTGTTGCTTGTAATCGCTGTTATGCTATGTTATGTTATGTTAGATATAGGGGTTGATTATTGATATTCCTCCCAACTGGACACTGTTGTTGGGTTGTAATCGTTATGTTTTTCCATGTTCCTTTATGCTATGTTAGGCTACGTTGTTATGCTATGCTGCCTTATGCTATGTTATGCTCTGATATGTTAGTTTTAATGATAGATTACTGTAGTGATATACCTCCATACTGGGCTTTGTCGCTGGGTTATAATCGCAATATTATCTTATGCTATGTTATGTTGTCCAATGTTACTTTATGCTATGCTATGCTATGTTATGTTAGAATTCGCAATAGATTAGTGATATTCTTCCATACTGAGGTTTATCGTTGCTTGTTACCGTCCCCGCTGCGGGTAGGCTCAGGGACGGTTATTGTTTTCACTCGGTTTGTCTGTTTGTTTGTCTGCTAACAACTTTACGCGAAAACTACTGGAGTGATTTTGACTAAAATTAAAGGCATGATGGGCTATGACCTGATCACCTGAATAAATTCTGGGCCAATCGGGCCATAGCGCATGCTGTAGGCAAAAAAAAAAAAAAAAAAAAAAAAAAATATATATATATATATATATATATATATATATATATATATAGTTTTTTCGTCATAACTCCTTTCAAATTCGTCATATCGACATGAAACCAAAACTAAAGGTGCATCTTTCAAATCTGCATCCTATAACATGCTTCATTACATTAGGGGGGTCACCCCCAGTTAGCGGTAGGAGGGTCAATGTCAGGTGGGTCGGGCCTAAAATTTCAAATCGACATAAAATCGTCAAATTTACTCCAAATTTGATATGTGACATTGTTGACTAGATATCCTATTGTGTTTATACGTCAAGCACTAAAATGACTGCCGGGGACGAGTTTGCTGTGCCTTGGCACCGCTTCTTGTAATCGTTACGTTATGCCATGTTACTTTATGCTATATCATGCCATTCTACTTTATGCTATGTTATGCAGTTTTACTTTATGCTATGTTATGTTAGATTGAGGGATAGGTTAGTGATATTCTTCTCTACTGGGCTTTGTCACTGGGTAGTAATCGTTATTTTATGCAATGCTACTTTATGGTATGCTATTCTATGTTAGTTTATGCTATGTTATGCTATGCTATGTCCCGTAGCGTTACTTTATGCTATGTTATGTTGACCAATATTACTCTATGGTATGTTATCCAATACTACCTTAATATGCTGTGCTATGCTATGTTACTTTATGCTATGTTATGCTATGTTATGTTAGCTTTTGTGACTGGTTGGTGATATTCCTCCATTCTTGGCTTTGTCGCTGGGTAGTAATTGTTAGTGGGGACCAAAACATCCAGTACCCCTTCTAGTGGAGCAGGGCTGTCGCATGGATTTGATTTAGCACAATGTAATTCCCACTCCAGCTCAGCGGCACACGCACACCCCCACCCACACGCATAGACAGGGACACACACACACACACACACACACACATACTCTCTCTCTCTCTCTCTCACTCTCCCATTTACATTAAAAACGTCACCTTTATCCACACACACAAGTACACTATAACAAAACACACACACACACACACACACACACACACACACACTTCCAGTAGCTATAGTACTGAACTCGGCATACGTTAAGGACATCGCAGTTCGAATACCAGTGTTGCCAGAGGATTCCGTGGTCTTTAATTATGAGTGAGTGGATGTGTGGCCCATTTTTACTTGGCACTTTGTTTATAGTTCACTTGATTATTTTTTTTTACTAGCCTGTTCCCGCTTCTGCATCCCTTCAGTTTTATGGGGAAGAGAGTGGGAAAGTTGGTTAGAGTGATGATGATGATGATGATGATGATGATGATGATCGTGATGATAATGATGATGATGGTGATGATGACGATGATGATGATGACCACTGAAGTCACTGGTATTTTTGCCCTAACTATAATTCACACCAATTTATGATCAACACTCAGTCACACCTGACACCCCTCCACACTTGCCCTAACCACACCTGACACCCCTCCACACCTGCCCTGACCACACCTGACACCCCTCCACACCTGCCCTAACCACACACCTACCGCAACCACACATGACACCCCTCCACACCTGCCCTAACCACACCTGACATCCTTCCACACCTGCCCTAACCACACCTGACACCCTTCCACACCTACCCCAACCACATATAACACCCTTCCACACCTGTCCTAACCACACATGACACCCTTCCATACCTGCCCTAACCACACCTAACACATCTCCACACCTGCCCTAACCACACCTGACACCCTTCCACACCTGCCCTAACCACACCTGACACCCTTCCATACCTACCCGAACCACACCTGACACCCTTCCACACCTGCCCTAACCACACCTGACACCCTTCCACACCTGCCCTAACAACACCTGACACCCTTCCACACCTGCAGTAACCACACCTTATACCCTTCCACACCTGCCGTAACCACACCTTATACCCTTCCACACCTGCCGTAACCACACCTTATACCCTTCCACACCTGCTCTAACCACACCTGACACCCCTCCACACCTGCCCTACTCCCTCCCTTTAACTCCCTTACGTATGACTATTATCCACATCAAAAACAAATAACTCAAAAGTCAAATGGTCACCCCTTATGGGAGTATGACGTCTGGCAATAGATAGATAGATAGATAGATAGAAATTGGAGTTGTAGTTGCAGGTGATGAAGCTAGACTATTTAAATATGGACAGGTGAGGACAGGTGTGAACTGTGGACAGGTGTAATTCTAATGTGGATTTACACACACACACACACACACACACACACACACACACACACACACACACAACAAGAAACAGACCTTACACAACACATAATACAGGCAGCACACACAGCCATAAAACTCGTCCATGGCCGTCTATTCATCATCATTTGCATGCACGTTATGTATCATTCTCGCCAATAATTCACACACACACACACACACACACACACACACACACACACACACACACACACACACCACTACAATTGTTCAACCCTCCGTTATATCACACACAGACACAGACACACACAGACAGACAGACAGACAGACACACACACACACACACACACACACACACACACACACACACACACACACACACACACACACACACACACACACACACACACACACACACACACACACATACACACACATACACACACGACGTAGTGTGCCACAAATCTTGAAGTCCTCAGAACGATGATGACATCTTTAAGCAATTTATTCTTACTACCTACAGACGATTTTATACGAGAGAGAGAGAGAGAGAGAGAGAGAGAGAGAGAGAGCATATATTTGTGTGTGTGTGTGTGTGTGTGTGTGTGTGTGTGTGTGTGTGTGTGTGTGTGTGTGTGTGTGTGTGTGTGTGTGTGTGTGAGGGGAGTCACTGAGAGAATTGATACAATGATACGAAAATTCTTTTATTGCAATCCGTCGAGATGTGCTATATGATGGTGATAGCCTTTAGTCCAAAAGTTTATTCAGAAGTGAAGAAAAGCCATCTGTAAATAACGGCAATATAGCAGAAAACCCGACATTAGATTGAAGAGGTTAATTTCGAAACGTGTCCTTGCGTCTCTGTCCATCTTTCTTCGTTGTCTCAGGTTTCTTCCTCGGTCGATCTTTGGGTGGCGTTCTAAGTGAGCAAGTAATTATAAGAATATAGGCCTCTCCTTACCGATGTATTTCCGATTCAGCTACGTAACTATATTCCTGTGTGTTATTCACGCAAGCTATGTCGATATCGAGAGGTCATAAGAAGCAAATCAGAAGATATTAATGAGTACTTTGGAAAATAAGTAGCCATGGAAGAGGTGCTAGGGAGCCTCCTTACCCGACGAGAATACAGGCCAATGAATATTGGTGTTCCTCATGGTTCTCTCTCTCTCTCTCTCTCTCTCTCTCTCTCTCTCTCTCTCACCCATCAGTGACCTACGCTAGCACTATTCATTCGCTGATGACACAAACTCCAACTTTCACTTGTTCACTCGTCTCTCACAGCGTCCATCGCAACAATCGCCACGACAGTCATGGAGCGAGAGTACGGCCACCTGACTTCTGATTAGACATATTTTACCTGCCTGGGGAAAACGAAGCCTTATTGTTTTAAATGCCTCAAAAACTCAATTCCTCCGTCTTTTAACTGGCCGCAGACTTCCACATTACTCCCCCTTATCATTAACAAGCACACACCTTCATGCTTAATCATATCTTCATATCCTTCTTGTCTTCAGATCATTCTACTGTAGGTGTAATCATATTTCATTCATCCATCCATCCATCATCCAGTCCTACATTGCCCCGTGAGGAGCGTAGGAGCCCGGGGCTAGGCAGTTTGTCTCGACATTTAAGATGAGAGTGACCAGCCTCACTCATCCCTGAGTGGCATTACATGAGCAATCAACCCCAACCACCCCTTGGATATAAATCTTCACCGGCTCAATCCGACTGAAGCGCAATAATTACCCACTGAACCACCAGGTGCCAAAAATTTGGCTATATGGTTACCACCCAGCGTAGTAAATGGTTTCCTGGTGTACAAGAAACCATTTGGCTTGTCACTCAGTGTAGAGTCACTCACAGGCAGAAGGAAAAGGAAAGAATGAAGGAAAGAAAGATAGAAGAGGATGGAAGGAAAAAGGATGGAAGAGAGGAAAGGACAGACACCCGAGAGCAGCACTACATCGAGTGAGTGGATGGTGAGCGCCCCCACCTACCACAGTAAACAATTTCTACTCGTTAAAAAACAGCATCGAGGAAGTTGGCTGAGATATATTTTAACCTTCCTGAATTTCTGACTTTGAAGGGAGACCCTGGCTGGAATACACTTTTTATGTGTGGGGGAGAACAGCACATACCATAGTTCTGAAGAGATTAGTGTCAGAAAGAATGTACGTAGGATGTGTGTGTGTGTGTGTGTGTGTGTGTGTGTGTGTGTGTGTGTGTGTGTGTGTGTGTGTGTGTGTGTGTGTGTGTGTGTGTGTGTGTGTGTGTGTGTGTGTGTGTGTGTGTGTGTGTGTGTGTGTGTGTGTGTGAAAAGGAGTCTCTGAGAGAAAGGAGAGTTGTTGAGATGAGAAGCCTTTGATTCCACTCTGTTTAAAAGTGCTGTATGAGAGAGAGAGAGAGAGAGAGAGAGAGAGAGAGAGAGAGAGAGAATGCACAGTAATCATTTTTACTACGTGCTCAAACGACAAGGCAATTACATCGTTCTCACACCAGCCTAATGACAGGTAACACAAACTACCTTCTAGTACCTACCTCTAACTACAGTATACTCCTTTTACTCTAACTTGGCCTAAAATTGCTATCTCCCCATCTTGAATGCTGAGTTGTAGCAGTAGCTTAACACTAGAATATGATGCTTGTCAGGACGAAGTGCTGTGGAAAGGAAGCAGAAACATAACACCATATATAACATTTACGGTATCTCTAACTTGGCCTAAAATTTCTGTCTCCCCATCTTGAATGCTGAATTGTATGCTAGTCAGGAAGAAGTGATGTGGAAAGGAAATAGAAGCTAGCATTATCTCATTCTTCCACTGACCTACGTGGAATGAGATGCAAAGCGACGAAAATCTAGGCCAAGTTAAGGTGAAAGGAGTATAGTATCTTCTCTAATACTATTATTTTACCCATTGCTTGCCATGGTTCTATAACGGGACGGAATTATACATCCTATTAATACAAAAGGGGCAATTTCGGGGTACTGAGAGCTTCGCCACTATGAGCCAATAAGCGGAAGTTGGTATGCTAAGGATCCTCCCAGAATCCACGACGCAAAAACCCTGGTCACTGTGGGTTGCTGTTTCTTGAGGCCTACCACTCCTACGTTTCACACACCTTCACATGTCACCACTTCGGTGCTAATACCCACTGTCCATATTGCCTGTCTCGTTTAGGCCTGATGTATTAATGACAGGATTTGGGGTCTTGTGGAACCTCAGTAATCTGTATGTGTATGTGTGTGTGTGTGTGTGTGTGTAATCTGTGTGTGTGTGTGTGTGTAATGTGTGTGTGTGTGTGTGTGTGTGTGTGTGTGTGTGTGTGTGTGTGTGTGTGTGTGTGTGTGTGTGTGTGTGTGTGTGTGTGTGTGTGAAATATTAAACAAACTGTGTTCTGATCAAGACTGAGACTGAACGCGCATTTTTATGGACAGAAGACAACGCCTGTCACCACCTGACTACCACCTCCTCCTTGACTACCACCCCTTCTTGAATAAGAGGCTTGGTAACACTTCTTTCTCGGCGACTTATTTTGCACTCATTACACCATAACATCATCTACAGTGTCACTGATGCAACCCATGTCTATTTAAATACATCTAGAAATAATTGATAAAAGAACATGAAGGTGTAAGACAACTGAATCGCTAAGAAAGAGGCGTTTTGATCATGGTTTTATTTTACAACTACATCGTGTCATTAGTTTGTTAAATTTCGCTGCTGTTCCTATTTTTACTGTCTTTCTCTGTCACACCATACCGCACAATATATTGGTATCACACCACACCACACCACCCCACATAAAAGCACATCACACTCACCACACATCACCAAGAATTCTACCTTAACATATCTCACTAGGGTTCACATGACTCTGTCATTCTAGCTCACACCACACCACACCACACCATACCACACCACACCACACCATACCACACATCACATATCTTCTTACTTCTCCACAGCATTGCTCTACATTTCTCACTAACACCACAATCGCACTGTACCACTGCACACCATAGCACACTGCACATCACCAGTACTTCTGACTCATCTTGTATCACTATGCTGTTCTATTTTATAACATTTCACCACACCACACCATGCCCTACTGCTCTGCCTCCCTACTTAGATACACTACTCACTACGCCTCACTGTACTAAGTTAGGCCTACACTACACAGCACTACAATTCAGTACATTACACTACACACCATCACACCACACTATCCTTCCTTACCTTACTCTACCCCACCACACCAAACTACCCCACTCTACCGTACACTATCCAACATTACCCTAAACCACTCTATACTACGCTGCCCTACCTCATCACAGCACACTACTCTACCCTACCTTACCCTACCCTAGCCTTCCCTACCTTACCTACCCTACCCAACACTACCCAACACTACACTACAGTACTCTCACCAAACTGTGACACTACTTACCCACCACAGATGCATCCATATCACCCCACCATATCTCCACTCCACTAATCCATCTGCACTGCCACACCACACCACATTTTACCGCGCTACAGGAACACTTAAGCGCATCTGAGCACCATTGTTCTAGTTTATAATGTTTTTGCTTCATTATATTAGGTGTACATTCGCTATACCACTACACCACAGCGAGGTAATGCACATTACAGCAAACCACAGTTTTAAATCAACACCACACCACATCACACCACACATCATCAGACCACTAAATGTAGCACATCTCACCACACACACACACACACACACACACACACACACGCACGCAAGGCCCTCATTATTCCAGGTGAGCATAGATTTTCCTGGAGAATTAAAGTCATGCGTCTTGCCACCTGCCTGTCAGTGGGCATAAGAAGTCACGATTAACATTACTACGTTAGTTTTATTTTTTTTTTTACCTTTGTTGGGTATTATTAGATGGGCATTTATCAGTGGGTTCTTTATCTGTGACTACACCACACTGCACCATACCACACCATACCACTCCACATCACACCACACCGCACCCAAAGCTCTACCTCTCCACACTCTCACACTACCACGCATCACTAGACAACATCACATCTACGTTCTACTTTTCCGTTCCACCCCACCACATCATACTGCACCACACCACACCACACCACACCACACCACACCACACTGTTCCTGCAAAGAGACAGCAAAGAACACCACATCATACACCATTCTACACCATAGCATGCTGTTCCCGCGAAATCAAACGCACCATATCATATTACACCACACCACACACCACCCTCAGCTGTCACACCACACCATACCGTTCCCACACAATCAAATGTACCAACAATACCACACCACACCACACCACTACACCATCACACCACCACATGCGACCCCCACATCATTGCTGGTAAAATGAAGAATTACGTGGCGATGAACTAAAAAAATCTTAACCAACTTCCATAATAAATCATACAATTTTTTTAGTAATATAATTTAACGTGAATAATTTTCCTTGAACTAATTTTTCACATAATTATTCTCATTATATAGCATTTACTGTACGCCTGATCTGTCTCGTAACCACGGAGACTCAATCGCGCCTCATAACCAAGGCTCGTGTTGTCGGCCGTTAGGTAAGTTCCCTAACACCTCTTCCTCAGCAATTTATTTCTGGATATAGGTGGTAAAAAACTTTTGTACGTTATTGATGCAGAGAATGACGATATTAGAAGGATGTATGAAACACAGAGGAGGACAAAAAGGTGTATATAACAAAATAAATCGTTTCCGAAAAGGTGTTAGGGACCTTCCTAATGAACTCGACTTACTATTCTACGGTAGTCCCAGTCCCCTCAGATGAAAAAAAAAAAATGATAGTTTACATTTTTTTTTTTTTTTTTTTTAATGTGTCCGACTCTGGGCATAGGCTTCACAGCCTGCTCCCAAGGCTCAGTAGTTCTACATACCATACACCTCTACATGTTACCACTTCGGCGCTAACACGCACCGTCCATATTGAATACATGCTAAAGCTGTCTTATACAGGACTCGTGTATTGGTATTAGCGGGATACGAGGAAGGCATAAAAGAACGATTTTGAATGAGACGTAGGCCCAATACAGTCTAAGATCTCTCTCTCTCTCTCTCTCTCTCTCTCTCTCTCCATATATTTATATATGTATATAAGTATGCATGTATGTAGAATTTATATTTATTAATTTACTTATCAATCCATCCATCCATCTATGTCTATCTATCTAAATCAATCTATCTACCTAACGCAAATCTTACCCTCAGTAAAACTTACAAATATGGAACATTGAATCTTAGCATCACATCACCTGGCTTCCTACCTGTCCGTGTCAAGGGAAATTACGATCGCCATTACGCTATTATCCTTATCATTACGGGCCATTACCGAGTCTTGTTATCGTTATCAGTGAAGGATGTGTGATGATGATGATGATGATGAAGATGATGATGATGATGAAGATGATGATGATGATGATAAATGATGATGATGATGATGATGATGATGGTGATGAAGATGATGATGATGATGATGATGATGATGATGATGATGATGATGATGGTGATGATGATGATGGTGATGATGATGATGATGATGATGATGATGATGATAATGATATTGATAATGATGATGATGCTGACGATGGTGTCCCGAGAGGAAATAAGGGCATCATCCTCATTATAAGGAGGACGGGCTAGCGAACGGGCAAGAGGAAGAACTAATGAGCAAGCTAATTGGCGAGCGAACTGGAAGGAACACGGGTGAACGGAAGAGCGAACTGGCGAGGGAACGGGCGGCCGAACGGGAAGGCGAGAGGGCGGATGAATGGGCGGGCGAACTGGCGGGTGAACGAGCGGGTGAACGGGCTGGTAAATGGACGGGAGAACAGAAGGGTCAAAGGACGGGTGAACGGACGAGCGAACGGAGTGGTGAGTGAGTGGGTGAACGGGAGGGTCATTGGACGCGTGAACGGACGGGCGAACGTGTGAGTGAAAGGACGGGTAAGAAGAAGGGTGAACGGGTGGGCGAACAGGCGTGCTAACTGGCTGGCGACGGGGCGGGCGACCAGGCGGATGACCGGAGAGGGGGTGAACGGACTGGTGAACGGACGGGTGAAATGACGGGCAAACGGACGGGTGAACGGATGGGTGAACGGACAGGTGAACGGGTAGGTAAACGGAAGGCAGAACGGGCTGGTGAACCGACGGGTGAACGCACGGGTGAACGAATCGCACACGTACTGGTTAAGGGACGGGTGCACGTACGGGTTAAGGGACGGGTGAACGGACGACTGAACGGACGGGCGAAGGGACTGGTGACGGGACGGGTAAAGGGATAAGTGGCCGGACGGGTGAACGGACGAACAAAAGGACTGGTGAATGGACGGGCAAAAAGGCGGGTGAACTGGCAGGCAAACGGCCGGGTGAACAGGCAAACGAACGGGAGTGTGAACGGGAGGGTAAGTGGGCAGGAGAACGGGCGTCTGAAGAGGCGGGTGAAAGGGTAGGCAAGGCAGGCGAACGGATTGAAGAACGGGCGAGTGAGCACGCGGGTGAACGGGCGGGCAATGGGCGTGCGAACGGGCGGGAGGACGAAAGGGTGAACGGGCGGGAAGAAGGGTGGTTGAACGAGCGGGCGAACGAGAGGGGCGAACGGGCAGACGAACGGGCGGGTCAGCGGGCGAGTGAGTGGGTGGGTGAACGTGTGGGGGAACTGGCAGTTAAATAGACAGAACAGGTGGGTGAGCGGACTGGTGATCGGACGGACGAAAGGACGGGAAAACGGACGGGCGAATGGACGTACTAACAGACTGGTGAGCGGGCGGGTGAACCGACCGGTGAACTGGCTGGTGAATGGGCGGGTGAATGGGCAGGCGAACTGGCGAGTGAACGGGCGGGTGATCGGGCGGGTGAACGGGGCGGGGAACTGGTGGACGAACTGGCGGACGAACGGACGGGCGAATGCATGGGAGAATGAGCGGGCAAACAAGCGGGCGAACTAGTGGGCGAACGAGTGAGAGAAAGGGCGGGAGGAAGGGCGGGAGGACGGGCAGGTGAATGGGTGGGCGTACAGGCGGACGGGCGAACGGATGGCCGGTTAAGCAGGTGGTAGGAAGGGCGGATGGGAACACAGGAAAACGGATGGCCGGGCGAATGGGCTGGAGGACGGGCGGAGGGCGGGAGGGAGTACGGGCAAGAGGACGGACTGATGAAAGAGTGGGAGGGGAAACACACACACACACACACACACACACACACACACACACACACACACACGAAGACAATAATGAGGAGCAGGTAGACATGGGACAGATAGGCAAGTAGACAAGGTGTTTGCAGGCTGTCAGCTCCCGGTGCTCATCAGCTGCCTAACATTGCCTCTCTTGTTTCACCCTCCATATTCCTGCCTCACTCTGCCTTTCCTGCCTCACCCTGCCATCATCATCTGGATCCTGCCTCACCCTGCATTTCCCTGCCTCATCCTGCTGTCATTTACCTAATTCTGCCTCACTCTGCTTCCTCCGATCTTACCTTTCTACCTCACTCTACCTTCATTCTCCTGCCTTACATTGCTTCGCCTCACTTATCTACCTCACTCTGTCTCATTCACCCTTGTCTCACCCTGTCTTACCATTCTATCCTGCCTTATCCTGCCATCTTCTCACCGTTACTCCTGCCTCTCTTCTCTTATGTCACCCTGCCTCACCATTCCTGTTTCACCTTGCCTCCCCTGCAAATCTACTGCACCCTTCCTTCCCTCATTTGCCTCACCCTGCCTTACCAAGTCTATTCTGTTTCACCCTGTTTCCCCTGTCAGTCTTTCCTTGCTACACCCTCACTTTCACCCTTCCTCTCCTGCTTACCTGCTTCACCCTCTATTCCCTCCCTTTCCACACCCTGCTTAACTACTGTATGTCTGTCCTGTTTCACCCTGCCTCCCCTGCCATACCCTCCCCCTGCCTCCCCCTTCCTGCCTACACATTTTTCTCCCTCCTGCCTCAACCTGTA
>NC_137069.1:42301929-42349429 GCF_032717465.1 Coenobita brevimanus
GGGGCTTCGTTCCCTGACTCCCTCCCTGTGTGTGTGTGTGTGTGTGTGTGTGTGTGTGTGTGTGTGTGTGCCAGTTAAAGTAAAAAGATTTTTGAGCGACATAGTGTAAACAATGATAATAATCCGTGTTCTGTGGCCTCTCTCTCTCGCTCTCTCCCTCTCTCTCTCTCTCTCTCTCTCTCTCTCTTGGGCCTTTTTTTTAATCCAAAAGTTGTGCATTTTCAAACCTCCCATTATTAAACTCTCTCTCTCTCTCTCTCTCTCTCTCTCTCTCTCCTTTTCATAACAGCAAAGATCGAATCACAATTACTGAGTTTCCGACACAAAATTATCATATCCTACCTCACTCCTCCACATTTCCACAAGCAGGGAGTTAGGTGGGTTAGGCTAGGTTAGGTTAGGCTAGGCGAGGTTAGGCTAGGTTAGGTTAGGTTAGGTTAGTTCGGGGTAGGATAGGCAAGATTAGGCTTTGTTAGTTTAGATTAGGTTAGGTTAGGTTAGGCTAGGCTAGGCTAGGTTAGGTTAGGATAGTCTGGGTTAGGCTAGGTTAGGTTAGGTTAGGCTATATTACGTTATACAAAGGAAGGTTGGGAAAGATTGGCTGAGAGACGTTAGGTTAGGTTATGTGAGATCAGGGAAGGTCACGTAAAGTTAAGTTTGATTAGGGTAGGTCAAGAAAGGCTAGGCAAAGGTAAGTCAGTTACAATAATGATGGGAAAGGTTAGGTAATGGTAAGTTAATTAATAAATGATGGGAAAGGATAGGTAAAGGTAAGTTAATTACAATAATGATAGAAAAGGTTAGGTACAGGTATGTTACTTACAATAATGATGAGAAAGGTTAGGTAAAGGTAAGTCAATTATAATAATGATGGGAAAGGTTAGGTAAAGGTAAGTTAATTAATAAATGATGGGAAAGGTTAGGTTACTTGAAGGGAAAGCTTGAAAAACGGGTCATATTGGTGATGATAATGTTTACCAAAAATATAAACAAATACGTTACATAACAAATACGTAAAGGATATATATATATATATATATATATATATATATATATATATATATATATATATATTTATATATATATATATATATTGTTACATAGCCTATGATTTCATCATCCTTTGTGTAATTTTAACGCACATTATGCTGCATGTTTGATCACGAGCGTGTTCTGCTTCAGTCCCCCCCTTCTACCGTTATAGTAGAGTAAGTCGTTCTTTCTGTTGTTCAGAGCGGGATTGTCAACTCTTTGTCCCCATGGCTTCGTTTGCACGTCCTTCTTACAAGTTGTATCAAGCTCTGCTGGCCCCTATATAATGAGCTCAGTCTCTGCATCATTGCCACTTAGATCTACTCCTCATTTTGTTCACATCTCTGTCCTCCCCTGTACCGTTATTATTATTGTGAGTGCTCCGGAAGTCTCCAACCATCTAGCAGCTGTGTAATTTGAGTATAACTGTTATTGCATTTTTTCCTTGTACTGTATAGCATAACGTGTTGCTTTGTAGGCCTAGTGAGTTTTTTTTGTAATTTATGTAGGATTCATTTTGTCAGCCAGTTTTAATATTATTTTGTATTTGTAATAATTTATCTTGCATTAACTGAGCATTACCCAGTGTATTTTCATTATATCAGGGCTGACTTAGGTAAATTTACTCTTGCTAATTTCATGTTAATAGAGGCTATTGCAGTTAACCATATATTTAACCTGTTTTTGCCATTACATTATCCTTATGATTCCTGAATGTTTTGTTGTTAGTTTGAGCATTAAACTTTAACTTGTAATTTTACCTAACTCTTTTGTTTTGAACCTGGAACTTTACAGGACAGTAGTGATTTTTAATATTCTCACTTAAAGTGCACATTATCTTTCTCTGTTCTGTAACATAAATTTGGCGACCTCATATCAGGATATTCAGGATATTATCATAAGGATATTGCTTGATATTTTGTGACTGTGATTTATTCATGATGTCTACTATTACTACACTTGATGAAGCCAAAGATTTTTTGTCAAATGTGCAAACAGTGTGTGATGTAGAAAACAGAACAAAGAATGAACTTAAGCTTGTTGCTCAACAATTGGGAATTGCTGTTCGCTCTCATCATTCTAAAGATCAAATTGTTGACATGATTAATGAAAGCTTGTTTAATGTAACTCCTCCAAATGAGCAAACGCAGATTGAATTAGCTAAGTTACAGCTAGCCCTGCAGGAGGCTCGTGTGAAGGAAGCTGAATTTCAAGCACGTGTTAAGGAGGCTGAGTCTCAGGCTAAGGAGGCTTGTGTTAAGGAAGCTGAGTTTCACGCACAAGTTGAACTTGCTAGGATTCAGGCAGACCATGAGTATCGCATGAAAGAAGGTGGAACTGGATCATCTAGCTCTGATGATTTTGATGTGGCTAAAAATGTTAAACTTGTCCCTCCTTTTAATGAATCTGATTTAACAAGGTATTTTCAGTTGTTTGAGAGGGTAGCTACAGGTTTTAATTGGCCCAAGGAGTATTGGCCAGTACTCCTTCAAACTGTTCTCACCGGTAAAGCTCATGTAACTTATGCATCTTTGCCTCAGGATCAATCTGATAATTATGATGTAGTTAGGAGCTTGATTCTTAAGGCCTATGAGCTTGTTCCTGAAGCCTATAGAGTAAAATTTAGGACAACTTATAAGCATGATAAGCAATCCCATGTTGAGTATGCAAAAATCAAAGAAGATCTGTTAGAGCAGTGGTAAAATTCTAAGAATGTGGATTCTGATTTTGACAAATTTAAGCAGATGATTTTGCTGGAGGACTTCAAAAGGTGTATTAGTAAAGATGTAAGCCTATATCTTGATGAGAAAAGAATAGATAATTTGTCTGATGCTGCAGTTTTAGCTGATGAATATGTTCTCACTGACAAGAGATATTCTAGAGAAAGAAGGAAAGCTGAGAGTAAGTACGTTGCCTCTACTCAGAGTACAGGTAACAGGAAAGAGAATAAAGATGATGTTTCTCAGGAAGTAAATACCAGCTCCACCTCTAGATTTCAGAAACGTAAATGTACTTATTGTAGTAAGCTTGGTCATACTACGGAGAAATGTTTCAGGAGACAGCGTGATGTGAACAAAAAGGAGTCTTTAAATATTCAGTCAATTGGTCTAGTGTCCACCCTTGAGAGTTCCCATAATTCTTTAACTGAGTTAACTGAACCTGCTTTGAGGGGTAACTTAAATTCTCATGATGGAGCTCCTCTTTTGAGCAGTAACGTGGGTGACACTCTCAAGAGTTCATGTGCTAATTTCCTGTCTGATGGTTTTGTCAGTCCTCTGGACAGTAATGACAGGAAATCAGTTTAAATATATCGTGATACAGGTGCTTGCCAATCCCTTATGCTGACCAGTGTTCTAGGCTCTAATGTTAATTCCTCTGATGAAACTGTAATCTTACAAGGTGTAGGGAATAATTACTTCTCTGTCCCTCTGTGCAGAGCGAATTTAGAGTCTGGTTTTGTTAATGGTTCCGTTATGGTTGGGTTGGTTGAGACACTCCCAATGTCAGGTGTAACTTTCTTACTTGGAAATGATATTGGTGGAAGTCAAGTGTGTCCAGCTCCTCAGTTGTCTAGTGAGCCGGTGGCTGCGGCCCGGGATTGTGATGTCCCTGATGTGTTCCATGCATGTGCTGTCACTAGGGCTAAGTCTAAAGTTACTGGTGATTTAGAGGATAATGATGATGATGATGTTATCCTAGCTGACACTTTTCTTGCTAATTTGGACCACTCACCAGATGAGGCAGTACCCCGTAGTGTTGATAATTTGTCTCGTCAAGAGTTGGTTGAGTTGCAGGTTGCGGACCCTGAGTTGAAAGGTCTAGCTAACTCTGCTTACAGTGAAGAAGAGTCAGCCGGTGCTTCTACTTGTTATTATGTAAAGTCAGGAGTACTTATGAGGAAGT
Source organism: Coenobita brevimanus (assembly GCF_032717465.1). Lineage (NCBI taxonomy): Eukaryota > Metazoa > Arthropoda > Malacostraca > Decapoda > Coenobitidae > Coenobita > Coenobita brevimanus. The sequence goes on from NC_137069.1 coordinate 42,305,866, forward strand.
GGAGACCCCTAACAGCATCAGCCGACTGTGAATGGGAGGTTGTACATCAAGTTGTCATCCCTCGTGTTTGTAGGCAGGATATCATTAGAGTGGCTCATGATTCCAGTTTGGCAGGACACCTTGGAGTGAGGAAGACTGTGGCACGCATTTTGAAACACTTCTACTGGCCAGGTATCTTCAGGGATGTTTCCTCGTATTGTAAGTCTTGTCACACCTGTCAAGTTGTGGGGAAGTGTAATCAGACCGAAAAGGTTGCACCTCTAGTTCCCATTCCTCCTTTTGAGGCGCCTTTCACCCGTGTGTTGGTGGATATTGTGGGCCCTCTTCCTAAGACTTCTTCAGGATTTTCTTATGTGTTGACCATGATTGATATGGCTACTCGTTATCCTGAAGCCATTTCACTTAGAAATATCTCAGCAAAGAACGTGGTTAAGGAAATGCTAGGGTTCTTCACAAAGTTTGGTCTGCCCAAGGAGGTACAGTCAGACCGGGGAAGTAATTTCATGTCAAACATTTTCAAGCAGTCTCTGAAAGAGTTGGGCATCACCCAGATCACGTCTTCAGCTTACCATCCCCAGACCCAAGGAGCGTTGGAGAGATATCATCAAACACTCAAATCGATGCTCAAGAAATACTGTTTGGAACATCAGAAAGACTGGGATAAAGGTCATCCATTCGTTGTGTTTGCCGCAAGAGAATCTCCAAATGAATCACTGGGCTTCTCACCTTTTGAACTACTGTTTGGCCATGAAGTAAGAGGACCCCTTAAGTTACTCAAGGAATGCTGGCTGTCGGAGGAAGATGACGTTAACATGCTGGAGTATGTGATGAAGTTCAAAGAACGGCTGTCCACTGCTTAACAGCTGGCGAGAGAGAATTTAGGAGCTGCTCAGGAGAAGATGAAGACTTGGTATGATAAGAAGTCCAGGTTACGCCACTTTCAGCCAGGAGATCAGGTTTTGATTCTGCTACCGGTTCATGGGCAACCTCTTCAAGCCAAGTTTAGTGGTCCTTATTTCGTGGAGAAGAAACTCAGTGATGTCAACTATATCATCGCCACACCAGATCGTAGAAGGAGCAAGCAACTATGTCACATCAACATGCTAAAGTTATATCACAGGCGGGACGGAAATAATCCAGTCTGCACTGAAGCTGTTCCACCCGAGTCTGCAAGTGAAGCTCTCCCACGCAGTATGAGCCTGAGTGATAGTTTGGGGAAGAATCCTGATATCATGAATGATCTCCAGACTAAGCTTCCTCATCTACCTCCCGAGGAAATGCAGGAGTTTTCGGCATTACTGCAGGAGTACCCGCAAATGTTCCGTGCCACTCCAGGAAGAACCACTGTGTTGATGCATGATGTCGATGTTGGAGACGCAAAGCCAATTAAACTGCCTCCTTACCATGTGAACCCAGTGAAAGTTCCTCTCATCCAGAAGGAGCTTGGCTACCTGTTGGACCACAAGATGATTGAGCCCTGTCAGAGCGAGTGGAGTTCTCCTGTCACTCTGGTCCCAAAGCCGGGTGGGTCACAGCGGCTTTGCATCGAATACAGACGTGTTAATCAGATAACCAAAACAGACACTTACCCTCTCCCTCGCGTGGAAGATTGCATAGACAAGATCGGAAAGGCTAGGTACATAAGTAAGTTTGATTTCTTAAAGGGATACTGGCAAGTACCTATGACTGAACGTGCTAGGGAGAGCTCATGTTTTGTAACACTAGGAAAGACTTTTGCATGTTCTGTAATGCCATATGGTATGAAGAATGCACCAGCCACATTTCAGAAGCTCATGAATGTTGTAACAGAGGGTTTGGCAGGGTGTGTTATTTATATTGATGATGTATTAATCTTCAGTGACAACTGGAAAGATCACCTATGCCGTGTCAGTAAATTTCTTGAGCGTTTGGTTCATGCTAATCTTGTAGCTAATTTATAAAAGTGTGAGTTTGGTCAAGCTAAAGTTCAGTACCTTGGGTATGTAATTGGTGATGGACATGTTGCACCACCAGGAGCTAAGGTTCAGGTTATAAGTGATCTTCCCAGACCTAAAAGTAGGAAAGAGCTACAAAGATTTTTGGGAATGGTAGGTTATTACAGGAGATTTGTTCTTAACTTTTCGATTCTTGTATCACCACTTACAGACCTACTGAAAAAGGGAGTTAAATTTGTCTGGACCGATAACTGTGAATCCTCTTTCAACAAACTTAAAGCTATCCTATTAAGTCAGCCAGTGCTCGCTACTCCAAATTTTGCTAAGCCTTTTAAGATGGCTGTTGATGCAAGTGATACAGGAGCTGGGGCTGTTTTGCTGCAAGAGGATGATCAGGGTATTGAACACCCTGTATCTTATTACAGTAAGAAGTTCACTCCACCTCAAAAGAACTACTCAACTATTGAGAAAGAGCTTTTGGCCTTGATTATTGGTTTACAGCATTTTTCATTTTATTTGTGTTCTGGTTTTGACCCCATAGTCATTTATACCGATCATAACCCACTGAAATTCCTTAGTAAGTTTAAAGATAAAAATCAGAGATTGACAAGATGGAGTCTACTTCAGGAGTATTCATAGACATACAATATGTCAAGGGGAAAGAAAATGTTTTTGCAGATTGCTTATCTAGAGTTTAGACAGATTGTTTTAGAGTAATAAGAAATCTCCTTCGTAAATTTCTTTTTCTTTGTGGGGAGGTGTTACATAGCCTAAGATTTCATCATCCTTTGTGTAATTTTAACGCACAGTATGCTGCATGTTTGATCACGAGCGTGTTCTGCCTCACTCCCCCCCTTCTACCGTTATAGTAAAGTCGTCCTTTCTGTTGTTCAGAGCGGGATTGTCAGCTCTTTGTCCCCTATGGCTTCATTTGCGCGTCCTTCTTACAAGTTGTATCAAGCTCTCCTGGCCCCTATATAATGAGCTCAGTCTCTGCATTATTGCCACTTAGATCTACTCCTCATTTTGCTCACATCTCTGTCCTCCTCTGTACCGTTGTTATTATTGTGAGTGCTCAGGAAGTCTCCAACCATCTAGCAGCTGTGTAATTTGAGTATAAGTGTTATTACATTTTGTTCTTGTACTGTACAGCATAAGGTGTTGATTCGTAGGCCTAGTAAAGTTTTTGTAATTCATATTGTCTGCCAGTGGTAATAATATTTTGTATCTGTAATATTATATCTGGCATTCACTCAGTATTATCTGGTATCTCATTTTAACAGGGCTGACTTAGACAAATTTACTCGTGCTAATTTCGTGTTAACAGAGGCTATTGCAGTTAACCATATATTTAACCTGTTTTTTGCCATTACATTATCCTTATGAGTCCTGAATGTTTAGTTGTTAGTTTGAGCATTAAACTTTGACTTGTAATTTTACCTAACTTTTTTGTTTTGAACCTGGAACTTTGCGGGACAGTTTTCTCTGTTCCGTAACAATATATATATATATATATATATATATATATATATATATATATATATATATATATATGCAAAATAACCACAGGAGAAATGAGAGGAGCGACAGTGAGTACTTTCTGTCTGAAGATGTAATATACGAAAGTACTCACTGTCGCACCTCTCATTTCTCCTGTGGTTATTTTTCATACATATCTTCACGGTGAAGTGAAGTCTTTGCATATATATATATATATATATATATATATATATATATATATATATATATATATATATGTATATTGTTACATAGCCTATGATTTCATCATCCTTTGTGTAATTCTAACGTACAGTGTGCTGCCTGTTTGATCACGAGTGTGTTCTACCTCACTCCGCCCCTTCTACCGTTATAGTAGAGTGAGTCGTTCTTTTCTGTTGTTCAGAGCGGGATTGTCAACTCTTTGTTCCCATGGCTTCATTTGTGAGTCATTCTTACAAGTTGTAGCAAGCTCTGCCGGCCCCTGTATAATGAGCTCAGTCTCTGCATTATTGCCACTTAGATCTGCTCCTCATTGTGTTCACATCTCTGTCCTCCCCTGTACAGTTGTTATTATTGTGAGTGCTCAGGAAGTCTCCAACCATCTAGCAGCTGTGTAATTTGAGTATAAGTGTTATTGCATTTTTTCTTGTACTGTATAGCATAAGGTGTTAATTCTTAGGCCTAGTAACGTGTTTTGTAATTCATGTAGGGTTCTTTATGTCAGTCATCATTAATAATATTTTGTATCTGTAATAATATATCTGGCATTCACTGAGTATTATCTGGTATCTCATTCTATCAGGGCTCACTTAGATAAATTTACTCTTGCTAATTTCGTGTTAATAGAGGCTATTGCAGTTAACCATATATTTAACCTGTTTTTTGCCATTACATTATCCTTATGAGTCCTGAATGTTTTGTTATTAGTTTGAGCATTAAACTTTAACTTGTAATTTTACCTAACTCTTTGTTTTGAACCTGGAACTTTACGTCGGGAGTGTAGTGATTTTTAGTATTCTCACTTAAAGTGTATATTATCTTTCCCTGTTCCGTAACATAAATTTGGCGACCTCATATCAAGATATTCAGGATATTATCATAAGGATATTGCTTGATATTTTACGACTGTGATTTATTCATGATGTCTACTATTACTACACTTGATGAAGCCAAAGATTTTTTGTCAAATGTGCAAACAGTGTGTGATGTAGAAAACAGAACAAAGAATGAACTTAAGCTTGTTGCTCAACAACTGGGAATTGCTGTTCGCTCTCATCATTCTAAAGATCAAATTGTTGACATGATTAATGAAAGCTTGTTTAATGTAACTCCTCCAAATGAGCAAACGCAGATTGAAATAGCTAAGTTACAGCTAGCCCTGCAGGAGGCTCGTGTGTAGGAAGCTGAATTTCAAGCACGTGCTAAAGAGGCTGAGTCTCAGGCTAAGGAGGCTTGTGTTAAGGAGGCTGAATTTCAAGCAAATGCTAAGGTGGCTGAATCTCAGGCTCGGATTCAGGAGGCACAGATACAGGCTCAGGCACAAATTGAACTATCTAGGATTCAGGCAGACCATGAGTATCGCATGAAACAAGGTGGAACTGGATCATCTAGCTCTGATGATTTTGATGTGGCTAAAAATGTTAAACTTGTCCCTCCTTTTAATGAATCTGATTTAACAAGGTATTTTCAGTTGTTTGAGAGGGTAGCTACAGGTTTTAATTGGCCCAAGGAGTATTGGCCAGTACTCCTTCAAACTGTTCTCACCGGTAAAGCTCATGTAACTTATGCATCTTTGCCTCAGGATCAATCTGATAATTATGATGTAGTTAGGAGCTTGATTCTTAAGGCCTATGAGCTTGTTCCTGAAGCCTATAGAGTAAAATAGGACAACTTATAAGCATGATAAGCAATCCCATGTTGAGTATGCAAAAATCAAAGAAGATCTGTTAGAGCAGTGGTAAAATTCTAAGAATGTGGATTCTGATTTTGACAAATTTAAGCAGATGATTTTGCTGGAGGACTTCAAAAGGTGTATTAGTAAAGATGTAAGCCTATATCTTGATGAGAAAAGAATAGATAATTTGTCTGATGCTGCAGTTTTAGCTGATGAATATGTTCTCACTCACAAGAGATATTCTAGAGAAAGAAGGAAAGCTGAGAGTAAGTACGTTGCCTCTACTCAGAGTACAGGTAACAGGAAAGAGAATAAAGATGATGTTTCTCAGGAAGTAAATACCAGCTTCACCTCTAGATATCAGAAAAGTAAATGTACTTATTGTAGTAAGTTTGGTCATACTACGGAGAAATGTTTCAGGAGACAGCGTGATGTGAACAAAAAGGAGTCTTTAAATATTCAGTCAATTGGTCTAGTGTCCACCCTTGAGAGTTCCCATAATTCTTTAACTGAGTTAACTGAACCTGCTTTGAGGGGTAACTTAAATTCTCATGATGGAGCTCCTCTTTTGAGCAGTAACGTGGGTGACACTCTCAAGAGTTCATGTGCTAATTTCCTGTCTGATGGTTTTGTCAGTCCTCTGGACAGTAATGACAGGAAATCAGTTTAAATATATCGTGATACAGGTGCTTGCCAATCCCTTATGCTGACCAGTGTTCTAGGCTCTAATGTTAATTCCTCTGATTAAACTGTAATCTTACAAGATGTAGGGAATAATTACTTCTCTGTTCCTCTGTGCAGAGTGAATTTAGAGTCTGGGTTTGTTAATGGTTCCGTTATGGTTGGGTTGGTTGAGACACTCCCAATGTCAGGTGTAACTTTCTTACTTGGAAATGATATTGGCGGAAGTCAAGTGTGTCCAGCTCCTCAGTTGTCTAGTGAGCCGGTGGCTGCGGCCCGGGATTGTGATGTCCCTGATGTGTTCCATGCATGTGCTGTCACTAGGGCTAAGTCTAAAGTTACTGGTGATTTAGAGGATAATGATGATGATGATGTTATCCTAGCTGACACTTTTCTTGCTAATTTGGACCACTCACCAGATGAGGCAGTACCCCGTAGTGTTGATAATTTGTCTCGTCAAGAGTTGGTTGAGTTGCAGGTTGCGGACCCTGAGTTGAAAGGTCTAGCTAACTCTGCTTACAGTGAAGAAGAGTCAGCCGGTGCTTCTACTTGTTATTATGTAAAGTCAGGAGTACTTATGAGGAAGTGGAGACCCCCAACAGCATCAGCCGACTGTGAATGGGAGGTTGTACATCAAGTTGTCATCCCTCGTGTTTGTAGGCAGGATATCATTAGAGTGGCTCATGATTCCAGTTTGGCAGGACACCTTGGAGTGAGGAAGACTGTGGCACGCATTTTGAAACACTTCTACTGGCCAGGTATCTTCAGGGATGTTTCCTCGTATTGTAAGTCTTGTCACACCTGTCAAGTTGTGGGGAAGTGTAATCAGACCGAAAAGGTTGCACCTCTAGTTCCCATTCCTCCTTTTGAGGCGCCTTTCACCCGTGTGTTGGTGGATATTGTGGGCCCTCTTCCTAAGACTTCTTCAGGATTTTCTTATGTGTTGACCATGATTGATATGGCTACTCGTTATCCTGAAGCCATTTCACTTAGAAATATCTCAGCAAAGAACGTGGTTAAGGAAATGCTAGGGTTCTTCACAAAGTTTGGTCTGCCCAAGGAGGTACAGTCAGACCGGGGAAGTAATTTCATGTCAAACGTTTTCAAGCAGTCTCTGAAAGAGTTGGGCATCACCCAGATCACGTCTTCAGCTTACCATCCCCAGACCCAAGGAGCGTTGGAGAGATATCATCAAACACTCAAATCGATGCTCAAGAAATACTGTTTGGAACATCAGAAAGACTGGGATAAAGGTCTTCCATTTGTTGTATTTGCCGCAAGAGAATCTCCAAATGAATCACTGGGCTTCTCACCTTTTGAACTACTGTTTGGCCATGAAGTAAGAGGACCCCTTAAGTTACTCGAGGAATGCTGGCTGTCGGAGGAAGATGACGTCAACATGCTGGAGTATGTGATGAAGTTCAAAGAACGGCTGTCCACTGCTTTACAGCTGGCGAGAGAGAATTTAGGAGCTGCTCAGGAGAAGATGAAGACTTGGTATGATAAGAAGTCCAGGTTACGCCACTTTCAGCCAGGAGATCAGGTTTTGATTCTGCTACCGGTTCATGGGCAACCTCTTCAAGCCAAGTTTAGTGGTCCTTATTTCGTGGAGAAGAAACTCGGTGATGTCAACTATATCATCGCCACACCAGATCGTAGAAGGAGCAAGCAACTATGTCACATCAACATGCTAAAGTTATATAACAGGCGGAACGAAAATAATCCAGTCTGCACTGTAGCTGTTCCACCCGAGTCTGCAAGTGAAGCTCTCCCATGCAGTATGAGCCTGAGTGATAGTTTGGGGAAGAATCCTGATATCATGAATGATCTCCAGACTAAGCTTTCTCCTCTACCTCCCGAGGTAAGGCAGGAGTTTTCGGCATTACTGCAGGAGTACCCGCAAGTGTTCCGTGCCACTCCAGGAAGAACCACTGTGTTGATGCATGATGTCGATGTTGGAGACGCAAAGCCAATTAAATTGCCTCCTTACTGTGTGAACCCAGTGAAAGTTCCTCTCATCCAGAAGGAGCTTGTCTACCTGTTGGACCACAAGATGATTGAGCCCTGCCAGAGCGAGTGGAGTTCTCCTGTCACTCTAGTCCCTAAGCCAGGGGGGTCACAGCGGCTTTGCATTGACTACAGACGTGTTAATCAGATAACCAAAACAGACACTTACCCTCTCCCTCGTGTGGAAGATTGCATGGACAAGATCGGAAAGGCTAGGTACATAAGTAAGTTTGATTTGTTAAAGGGATACTGGCAAGTACCTATGACTGAACGTGCTAGGGAGATCTCATGTTTTGTAACACTAGGAAAGACTTTTGCATGTTCCGTAATGCCATATGGTATGAAGAATGCACAAGCCACATTTCAGAAGCTCATGAATGTTGTAACAGAGGGTTTCGCAGGGTGTGTTGTTTATATTGATGATGTATTAATCTTCAGTGACAACTGGAAAGATCACCTATGCCGTGTCAGTAAATTTCTTGAGCGTTTGGTTCATGCTAATCTTGTAGCTAATTTATCAAAGTGTGAGTTTGGTCAAGCTAAAGTTCAGTACCTCGGGTACGTAATTGGTGATGGACATGTTGCACCACCAGGAGCTAAGGTTCAGGTTATAAGTGATCTTCCCAGACCTAAAAGTAGGAAAGAGCTACAAAGATTTTTGGGAATGGTAGGTTATTACAGGAGATTTGTTCTTAACTTTTCGATTCTTGTATCACCACTTAGAGACCTACTGAAAAAGGGAGTTAAATTTGCCTGGACCGATAACTGTGAATCCTCTTTCAACAAACATAAAGCTATCCTATTAAGTCAGCCAGTGCTCGCTACTCCAAATTTTGCTAAGCCTTTTAAGATGGCTGTTGATGCAAGTGATACAGGAGCTGGGGCTGTTTTGCTGCAAGAGGATGATCAGGGTATTGAACACCCTGTATCTTATTACAGTAAGAAGTTCACTCCACCTCAAAAGAACTACTCAACTATTGAGAAAGAGCTTTTGGCCTTGATTATTGGTTTACAGCATTTTTCATTTTATTTGTGTTCTGGTTTTGACCCCATAGTCATTTATACCGATCATAGCCCACTGAAATTCCTTAGTAAGTTTAAAGATAAAAATCAGAGATTGACAAGATGGAGTCTACTTCCTCAGGAGTATTCATTAGACATACAATATGTCAAGGGGAAAGAAATGTTATTGCAGATTGCTTATCTAGACTTTAGACAGATTGTTTTAGAGTAATAACAAATTTCCTTCGTAAATTTCTTTTTCTTTGTGGGGAGGTGTTACATAGCCTATGATTTCATCATCCTTTGTGTAATTCTAACGTACAGTGTGCTGCCTGTTTGATCACGAGCGTGTTCTACCTCACTCCCCCCCTTCTACCGTTATTGTAGAGTAAGTCGTTCTTTTCTGTTGTTCAGAGCGGGATTGTCAACTCTGTGTCCCCATGGCTTCATTTGTGAGTCATTCTTACAAGTTGTATCAAGCTCTGCCGGCCCCTATATAATGAGCTCAGTCTCTGCATTATTGCCACTTAGATCTGCTCCTCATTTTGTTCACATCTCTGTCCTCCCCTGTACAGTTGTTATTATTGTGAGTGCTCAGGAAGGCTCCAACCATCTAGCAGCTGTGTAATTTGAGTATAAGTGTTATTGCATTTTTTCTTGTACTGTATAGCATAAGGTGTTAATTCTTAGGCCTAGTAACGTTTTTTGTAATTCATGTAGGGTTCTTTATGTCTGTTTTTATTAATAATATTTTGTATCTGTAATAATATATCTGGCATTCACTGAGTATTATCTGGTATCTCATTCTATCAGGGCTGTCTTAGATAAATTTACTCTTGCTAATTTCGTGTTAATAGAGGCTATTCCAGTTAACCATATATTTAACCTGTTTTTTGCCAATACATTATCCTTATGAGTCCTGAATGTTTTGTTGTTAGTTTGAGCATTAAACTTTAATTTGTAATTTTACCTAACTCTTTGTTTTGAACCTGGAACTTTACGGGACTGTAGTGATTTTTAGTATTCTCACTTAAAGTGTACATTATCTTTCTCTGTTCCGTAACAATATATATATATATATATATATATATATATATATATATATATATATATATATATATATATATATATATATATATATATATATATACCGGTATTAAAGAGATAAATGATCAACTGATATATTAAATTCCTGTCAATAAAAACTGGACTTGAATTAAAATGCCTGAGACTGGGATTAATGACACTGCATGTTAATGAAGGCTGCAGTTCATGAGAGAGGGAGGTGAAAAGGACTGCCTGTGTGTAATGAGAGAGAGAGAGAGAGAGAGAGAGAGAGAGAGAGAGAGACGAAAACAAAGTGTTCGTAAAAAGTGGTAAAGGAAAGACAGAATAAAAATGGAGGTAGGGGAATGGCAAGGATGAGAGAGAGAGAGAGAGAGTGAAGTATCCAATCAGTATGTCTTTATTTTAACATAGAAACTGCAATTTTGAGTTTAACTAAATCCTTGAAAGGTAAACTAAATAAAAGAAAAGAAGCTCAAAGGGGAATGAGAAATATTATGTTAGGAATGTGGTAGAGATAATAAAGATTAAAAAAGTCTTGAATGAGGGAATAAAGGAAAGTAGAGGATACAATCAGTATTATCCAAAAGCATAAATGGATGTGGGCAGGTCATGTCCTTCGTAAAGCAGGTAACAGATGGAAAACCAGGGTAACTGAGTGGCAGCCCAGAGATGGAGTGAGAGGAAGAGGCAGACAGGGGAAGAGATGAAGTGAGAGGAAGAGGCAGACAGAGAACAAGATGGAGAGATGGAGCGAGAGGAAGAGGCAAATAGGGGTAGAGATAAAGTGAGAGGAAGAGGCAGACAAAGAACAAGATGAAGATATGAAGTGGACGAGGCAGACGGAGAACAAAATGAAGATTTGGAGTGAGAGGAAGAGGCAGACAGAGAATAAGAAATGAGATGGAGTGAGAGGAAGAGGCAGACAGTGGACGAGATCGTGAAAGGAAACTCGGATTTATGCTGGGAATGGATGGAACAGGCTGACATGCAACAGGTCAGAAAGAAGAACGATGGGAGGGACCATCTTGCAGTACACGGTTTCAGGATGTTGGTGACGATGGTGAGGAGGAGGAGAAAGAGGAGGATAATGATGTGGGAAAGCCCGTCCTACAGTAGCAATTTTCAGGTTGTTGTTGATGATGGTGACTGATGATGATTATTATTTTTATCATTATTATTACCAGTTTAACATCCACATATCCTAAAGTAGGTAACAATGCCGACAAAACATAATACGAATATCACACAAGACAACATTAACACAGAAACAGGCAAAATAATTCGCCAAGGAAGAGGTGTCACGGCGTCACGACACCAATACAAATTCGTCTCACTCTTTGGATATGCTAACACCAGTACTTATATATTCGTAATGACATTTTTTTTTTTTTTCGTTTGTTAGAGCAAAAATGGCCACGACTGAAAAGAAGAGATTATTTGCGGAGATCTTGTATGATAATCCAATGTCATTTCTATTTTAAGAGAAGGTGTGTTTGAATTGGCACACACACACACACACACACACACTGCCATTTACTGTCTCATTCTCCCATCCAACCTCATTTCCTCTGTGTCTGTCTAATAATTCTCACCTCCTCCCTCGTCAGCATCTCTCTCTCTCTCTCTCTCTCTCTCTCTCACACACACACACACACACACACACACACACTCACACACACGCACACACACACACACGCACACGAGGCCCAACATTGGCACTGCCGCCTGCACATAAGTCATGGAACAGGCCTGAAACAATTGTCATGAAATGCTACTGAAACAAGAAGACATTTATACCGTACCACTTAATGCACTTTTGGGAAGATTGTTCTTTTTTATTTTATTTTATTTTTTAATGCATACTCGTACTGCTAACCTGGTTTATGTCCGACTTGTCCTTCTTCTGAGTATTCACAGAGGGAGAGACTTTTATCTTGAGAGATTTGACAAAACCGCCTCCAGGAAAAGACGACGAATGAGAAGAAGGAGGAGGAGGAGGAGGAGGAGGAGGAGAAGAAGAAGAAGAAGAAGAAGAAGAAGAAAGAGAAGAAGAAGGAGAAGAAAAAGTGCAAATGGAGAACAGAAAGAGAAGAAAAAGAAGAAAATAATAATAATAATAATAATAAGTAGAAGAAGAAGAAGAAGGAGAAGAAGAAAAAGAGAAAATGGAGAACGGCGAGAAGAAAAAGAAGAGAATAATAATAATAGTAATAATAATAATAATAATAATAATAATAATAATAATATGATGATGATGATGATGATGATGATGATGGAGTGGAGGAGAGAGGAAGAAAAAGAAACGAGAAAAAGAATAAGGATGAAAATAAGAATAAGAATAGGAAGGGTGTATCAAAAGCCTCAGGTGAGAACAAATTTTCCACAGGTAAACATAATCATCTGTGACTGGCAAGGAAAATGTAAAAAAAAAAAAAAAAAGCCAATAGATCGAAAAATTCAACTCCTTCACTGATAGACTCCCAAGTAAAAAAAGTCAACTATAGTCCTTTCACCTTAACTTGGCCAGGATTTTTGTCCCTTTGCAGCTTGTTTCACGTAGCTTTGAGGCAGGACAATACTGTGGCTCTACATCCTTTTCATAGCACTTCTTCGTGACTAGGATCATATTCTATAGATAATTCCTTCTTACAACTCAGTATTCAGGATGGAGAGAGAGAGAGAGAGAGAGAGAGAGAGAGAGAGAGAGAGAGAGAGAGAGTCAATTTTAGGACAAGTTGGTAAAAAAAAAAAAAAAAGTATAATTCAATGACCTGATCCTATGCTGACATTTGGGTCACTTCGACTGACCTTCTTGGCCGAAAGTCAAGATAAGGTCAAGATAAGTCATGATGAAGTCAAGATGAAGTCAAGATGATGTCAAGATGAAGTCAAGATGATGTCAAGATGAAGTCAAGATGATGTCAAGATGAAGTCACAATGATGTCAAGAGAGTCGAGATGAGGTAAAGATGAAGCCAAGATAAAGTCAAGATGAAGTGAAGATGGTCAAGATTATGTCAAAGATGAAGTCAAGATAAAGTCAAGATGAAGTCAAGATAAAATCAAGATGAAGTCAAGATGAAGACAAGATAAAGTCAAGATGAAGTCAAGATTGTTGAGATGAAGTCAAGGTGAAGTCAAGATGAAGTCAGGATGAAGTCAAAACGAAGTCAAGAAAAAGTCAAGATGAAGTCAAGATTAAGCCAAGAAGTCAATATGAAGTTAAGATGAAGTCAAGATTAAGCCAAGAAGTCAAGATGATTTCAGGATTAACGTCCAGATGAAGTCAAGAAATTCGGGATGAAGTCAAGATAAGGACAAGATGAAGTCATGATAGTCGAGATGAAGTCAAGATGAAGTCAAGATGAAGTAAAGATAAAGTCAAGATGAAGTCAAGATGAAGTCAAGATAAAGTCAAGATGAAGTCAAGATGAAGTCAAGATAAAGTCAAGATGAAGTCAAGATAAAGATGCAGTCAAGATAAGGCAAGTGAAATTAAACATCTTGATATGAGGGAGAGTAATGAAATGAATGATAAGAGAACGATAAACGACGAAAGGAAGGAAAAGTGGACGAAATGCAGGGGAAAATGACGAAGAATTATGAGACAATGATAGAAAAAGAGTTAAGAGGAGAAGAAGAAGAGAGCGAAAAGGAGATGAAGGAAAAAATGAGCGAAAAGGAAAAGGACGAAGATAAGAGGAAATACGAGACAGGATGACGAAAAAGGGAGGAACTAATAGACATGGAAAGAGGAAAGACAAAACGAAGAATTGTGAAAAGGATGAAAGAAAGATGATGCCTGAGCGAAGATATGTGAAGCTGAATAAACTGTGTGTGTGTGTGTGTGTGTGTGTGTGTGTGTGTGTGTGTGTGTGTGTGTGAGAGAGAGGGAGAGAGAGAGAGAGAGAGACAGAGGGGGGGGGTGCGAATGTAAAAAACTGAATGGTAAAAAAAAGTCAGACAAATGATAACAAAGAGGAAGAGAAAAAGTGAGCGAAAGTAATTAACAGAAAAAGGGAGAGGGTGGACACGTAGAAAACTGAGGAAATAAAAACCTGAGCGAAAAATGAAACACCAAACAAGAGAGAGAGAGAGAGAGAGAGAGAGAGAGAGAGACGAAGCCAAAAAGATACAGGGGAAAAAAGCATCGTAAAATAAGAAAAAAATAAAATACAAAAGACAACCCAGAAGATACAGGAAATAGATAAAGAAAATGGGGTCCGGGATAGCAGGCATAACAAAAGCAATCAGCCTCTTTGGACATCTACAGTAGGTACGATTTTCTGCTAAACTGGATAGGGGCTTCGTTCCCTGACTCCCTCCCTGTGTGTGTGTGTGTGTGTGTGTGTGTGTGTGTGTGTGTGTGTGTGTGTCTGTGTGTCTGTGTGTGTGCCAGTTAAAGTAAAAAGATTTTTGCGCGACATAGTGTAGATAATGATAATAATCCGTGTTCTGTGGCCTCTCTCTCTCGCTCTCTCCCTCTCTCTCTCTCTCTTGGGCCTTTTTTTGATCCGAAAGTTGTGCATTTTCAAACCTCCCATTATTAAACTCTCTCTCTCTCTCTCTCTCTCTCTCTCTCTCTCCTTTTCATAACAGCAAAGATCGAATCACAATTATTGAGTTTTAGACCCAAAATTATCATATCCTACCTCACTTCTCCATATTTCCACAAGCAGGGAGTTAGGTGGGTTAGGCTAGGTTAGGTTAGGTTAGGCTAGGTTAGGTTAGGTTAGGCTAGGCTAGGTTAGGTTAGGGTTAGGTTAGGTTAGGTTAGGCTTGGTCAGGTTAGGTTAGGTTAGGTTCGGGGTTAGGATAGGCTAGGTTAGGCTTTGTTAGGTTAGGTTAGGTTAGGTTAGGCTAGGTTAGGTTAGGTTAGGCTAGGTTAGGTTAGGTTAGTCTGGGTTAGGCTAGGTTAGGTTAGGCTAGGTTAGGTTATGTTATGTTAGATTAGGTTACATTACTTTTTACAAAGGAAGGTTGGGAAAGA
This sequence comes from Coenobita brevimanus, assembly GCF_032717465.1. Classification (NCBI taxonomy): domain Eukaryota; kingdom Metazoa; phylum Arthropoda; class Malacostraca; order Decapoda; family Coenobitidae; genus Coenobita; species Coenobita brevimanus. Next base: position 42,320,941 of record NC_137069.1, read on the forward strand.
TTGGCTGAGAGACGTTAGGTTATTGTTAGGTTATGTGAGATCAGGGAAGGTCACGTAAAGTTAAGTTAGATTAGGGTAGGTCAAGGAAGGCTAGGTAAAGGTAAGTCAGTTACAATAATGATGGGAAAGGTTAGGTATTGGTTAGTTAATTAATAAATGATGGGAAAGGATAGGTAAAAGAAAGTTAATTACAATAATGATAGAAAAGGTTATGTAAAGGTACGTTACTTACAATAATAATGAGAAAGGTCAGATAAAGGTAAGTCAATTATAATAATGAAGGTAAAGGTTAGGTAAAGGTAAGTTAATTAATAAATGATGGGAAAGGTTAGGTTACTTGAAGGAAAAGCTTGAAAAACGGGTCATGTTGGTGATGATAATGTTTACCAATAATATAAACAAATACGTTAGGTGACAAATACCTAAAAGATATATATATATATATATATATATATATATATATATATATATATATATATATATATATATATATATATATATGTAAAATAACCACAGGAGAAATGAGAGGAGCGACAGTGAGTACTGGAGATCATAGGCAGCAGGAAATACAGACAAAGGGAGACAGTTCCAGAGTTGACCTGTTGCATAAATGAAAGACTGAGAGTAACGGTTAACTTTTGCATTAGAGTGTTGGACAGAAAAGGGATGAGAGTTTGCTGCCAGACGGGTGTTACGCGCCCGTCGTAGAGGTGGAGGAATGCAAGGAGACAGTTCAGAGGAGCAGTGACCATTAAAGTAGCGATAGAAAAGAGATAAAGATGCAACAGTGCGGCGAAGAGATAGAAGTTGAAGGGAGTCAGTAAGAGGAGGAGAGTTAATGAGACGAAAAGCTTTTGACTCCACCCTATTGAGAAGAGCCGTATGTGGGGAGCCTCCCCACACATGAGAGTTGTACTCCACACAGGGGCGGATAAAACCCCTGTATAGAGTCAACAATTGTGCAGGGGTAAAGAAAGAGCGGAGTCAGCTTAGCACACCCAATCTCTTGGAAGCAGATTTTACAAGAGATGTAATATGATCTTTCCAAGATAAGTCCCTAGTAAATGAAACCCCAAGCATGTTCAAGGATGATGCAGGATTAAGCTGAATATTATTAAACATTAGTGGGTATACCTGTGGAAGATTTTGTCGGGTTGATAGGTGTAAGAACTGAGTCTTAGATGCATTAAAAACAACCATATTATTTTTACCCCAGTCAGAGATACAAGCCAAGTCAGACATTAGGTGTGCCATAGCCTCATCCCTTGTTTGTTGAAGTAACTGTTGAGATGGGCGTTGCGGGAAACGAATGGAAAGGTGAAGGGTGGAGTCATCAGCGTATGAGTGGATAGGGTTAGATGTACAGCTTAGAAGATCATTGATGAATAAAAGGAAGAGAGTTGGTGATAGGACAGAGCCCTGAGGAACACCACTGTTGATAGATCTAGGAGAAGAACGATGGCCGTCTACAACAGCGGCTATAGAACGACCAGAAAGGAAGCTAGCGATGAAGGCACAGATAGAAGGATAGAAACCGTAGGAGGGCAGTTTGGAAATTAAAGATTTATGCCAGACTCGATCGAAAGCCTTTGAGATGTCAAGTGCAATGGCAAAGCTTTCGCCAAAGTCCCAAAAGGAGGATGACCAGGAGTCTGATAGGTAGGTGAGAAGATCGCCAGTGGAGCGTCCCTGACGGAACCTGTACTGACGATCGGAAAGAAGGTTGTGATAGGAAATGTGCCTTAAAATTTTTCTATTGAGAATTGACTTGAAAACTTTTGAAATACAGGACGTTAAAGCAATTGGAAGATAGTTGGAGGGTTGGGAGTGGTCACCCTTCTTTGGGACTGGCTGAATGAGAGCAAATTTCCAGCAAGAAGGAAAGGTACAAGTTGACAGACAAAGGCGAAAGAGTTTGCCTAGGCAGGGTGGAAGCACAGAAGCACAGTTCTTGAGAACAACAGGAGGGACCCCATCAGACCCATATGCCTTGTTAGTACTGAGGCCAGTGATGGCAGAAAATACATCAACAGAAGAAATTTTAATGTCAGCCATGAGGAAGTCAGAAGGGGGAAGTGATGGAGAAACAGGACTGGAATCGTCTAAGGTGGAACTGGAGGAGAAAGTCTGTGTGAAGAGATCTGCTTTATCAGTAGAAGAAATAGCTACAGAACCATCAGAGTAGAAAAGAGGAGGGAAGGATGATGAGGTAAAGTTGTTAGAAATATTTTTGGAATGGTGCCAGAAGGAGCGGGAAGAATTCGAGTTGGAGAGTTGAGAACATTTAGTATGGATGAAATTATTTTTAGTAGAGCGAAGAATGGACTTAGCACGATTCCGGGCGGAAACGTAAAGATGATGTGATTCAGGGGTGGGTTGGCTCTTGTACCTTTTGTAGGCCCTCTCCTTGTTGCGGACAGCATTAGAACAAGCGTGATTAAACCAAGGCTTTCTTGCATTAGTCAAAGGATATGAGAAAGTAATGTATGCTTCCATGCCTGAGAGAATAACCTCCGTAATGCACAAGGCACACTCAGATGGCTCCCGGCCATGGAAGCAATAATCATTCCAGGGAAAATCAAAGAAGTACTGCCTGAGGGCCTCCCAGTCCGCGGCTCCAAAATGCCACAGACGACGTTTCCCTGGAGGGTCCACAGGCTGTACTGGAGTGATAGGACAAGTTAAGGTAATTAGGTTGTGATCAGAGGAGCCCAACGGAGAAAAAAGATTAACAGAGTAAGCAGAAGGATTAGTTGTGAGGAAGAGGTCAAGTATGTTGGAGCTCTCTTCAAGGCGGTCAGGGATACGGGTAGAGTGCTGTACAAGCTGCTCTAGGTCATTAAGGATAGAAAAGATGTAGGCTTGTTCACCAGGTGGATCAGTGAAAGGAAAGGAGAGCCAAAGGTGGTGGTGAACATTGAAATCTCCTAGAATGGAGATTTCAGAGAAAGGAGAAATGGATAGAATGTGTTCCATCATAGAAGTAAAATAGTCAAAGAATTTTTGATAGTCAGTAGAATTAGGGGATAAGTAAACAGCACAGATATATTTAGTCAGAGAATGACAGGAAAGCCGAAGCCAGAGTGTAGAGAATTCAGAAGAATCGAGTTCAGGAACACGAGAGCAAGATAAGTCGTTGCCTATATATACACAACAGCCACCTTTGGCTTTGAAATGAGTATAGAGAAAATAGGAGGATACAGAAAAGGGTTTGCTGTCAATTGCCTAAGACAGCTGAGTCTCAGTTAGAAAAAGAAGGTGATGTTTAGAGGATGAAAGGTGGTGCTCAACAGAGTGAAAGTTAAAGGAAAGGCCGCGAATATTGCAGAAATGAAGAAGAAGAGAGTCAGACAGTGGTTCCAGACACCTCGAGTCGTCACCGGGAGAGGGGCGGATGGTGGGGGTATTTATGGTCCCCCCCCCCGGGGACTCCGAGGCTTGCTGATGAGACGCCATTTTAGTTGAATTTTGAATAGGAAGTGTAGTGAGTACTGTGCATGTAGTTTGGTGTAGATAGTTAGAGAAATTTGTACTGGAGAGCATGCTGGCCTACTCTCTGTGTAACTGAGACACTGAAAAAGTTCAGCAAAGGGGGATGGTCAGGAACTAGTCCTGAGGGCTGATGAAATGGGAGCTCCAGCACTCCCTGTCGTCAGCTTTCCATCCACCTCGGGAGTACTGCCCAGTTATATACCGGTAAAGAGATAAATGATCAACTGACATATTAAATTCCTGTCAGTAAAACCTGGACGTGAATTAAAATGAACATATGCCTGAGACTGGGATTAAAGACACTGCATGTTAATGAAGGCTGCAGTTCAGGAGAGAGGGAGGTGAAAAAGGACTGCCTGTGTGTAATGAGGTAGAGAGAGAGAGAGAGAGAGAGAGAGAGAGAGAGAGAGAGAGAGAGAGAGAGAGAGAGAGACAGAGAGAGAGAGAGAGACGAAAAGAAAGTGTTCGTAAAAACTGGTAGTGAAACGAGACAGAATAAAAATGGAGATAGGGGAATGGCAAGGATGAGAGAGAGAGAGAGAGAGAGAGAGAGAGAGAGAGTGAAGTATCCAATCAGTATGTCTTTATTTTAACATAGAAACTGCAATTTTGAGTTTAACTAAATCCTTGAAAGGTAAACTAAATAAAAGAAAAGAAGCTCAAAGGAGAATGAGAAATATTATGTTAGGAATGTGGTAGAGTTAATAAAGATAAAAAAAATCTTGAATGAGGGAATAAAGGTAAGTAGAGGATACAATCAGTATTATCCAAAAGCATAAATGGATGGGAGGGGGAGGCCGAGGATGAGATGGAGGGATGGGGTGGAGAGGTATATGAGAGAGGGGGGTGTGAGTTGGGAGCAGGGCAGTGAAATGGCGGGGGACAGGGCGACTTGGAGGCGATTTGTTTGTGGCCACCCCAAACGGGATTGAGGCGTCTGGCAATAGATAGATAGATAGATAAATGGATGGGGCAGGTCATGTCCTTCGTAAAGCAGGTAACAGATGGACAACCAGGGTAACTGAGTGGCAGCCCAGAGATGGATTGAGAGGAAGAGGCAGACAGGGGAAGAGATGGAGAGGAAGAGGCAGACAGAGAACAAGATGGAGAGATGGAGCGAGAGGAAGAGGCAGATAGGGGTAGAGATGAAGTGAGAGGGAGAGGCAAACAGAGAACAAGATGAAGAGATGGAGTGGACGAGGCAGACAGAGAACAAAATGAAGATTTGGAGAGAGAGGAAGAGGCAGACAGAGAATAAGAAATGAGATGGAGTGAGAGGAAGAGGCAGACAGTGGACGAGATCGTGAGAGGAAATTCGGATTTTTGCTGGGAATGGATGGAACAGGCTGACATGCAATAGGTCAGAAAGAAGAACGATGGGAGGGACCGTCTTGCAGTACACGGTTTCTGGATGTTGGTGACGATGGTGAGGAGGAGGAGAAAGAGGAGGATAATGATGTGCGAAAGACCGTCCTACAGTAGAAGTTTTCAGGTTGTTGTTGATGATGGTGACTGATGATGATATTATTTTTATCATTGTTAATACGTCTTAAAGTAGGTAACAATGCCGACAAAACATAATACGAATATCACACAAGACAACATTAACACAGAAATAGGCAAAATAATTCGCCAAGGAAGAGGTGTCACGGCGTCTCGATACCAATACAAATTCGTCTCACTCTTTGGATATGCTAACACCAGTACTTATATATTCGTAATGACATTTTTTTTTTTCGTTTGTTAGAGCAAAAATGGCCACGACTGAAAAGAAGAGATTATTTGCAGAGATCTTGTATGATAATCCAGTCATTTCTATTTTAAGAGAAGGTGTGTTTGAATCGGCACACACACACACACACACACACACACACACACACACACACACACACACACACTGCCATTTACTGTCTCATTCTCCCATCCAACCTCATTTCCTTGTCTATCTGTGTTTGTCTAATAATTCTCACCTCCTCCCTCGTCATCATCTCTCTCTCTCTCTCTCTCTCTCTCTCACACACACACACACACACACACACACACACACACACACACACACACACACACACACACACAAACACACACAAATTACAAAGTAATAGGATTGCAGGTACGAAAGTGGTACACAAACAGGATGGAAGAAGAAGGAGGAAGGTAGTAGAACCATGTCATGACAAGTACATAAACAAGATGATAAAGTTGATGTACTCAAATGTGGATGGAATGGTATCTAAATTACTAGAGATGAATGATTATGTCAGAGAAAATGAACCACAAATTATATGCCTAACTGAAACAAAATTAACACCAAGGATATCCAATGACATACTAAACTTAGAGGAATACAATATATGGAGAATAGACAGAAATTTAAAAAAAGGAGGAGGAATTATAATATTAACTAAGAAAAATCTAAAAGTCAAGGAAATAAAACTAGATATACCATCACAAGTAGAACTGATTGAGTAGAGATCGACACATCTGAAGGTAAAGTAATTGTAGCCAATTTGTACATGCCACCCAGATCAAACACATGGGAAAGAGACGAATATGAGAACCTGGCAGAGAGTACAATTCAGAGTATAAGATCATTACTACATAAAATTTAAGAGAAATCGGAAAGAATTATACTAACTGGGGACTTCAATACAAATATAAATTGGAATACTCTAGATATAATAGCCAAGAAAGCTGTTGGGACCAAAAGCTCCTGGATCTCGTACAAGAGTTTTTCTTAACGCAACATGTGAGGGAAACCACCAGAAAAAGAGGACTTGATGTACCTTCAGTGCTAGATCTAATATTTACTAGGCAAGAAAATGATATTGACAGTTTAATATATCACCCTCCACTCGGCAAAAGCGATCATGCAGTACTAAATTATAACTTCAGGATAGCATATGACATAGTAAACAGCAATGACAGTTACAAAAAGAGCCTAAACTATAAAAAGGGAAATTATCAAGACCTAAAGAAGTATTTCTTAGAAGTTGATTGGGAAAATGAGCTTAGAGGACAAGATTTAAATGCTGTATATAAAAAATTTTGTGAATTTTATGAAATAGGAGTCCAGAAGAACATCCCACAGCACAAAGAAGCAGATAAGAAAATACAGAAATGGTTCAATACAGAATGTAAAAATTCAAAAGAAAGAAGAGATTTGCTGTGGAATAGATACAGAAGACACAATAGTGAAAGGGCATATAATAATTACAAACAGGCAAGAAACGACTATACAAGAATAAGGAGGGAAGCCCAAAAACAGTTTGAGGAGGATATAATAAATAAAAGTAGTGATCAACCAAAGCTGTTTTACAGCTATATCAGAAGCAAAACCAAAGTAAAAGATATAATACAATCCATTACGGACGAGGGAATCTCTTATACACAAGAGAAAGATATTTGTGAAGCACTAAATAAGAATTTCTAATTAGTTTTTACAGAAGAAAAAAATTTTGAGAAGGACTATGTGGAACATGCATGTCCACCCATACTACCAGATATACAAATAGCAGAAAAAGTAATACAGGAGGAGTTAAGTAGATAAGACAGAGGAAAAGCAAGTGGTCCTGATGAAAATTCATGTTGGGTATTACGAGAATGTGCAAAGGAGTTAAGTAAACCATTATTTTTAATTTTCAAGAAATGCTTGAGTCAAGGTAAACTACCTGATATTTGGAAAAAAGCAAATATTGTCCCCTTATTCAAGAAAGGAAATAGACAAAATTCACTCAACTACCGACCAGTATCACTGACCAGTGTTGTAAGCAAGGTATTAGAAAAAACTTATAAGAAAAGCTTGGGTAAATCATCTAGAAGAACACAGTATGATAACAGAAAGACAGTTTGGTTTCAGAAAAGGAAAATCATGTGTTACTAATCTGTTGAGCTACTATGACAGAGTAACAAACACAATACAGGAAAGGGAAGGATGGGTGGACAGTATCTATTTAGATTTCAAGAAAGCTTTTGACACAGTACCACACCAAAGACTTTTATGGAAACTGTACCATCAAGGAGGAATTCGAGGCAATCTGTTTTGTTGGATGCAAGACTTTCTTATAAAAAGAGAAATGAGGACAGTACTAAGAGGAAACTACTCATCATGGAAAGAAGTGACTAGTTCAATGCTGGCACCAGTCATGTTTTTAGTGTATATAAATGATATAAACAGTAACACTGGAAATGAGAGCTATCTGAATATGTTTGCAGATGATGCAAAAATACAAAGGAGAGTTACTAACACAGACTCTTGTAAAGAGCTACAAGAAGAATTAAATAAACTTCATGAATGGAGTAGTACATGGCAAATGGAATTCAATGTGGACAAGTGTCATGTAATCAAGTTTGGTAAAAGTGGAAAAGACCTGATTGGGATTATAAGTTACGAAATAAAACCCTATACACATCAGAAAGAGAGAAAGACCTAGGTGTGATTATCAATAACAGACTATCTCCGGCTGACCACATCAGCGAGAAGGTACGGAACATGTATACACTGCTTGCAAATATGAGAATAGCATTCACATACATAAATGAAGACATGCTAGGAAGGATAATAACATCATTCATTAGACCAACCCTGGAATATGCATCAGTAGTCTGGAGTCCTCATCTCAAAAAGCATATAGACAAGATTGAAAAAGTTCAAAAGGCCGCTACAAGATGGATACCAAGCTTAAGGGACCTAAGGTACGAAGAAAGACTAAATAAACTGAATCTACCAACACTACAGGAGAGAAGGAAAAGAGGTGACATGATAATGCTATATAAGTGCATATCAGGAAAGGAGAAAATAGACATAAATGATTACTTAACATATGGAGAAACATCAGCAAGATGACACTGCAAAAAACTGCATAAGAAGAGAGGTGATAAAGACGTAAGGAAATTCAGTTTCCCAAACAGAGCAATTAATCAATGGAATGCACTACCGAATGAAATAGTGTGTGCCAAAACAATTCACAAATTTAAGGATATGTACGATAAATATGGTTTAAGACACGGGACAGTACGAGCTTGACTCATTCCTGTAAAGATACAATTAGGTAAGAACAATTAGATAAGAACACACACACACACACACACACACACACACACACACACACACAAGGCCCAACATTGGCACTGACGCCTTCACATAAGTATTGGAACAGGCCTGAAACAATTGTCATGAAATGCTACTGAAACAAGAAGACATTTATACCACTTAATGCACTTTTGGGAAGTTTTTTTTTTTTTTTTTTTTTTTTAATGCATACTCGTACTGCTAACCTGGTTTATGTCCGACTTGTCCTTCTTCTGAGTATTCACACAGGGAGAGACTTTTATGTAGAGAGGTTTGACAAAACCGCCTCCAGGAAAAGACGACGAATGAGAAGAAGGAGAGAAGGAGGAGGAGGAGGAGGAGGAGGAGGATTACACAGGATTACACAGGAAAGCAAACAGCAACGGACCTTATGGCCCTTTCGAGGCTGCTTGTTAGAGAAAACTATGACTACAAGATCTAACTCTACATGCTGAAGGAAAAGGATAGTAAAGCAAGAAGGCTCCCCCCACCACCAGACCCTCCAGGAAAAGTGAGAAAAACCACCATGCAGCATGGAAAAACTGACATGGAAATTTTATAGGAAACACTGGAAAGGAAAAGGCACATTCTATAATACTTTATCTATAAGGTACCCGATAGAGAAACCTGAAAGAGAAAGTAAACAAATAAAATAATAGTTACGGCATGACATTATAAACCGGTACATTGAGTTAATGGGAAGTCTGTGGACATAACGTGGAAGCTACAAACTGCACAGTGTGGATGTTCAGGGGTGGTGCGGCAGCCTTGCCTGGCGCTTTTAAGGTAGGCAGCAGTCAATCAGGCCCTAGCTCCGTTTGCTCCACTGAGACAAGGAACTCTCCCATGTGGGACAAGTACACAAGTTTCACCCTGAAGCAGTGACCCCTGGTACATTAAAAAAATCCCAATGGTGGGCACTTGACTAACAGTGACCCTCAGTGATCCACAGCCCATCACAGGTCGAAAGTAAGAGTAGTGACCGTTAACTCAGGGTTATCTGTGCAGATCCTAATCTGTGCTTATATTGCTTTCTTTGCTTTGGGGAGATTGAAAAATATATAAGATGGGTGTCTTAGATAAAAGGGGACTGCACAGTGCACAGTGTGGATGTGCAATGCACAGAGTTGATGTTTAGGGGTGGTGCGGCAACCTTCCCTGGCGCTTTTTAGGTAGGCAGCGGTCAATCAGGCAATAGCTTCGTTCACTCCACTGAGACAAGGAACTCTCCCATGTGGGACAAGTACACAAGTTTCATCCTGAAGCAGTGACCCCCGGTACATTAAAAAAAATCCCGATGGTGGTCACTTGACTAACAGGGACCCTCAATGATCCACATCCCATCACAGGTCAAAAGTAAGAGTAGTGACCGTTAACTCAGGGTTATCTGTGCAGATCCTAATCTGTGCTTACTGTATATTACCTCATTTGCTTTGGGTAAATCGAAAAACGTATAATGACGTGACGTGACACTATGTTAAGTTTTTGGGGTGTCCTGTAGACACGAGGGGACTGCACAGTGTGGATGTTTAGGGGTGGTATGGCAGCCTTGCCTGGCGCTTTTAAGGTAGGCAGCAGTCAATCAGACCCTAGCTCCGTTCACTCCACTGAGACAGGGAACTCACCCATATGGGACAAGTACACACGTTTCATCCTGAAGCAGTGACCCCTGGTACATTAAAAAAATCCCGATGGTGGTCGCTTGACTAACAGGGACCCTCAGTGATCCACAGCCCATCACAGGTCGAAAGTAAGAGTAGTGACCATTAACTCAGGGTTATCTGTGCAGATCCTAATCTGTGCTTATATTGCTTTGTTTGCACTGAATAAATTGAAAATGTATAATATCGTGATGCAACACTATGTACGGGAACATTGTTTATGGGGTGTCCTGTAGACAAAAGGGGCATGAACTTACATGTACCGTAGCTATAAAAGCAACTTATTCGGACAGAAAAAGAGTCAGCTGAGGATTCTCGTTCAAATACTTGTCTAATTTGTTTTCGAATGTCTCAATTGAGATACTGTTCATGGTATCTGAGGGTAAACTGTTCCAGAGATTTACAACTCTGTTAAAGAAGAAGTAATTTGCTTTGTGGAATTGGAATCGCTTTCCCATAATTTTGCAGCCATTACTTCTGGTTTGACTCGACCGGTCTATATCAAAATATTTATTCATGTCTTGGAAGGAGGTGAAAAGGGTGCGAAAGGGAGAGTCTGGGAAGGAAGAACGAGTAAAAGCAGAGGATGGAAGGATGTTAATTGAGATGGATGCAGTAAGGAAGAGATGGGCAGAGTATTTTGAAAGATTGTTAAATGTAGAGGAGGAAAGGGTGGCTGAGATTGTGGCAGATAGAAGGGTGCAAGGAATAAATGTGTTGGGAGAGTTGAATGATTCTTTGATCACGAAGGAGGAAGTGGAGAAGGCAGTAAAGGAGATGAAAACAGGGAAAGCTGCAGGTATGGATGGGTGTGCTGTGGAATGCCTGAAGGGTGGTGGAGTGACTATTGTTGACTGGTTAGTAAGATTATTGAATGTGTGCTTTGAGAAAGGTATGGTGCCAATTGACTGGGCAAGTGCTTGTGTGGTCCCGTTGTATAAAGGCAAGGGTGATAAGTATGAATGTACTAGCTTTAGGGGTATAAGTCTGTTGAGTGTTGTAGGTAAAGTGTATGGTAGAGTGTTAATTATGAGAGTTAGAGAGGGTACAGAGGGAGTGATTAGTGATGAGCAGTGTGGCTTCAGGAGAGGGAGGGGATGCGTTGATCAGGTGTTTGCTGTGGGACAAGTGTGTGAAAAGTATTTAGCGAAAGGCAAGGATGTGTTTTGGGCATTTATGGATTTAGAGAAAGCGTATGATAGAATTGATAGGGAGGCTTTCTGGACTGTTTTAAGATTGTATGGACTTGATGGTAGGTTACTAAAAGGGGTGAAAAGTTTTTATGTAAATAGTAGAGCGTGTGTAAGAGTGGGAAATTCTGTGAGTGATTGGTTTCCCGTGAGAGTGGGGCTGCGACAGGGATGTGTGATGTCGCCTTGGTTGTTTAATATTTACATGGATGGTGTTGTAAGGGAGGTGAATGCAAGAGTTTTATGTGGTCTGAGTCTGGTAAATGTTGATGGAGGAGAGTGGAATCTGAAGCAGCTGCTGTTTGCAGATGATACTGCACTGGTGACTGATTCAGAGGAGAGATTGAGACAGTTGGCAGAGGAGTTTGGAAGGGTGTGTGAAAGGAGGAAATTGAAAGTAAATGAGAATAAGAGTAAAGTGATGAAGTGTACGAGGTTGATAGATGGTAGGGGGATGAATATAGTTTTGAATCGTGAGATGCTTGAGGAGGTAGATTGTTTTAAATATCTAGGGTCACATGTTGCTGTGGATGGAAGAATAGATGCAGAAGTGAAGTTTAGAATAAATGAAGTAGGAAAGGTGCTGGGAGGAATGAAAAAAGTGTTTAAATGTCGTTCGCTTAGAATGGATGTAAAGAGAAGGCTGTATGAGGGTGTTGTGGTACCGACTGCGTTATATGGGGCTGAAACATGGAATATGGGTGTAGCAGAGAGGAAAAGTTTGAATGTAATGGAGATGAGATGTCTGAGGAGTATGTGTGGAGTGACGCATATGGATCGAGTGCGAAATGATGAAGTGCGAAGGAGAACTGGAGTTGTTCGGGAGATGGCTGGTAGAGTTGAGCAGAGGGTGTTGCAATGGTTTGGGCATATGGAGAGAATGGATAATGAGCGATTGGTGAAAAAGATAACTAGATCTGATGTGAGAGGTGTAAGACTGAGAGGAAGACCACGAATAGGATGGATGGACAGTGTGAAGAGAGCGCTGGATGCGAGAGGGATGTCCGTTGAGCAAGGAAGAGTGGCTGTGCGTGACAGAAATAAATGGAGAGAAATTGTGAATGAATAAGTGATGACGCAGCCCTGAGGGGATATTCTCCTGCATTTGGTCTGATCAGCTAGTCAGGTCAGGTGCGGGTAAGGGGATGGGTCTGTTATGATGTGGCAGGGGTAAACCAGTTCTGCTGTCGGGCCCTGCTGTGGATGTCACTGCTTGCATTGCGCAGTTGACCCTTGTGCGGTGTGATGCGGTGAGGATCTGTCCGTTCTCCCCTTTGGGGCTAAGATACGAATGAATGTGTTTGAATGGATGAGTAAATGGAGAGTGAGTCGTCCTGTCTCGGCTACCTCCCTTTCCTTGGGGGAAGCAGCCTAGGTAGATAGATAGAAGTTGTCATATCCCTTCATGATTTTGAAAACTTCAAAAAGGTCCCCTCTTAACCTGCACTTCGTTAGGCTAAATAATTTAAGTTCTTCAAGGCGTTCCTCATATGGTTTGTTTCTAAGTCGTGGTATCATTTTTGTGATTCTTCGCTGAATTTTCTCTAATTTTTCAATGTCCTTTCTGTAGTATGGAGACCAGAATTGTACACAATACTCAAGATGGGGGCGCACTAGCGAGTTGTACAAGGCAAGAATGACTTTTTCCGATTTGAACTCGAAAGTTCTTCCAATAAATCCCACTAGCTTGTTTGTAATTTTAACCGCATCAGTACACTGCTTGCTTGGTTTTAGGTCATTTGATATTATCACACCAAGATCCTTTTCACTGTCTGTACTTGATAACTGAATATTGTTCATTTTGTAATTTGCATGGACATTGTTACTTCCAATATGGAGTTCTTTACATTTTTCTGTGTTGAATTTCATTTGCCATTTTTCTGCCCAGCTTGCTAAAGGATTAAGGTCATTTTGTAACTGCTGCCACTGTAATTTTGAAGTGACTTTACTGGTTATTTTAGTATCATCTGCAAATTTGGATACTTTACAATTTAGACCCTCATCAATATCATTTATATAGATAATAAAAAGTGTCGGTCCAAGTACTGAGCCTTGGGGAACGCCGCTGATCACATTACGCCATTTGGATTCCTTTCCATTTATCACAACTCGCTGTTTTCGGTCTGAAAGCCAGTCTTGTAACCATTTTTGGGTATTTCCTTTTATTCCATGTGCTTCTATTTTTCTCATGAGATGCTTGTGAGGGACAGTGTCAAATGCTTTCTGAAAGTTGAGATAAATTATATCTACTGCTCTTGAGTCATCGTATGATTTGTAAACACCATGGAAGAAGTCCAGTGAGTTAGTTAAGCATGAACGACGATGTCTGAATCCATGCTGCGAGTCTTTAATTATATTATTTTCTTCTAGATAATTAACTACCTTATCTCTTATGATTTTTTCCATTAACTTGCACACTACTGATGTTAAGCTGATTGGTCTGTAATTTCCTGGGTGCGACTCATTTCCTTTTTTGAAAATTGGTGTTACATTTGCTAGTTTCCATTCGCATGGAACTTTCCCAGTACTTAATGATTTATTGAATAAAACAGAGAGTGGCAGCAGTAACTCATGTTTTGCTTCTTTGAGAATTCTCGGTGATATTTTATCAGGGCCAGGGGTTTTGTTTATGTTCGTACTATTTATGGCTGAAAGGATATCGTTATTATGGATAGCATAGTTACTAATGACTGTGCTATTTGCTTGGTTTGGGGATAACAGTAAGTTTCTGGTGGTGTTTTCTACTGTAAAAACAGACGCAAAGTAATCGTTAAGAATGTTTGCCATTTCGACCTTATTTTCAGTGTGTTTGCCATTGTTTGTTTCTAGAGGACCTATTGATGTAGTCATAACCTTTTTCTTTCTAATGTAACTGTAAAATTCTTTAGGATTTGATTTGCACGTATTAGCAATGTGGATCTCCAGAACTCTTTTGCTATGTTTAATAAGCCTTTTCGATATGCGGCATAGATTATCATACTGTAATTTATCATCATTATTTTGTGTGCTTTATATTTATGGTATGCCTGTTTTTTGGCTATTAAGTTACTTTTTATTTCACTTGACCACCACTTTGGGTTACTATTTCTAGCTGGACGTCTGTTACGTAGTGGCACACATGACTTTACCACTTCATTAAATTTTTTGGTGAATATTTCCCATGCTTGGTTTATGTCATCGGTTTCAGACATTTGATTCCAATCTACAGTTGCAAGTAGCGCCTGAGCCTGCTGAAATTAGCTCTACAATAATCTGGGACCTTTTCTTTGCTCTCCTTTTCTTTTACTTTTTCAGTAGTAATATTAAACTGTATAGTTTGATGATCACTGGAACTAAACTCAGGTCCTATTTCAACGTTGTTGACTAGGTTATCATCTGTAGTCAAGATGATGTCTAGGATATTGTTTCCTCTCATTGGGTATTCTACGTGTTGGGAAAGGGCGCTTTCTTGAAGATTCGTATAAAGCTCTTGTCCTGAGTGTGCCGTCAGTGGTTCACCCCACTTGTTACCGGTAGATTAAAGTCTCCAAAAATTACGCTATCCTCTTGACAACAAATTTCCGCAATTTGATCATAAAGTTTTTCATCTGTCTCAGTTGACTGTGCTGAAGGACGATAGATGAGACATATATTTATTTTGTGTGAATTAATACTTAGCTGAACATAACAGACATCTATGTTGGTAATACTGGGTTTGGATAGCACAAGAGGATGGAGACTAGTTTTCACATATAGTAAAACACCGCCACCAGCTCGATGTGGTCGCTCACAGCTGAAAATATTGTACCCTGTTAATGAGTATTCCGCTAGAAAGTCACGGTCAGATGTGTTAATCCAGGACTCTGTGATGCCAACGATGTCATAATTTTCTAGGTAAATTAGAAATTCTAAATCCTCAAACTTGTTACGTAGACTACGTGCGTTAACATAGCAGACTCTAATTCCGTTCCAAACAGTTGGTGATCTGACTTTGTGAGTATTTACATTAAGGTTACTGTTCCTGGATGTGCAGTGTTTTTTTATCTGAAGAGGGCGACTTTATCGTGTAAAAGTCTACCTAGTCGTGCCGCTCCTACTGAGTTCAAATGGAGACCATCTTTCTGGAATAGAGTATGTTGCTCATAAAACTGGTCCCACAGATTGACAAAATCGACTCCCTCTTGCGTGCAGAGATTTGAGCTGGTTATTTGTGCTGAAGGCCTTATCATAGAAACTATTTTCTGCCTTGATCCTTGGGATTATACCAGATATTATCACATTAGTGGACTTAGTTTTGAATCGTTTGATTATTTCATGATACTTTGCTAGCAATTCCTCTGATCTATTTCGCTTCAGATCATTTGTACCAACATGGATAACGTATAGAGTTTGATCATTTGCGTCCTTTGTGACCTCATCGCAGGCTTCTGTGATATCACATGGTCCACCTCCTGGAAAACAGTACCTCTTTCTGCTGATGGGGCGCATCCACAAAATTCCTCCAGCTGACTGCGTACAATAGAGTCCCCAATAAGCTTTGTTTCTTCTGTCTCATTAACCGCTTCGGCAAGGATCTGGTAGCGATTATACGGAGTTATGAGAAGATGCTTCCTCATATCTTTTCCGGGTTTTGCGCTATTTCTTATCATAGTAAAGGGGACTTCGCTTGGCAAGGAACGTACTGAATCGCTGGGTGAGGAAGATACTGATACACTATTATTTGTAACTGCCTGATAGGCGGGGGCTTGTACGAGCTCAGTTTGTATGCTTCTTCCTTCTCGAGTGCTGTTGCTGACTCCTATATTTGCCACTACAAACTCTTTCAGTGTCTCAAATTCTGCCTTGAGTTCCCTGTAATTTCTCTGCAATTCAGCTAAACCATTTTCTAGATCTCTTCTCAAGATGCATAGTTTGCACACAGGCGTCGAAAAGTAATCCGAAAAATACTGAGCTGCAAAGCGACCAGTACACTCCTGGCAGGCCTTCAGGTTAGATGGCATTTTGCAGCAATATTTCCACGAGCCTACACAAATAAAAAATAATATACAACTGGTTAATGGATGTTGTTACAAATGTCTGTTACATAGTGGCACACATGACTTTACCACTTCATTAAATTTTTTGGTGAATATTTCCCATGCTTGGTTTATGTCATCGGTTTCAGACATTTGATTCCAATCTACAGTTGCAAGTAGCGCTCTGAGCCTGCTGAAATTAGCTCTACAATAATCTGGGACCTTTCTTTGCTCTCCGTTTCTTTTACTTTTTCAGTAGTAATATTAAACTGTATAGTTCGATGATCACTGGAACTAATCTTAGGTCCTATTTCAACGTTGTTGACTAGGTTATCATCTGTAGTCAAGATGATGTCTAGGATATTGTTTCCTCTCGTTGGGTATTCTACATGTTGGGAAAGGGCGCTTTCTTGAAGATTCGTATAAAGCTCTTGTCCTGAGTGTGCCGTCAGTGGTTCACCCCACTTTGTTACCGGTAGATTAAAGTCTCCAAAAATTACGCTATCCTCTTGACAACAAATTTCCGCAATTTGATCATAAAGTTTTTCATCTGTCTCAGTTGACTGTGCTGAAGGACGATAGATGAGACATATTTATTTTGTGTGAATTAATACTTAGCTGAACTTAACTGACATCTATGTTGGTAATACTGGGTTTGGATAGTACAAGGGGATGGAGACTAGTTTTAACATATAGTAAAACACCGCCACCAGCTCGATGTGGTCGCTCACAGCTGAATATTGTTAAGTAGACTACATGCGTAAACATAGCAGACTCGTTCCAAACAGTTGGTGATCTGACTTTGTGGGTATTTACGTTAAGGTTACTGTTCCTGGACGTGCCGCATTTTTTTATCTCAAGAGGGCGACTTTATCGTGTAAAAGTCTACCTAGTCGTGCCGCTCCTACTGAGTTCAAATAGAGACCATCTTTCTGTAATAAAGTATGTTGCTCATAAAACTGGTCCCACAGATTGACAAAGTCGACTCCCTCTTGCGTGCAGAGAGATTTGAGCCGGTTATTTGTGCTGAAGGCCTTATCATAGAAACTATTTTCTGCCTTGATCCTTGGGAGTATACCAGATATTATCACATTAGTGGACTTAGTTTTGAATCGTTTGATCATTTCATGATACTTTGCTAGCAATTCCTCTGATCTATTGCGCTTCAGATCATTTGTACCAACATGGATAACGTATAGAGTTTGATCATTTGCGTCTTTTGTGACCTCATCGCAGGCTTCTGTGATATCACATAGTCCACCTCCTGGAAAACAGTACCTCTTTCTGCTGATGGGGGCGCGTCCACAAAATTCCTCCAGCTGACTGCGTACAATAGAGTCCCCAATAAGCCTTGTTTCTTCTGTCTCATTAACCGCTTCGGCAAGGATCTAGTAGCGATTATACGTAGTTATGGGAAGATGCTTCCTCATATCTTTTCCGGGTTTTGCGCTATTTTTTATCATAGTAAAGGGGACTTCGCTTGGCGAGGAACGTACTGAATCGCTGGGTGAGGAAGATACTGATACACTATTATTTGTAACTGCCTGATGGGCGGGGGCTTGTACGAGCTCAGTTTGTAAGCTCCTCCCTTCTTGAGTGCTGTTGCTGACTCCTACATTTGCCGCTACAAACTCTTTCAGTGTCTCAAACTCTGCCTTGAGTTCCCTGTAATTTCTCTGCGATTCAGCTAAACCATTTTCTAGATCTCTTCTCAAGATGCATAGTTTGCACACAGGCGTCGAAAAGTAATCCGAAAAATACTGAGCCGCAAAGCGACCAGTACACTCCTGGCAGACCTTCAGGTTAGATGGCATTTTGCAGCAATATTTCCACAATCCCACACAAATAAAAAATAATATACAACTGGTTAATGGATGTTGTTACAAATGGAGGAGGAGGAGGAGGAAGAGAAGAAGAAGAAGAAAGAGAAGAAGAAGAAGAAAAAGTGCAAATGGAAAACGGCAAGAGAAGAAATAGAAGATAATAATAATAATAATAATAATAATAATAATAAGTAGAAGAAGAAGAAGAAGAAGAAGAAGAAGAAGAAGGAGAAGAAAAAAAGAGCAAATTGAGAACGGCAAGAGAAGAAAAAGTTGATAATAATAATAATAATAATAATAATAATAATAATATGATGATGATGATGATGATGATGATGATGATGATGGAGTGGAGGAGAAAGAAGAAGAAAAAGAAACGAGAAAAAGAATAAGGATGAAAATAAGAATAGGAATAGGAAGGGTGTATCAGAAGCCTCAGGTGAGAATAAATTTTCCACAGGTAAACATAATCATCTGTGACTGGTAAGAAAAATGTAAAAAAAAAAAAAAAAAAGCCAATAGATCGAAAAATTCAACTCCTTCACTGATAGACTCCCAAGTAAAAAAAGTCAACTATAGTCCTTTCACCTTAACTTGGCCAGGATTTTTGTCCCTTTGCAGCTTGTTTCACGTAGCTTTGAGGCATGACAATACTGTGGCTCTACATCCTTTTCATAGCACTTCTTCGTGACTAGGATCATATTCTATAGATAATTCCTTCTTACAACTCAGTATTCAGGATGGAGAGAGAGAGAGAGAGAGAGAGAGAGAGAGAGAGAGAGAGAGAGAGAAAGAGAGCGAGAGAGAAAGAGAGAGAGTCATTTTAGGCCAAGTTGGTAAAAAAAAAAAAAAAAAAGCATAATTCAATAACCTGATCCTATATTGACATTTGGATCACTTCGACTCCCCTTCTTGGCCGAAAGTCAAGATAAGGTCAAGATAAGTCATGATGAAGTCAAGATGAAGTAAGATAAGTCAAGATGAAGTAAGATAAGTCAAGATGAAGTAAGATAAGTCAAGATGAAGTAAGATAAGTCAAGATGAAGTAAGATAAGGTCAAGATAATGTCAAGATGTAGTCAAGATAAGTCAAGATGAAGTCAAGATGAAGTCAAGATGATGTCAAGATGAAGTCAAGATGATGTCAAGATGAAGTCACAATGATGTCAAGAGAGTCGAGATGAGGTAAAGATGAAGCCAAGATAAAGTCAAGATGAAGTGAAGATGGTCAAGATTATGTCAAAGATGAAGTCAAGATAAAGTCAAGATGAAGTCAAGATAAAATCAAGATGAAGTCAAGATGAAGACAAGATAAAGTCAAGATGAAGTCAAGATTGTTGAGATGAAGTCAAGGTGTAGTCAAGATGAAGTCAGGATGAAGTCAAAAAGAAGTCAAGAAAAAGTCAAGATGAAGTCAAGATTAAGCCAAGAAGTCAATATGAAGTTAAGATGAAGTCAAGATTAAGCCAAGAAGTCAAGATGAAGTCAAGATTAAGCCAAGAAGTCAAGATGATTTCAGGATTAACGTCCAGATGAAGTCAAGAAATTCGGGATGAAGTCAAGATAAGGACAAGATGAAGTCATGATAGTCGAGATGAAGTCAAGATGAAGTCAAGATGAAGTCAAGATAAAGTCAAGATGAAGTCAAGATGAAGTCAAGATAAAGTCAAGATGAAGTTAAGATGAAGTAAAGATAAAGTCAAGATGAAGTCAAGATAAAGTCAAGATGAAGTCAAGATGAAGTCAAGATAAAGTCAAGATGAAGTCAAGATGAAGTCAAGATAAAGTCAAGATGAAGTCAAGATAAAGATGCAGTCAAGATAAGGCAAGTGAAATTAAACATCTTGATATGAGGGAGAGTAATGAAATGAATGATAAGAGAACGATAAACGACGAAAGGAAGGAAAAGTGGACGAAATGCAGGGGAAAATGACGAAGAATTATGAGACAATGATAGAAAAAGAGTTAAGAGGAGAAGAAGAAGAGAGCGAAAAGGAGATGAAGGAAAAAATGAGCGAAAAGGAAAAGGACGAAGATAAGAGGAAATACGAGACAGGATGACGAAAAAGGGAGGAACTAATAGACATGGAAAGAGGAAAGACAAAACGAAGAATTGTGAAAAGGATGAAAGAAAGATGATGCCTGAGCGAAGATATGTGAAGCTGAATAAACTGTGTGTGTGTGTGTGTGTGTGTGTGTGTGTGTGTGTGTGTGAGAGGGAGAGAGAGAGAGAGAGAGAGAGAGAGACAGAGAGAGAGACAGAGAGAGAGAGAGAGAGAGAGAGAGAGAGAGAGAGAGAGACAGAGAGAGAGAGAGAGAGAGAGAGAGAGAGAGAGAGGGGGGGGGGGGTTGCGAATGTAAAAAACTGAATGGTAAAAAAAAGTCAGACAAATGATGACAAAGTGGGAAAGAAAAAGTGGGCGAAAGTAACTGACAGAAAAAGGGAGAGGGTGGACACGTAGAAAACTGAGGAAATAAAAACCTGAGAGAAAAATGAGACACCAAACAAGAGAGAGAGAGAGACGAAGCCAAAAAGATACAGGGGAAAAAAGCATCGTAAAATAAGAAAAAAATAAAATACAAAAGACAACCCAGAAGATACAGGAAATAGATAAAGAAAATGGGGTCCGGGATAGCAGGCATAACAAAAGTAATCAGCCTCTTTGGACATCTACAGTAGGTACGATTTTCTGCTAAACTGGATAGGGGCTTCGTTCCCTGACTCCCTCCCTGTGTGTGTGTGTGTGTGTGTGTGTGTGTGTGTGTGTGTGTGTGTGTCTGTGTGTGTGTGTGTCTGTGTGTGTGCCAGTTAAAGTAAAAAGATTTTTGAGCGACATAGTGTAGATAATGATAATAATCCGTGTTCTGTGGCCTCTCTCTCGCTCTCTCCCTCTCTCTCTCTCTTGGGCCTTTTTTTGATCCGAAAGTTGTGCATTTTCAAACCTCCCATTATTAAACTCTCTCTCTCTCTCTCTCTCTCTCTCTCTCTCTCCTTTTCATAACAGCAAAGATCGAATCACAATTATTGAGTTTCCGACCCAAAATTATCATATCCTACCTCACTCCTCCACATTTCCACAAGCAGGGAGTTAGGTGGGTTAGGCTAGGTTAGGTTAGGTTAGGCTAGGTTAGGTTAGATTAGGCTAGGTTAGGTTAGGTTAGGTTAGGCTAGGCTAGGTTAGATTAGGCTAGGTTAGATTAGGTTAGGCTAGGTTAGGTTAGATTAGGCTACGTTAGGCTAGGTTAGGTTAGGTTATGCTAGGTTAGGTTAGGTTAGGTTAGGTTAGGCTAGGCTAGGTTAGGTTAGGCTTGGTCAGGTTAGGTTAGGTTAGGTTAGGTTCGGGGTTAGGATAGGCTAGGTTAGGCTTTGTTAGGTTAGGTTAGGTTAGGTTAGGCTAGGTTATGTTAGGTTAGTCTGGGTTAGGCTAGGTTAGATTAGGTTAGGTTAGGTTAGGTTAGGCTAGGTTAGGTTAGGTTAGTCTGGGTTAGGTTAGGTTAGGTTAGGCTAGGTTAGGTTAGATTAGGTTCGATTAGGCTATATTACGTTATACAAAGGAAGGTTGGGAAAGACTGGCTGAGAGACGTTAGGTTAGGTTATGTGAGATCAGGGAAGGTCACTTAAAGTTAAGTTAGATTAGGGTAGGTCAAGGAAGGCTAGGTAAAGGTAAGTCAGTTATAATAATGATGGGAAAGGATAGGTAAAGGAAAGTTAATTACAATAATGATAGAAAAGGTTAGGTAAAGGTACGTTACTTACAATAATGATGGGAAAGGTTAGATAAAGGTAAGTCAATTATAATAATGAAGGGAAAGGTTAGGTAAAGGTAAGTTAATTAATAAATGATGGGAAAGGTTAGGTTACTTGAAGGGAAAGCTTGAAAAACGGGTCATATTCGTGATGATAATGTTTACCAAAAATTTAAACAAATACGTTAGGTGACATATACGTAAAATATATATATATATATATATATATATATATATATATATATATATATATATATATATATATATATATATATATATATATATATATATGTGTGTGTGTGTGTGTGTGTGTGTGTGTGTGTGTGTGTGTACAAAATAACCACAGGAGAAATGAGAGGAGCGACAGTGAGTACTTTCTGTCTCAAGATGTAATATACGAAAGTACTCACTGTCGCACCTCTCATTTCTCCCGTGGTTATTTTGCATACATATCTTCACGGTGAAGTGAAGTCTCTGCATATATATATATATATATATATATATATATATATATATATATATATATATATATATATATATATATATATATATATATATATATATATATATATATATATATATATTTACCAGTTATATACCGGTATTTAAGAGAGAAATGATCAACTGACATATTAAATTCCTGTCAGTAAAACCTGGACGTGAATTAAAATGAACATATGCCTGAGACTGGGATTAAAGACACTGCATGTTAATGAAGGCTGCAGTTCAGGAGAGAGGGAGGTGAAAAAGGACTGCCTGTGTGTAATGAGGTAGAGAGAGAGAGAGAGAGAGAGAGAGAGAGAGAGAGAGAGAGAGAGAGAGAGAGAGAGAGAGAGAGAGAGAGAGAGAGAGAGAGAGAGAGAGAGAGAGAGAGAGAGAGAGAGAGAGAGAGAGAGAGAGAGAGAGAGAGACGAAAAGAAAGTGTTCGTAAAAACTGGTAGTGAAACGAGACAGAATAAAAATGGAGATAGGGGAATGGCAAGGATGAGAGAGAGAGAGAGAGAGAGAGAGAGAGAGAGTGAAGTATCCAATCAGTATGTCTTTATTTTAACATAGAAACTGCAATTTTGAGTTTAACTAAATCCTTGAAAGGTAAACTAAATAAAAGAAAAGAAGCTCAAAGGAGAATGAGAAATATTATGTTAGGAATGTGGTAGAGTTAATAAAGATAAAAAAATCTTGAATGAGGGAATAAAGGAAAGTAGAGGGTACAATCAGTATTATCCAAAAGCATAAATGGATGTGGGCAGGTCATGTCCTTCGTAAAGCACGTAACAGATGGAAAACCAGGGTAACTGAGTGGCAGCCCAGAGATGGAGTGAGAGGAAGAGGCTGACAGGGGAAGAGATGGAGAGGAAGAGGCAGACAGAGAACAAGATGAAGAGATGGAGAGGAAGAGGCAGGTAGAGAACAAGATGGAGAGATGGAGCGAGAGGAAGAGGCAGATAGGGGTAGAGATGAAGTGAGAGGGAGAGGCAAACAGAGAACAAGATGAAGAGATGGACTGGACGAGGCAGACAGAGAACAAAATGAAGATTTGGAGAGAGAGGAAGAGGCAGACAGAGAATAAGAAATGAGATGGAGTGAGAGGAAGAGGCAGACAGTGTACGAGATCGTGAGAGGAAATTCGGATTTTTGCTGGGAATGGATGGAACAGGCTGACATGCAATAGGTCAGAAAGAAGAACGATGGGAGGGACCGTCTTGCAGTACACGGTTTCAGGATGTTGGTGACGATGGTGAGGAGGAGGAGAAAGAGGAGGATAATGATGTGCGAAAGACCGTCCTACAGTAGAAGTTTTCAGGTTGTTGTTGATGATGGTGACTGATGATGATATTATTTTTATCATTGTTAATACGTCTTAAAGTAGGTAACAATGCCTACAAAACATAATACGAATATCACACAAGACAACATTAACACAGAAATAGGCAAAATAATTCGCCAAGGAAGAGGTGTCACGGCGTCTCGATACCAATACAAATTCGTCTCACTCTTTGGATATGCTAACATCAGTACTCATATATTCGTAATAACATTTTTTTTTTTTCGTTTGTCAGAGCAAAAATGGCCACGACTGAAAAGAAGAGATTATTTGCAGAGATCTTGTATGATAATCCAGTCATTTATATTTTAAGAGAAGGTGTGTTTGAATCGGCACACACACACACACACACACACACACACACACACACACACACACACACACACACACACACACACACACTGCCATTTTATATCTCATTCTCACATCCAAACTCATTTACTCTGTCTATCTGTGTCTGTCTACACACACACACACACACACACACACACACACACACACACACACACACACACACACACACACACACACTGCCATTTACTATCTCATTCTCCCATCCAACCTCATTTCCTCTGTCTATCTGTGTCTGTCTAATAATTCTCACCTTCTCCCTCGTCATCATCTCTCTCTCTCTCTCTCTCTCTCTCTCTCTCTCTCTCTCTCACACACACACTCACACACACACACACACACACACACAAGGCCCAACATTGTCACTGACGCCTTCACATAAGTCATGGAACAGGCCTGAAACAATTGTCATGAAATGCTACTGAAACAAGAAGACATTTATACCACTTAATGCACTTTTGGGAAGATTGTTTTTTTTTTTTTTTTTAATGCATACTCGTACTGCTAACCTGGTTTATGTCCGACTTGTCCTTCTTCTGAGTATTCACAGAGGGAGAGACTTTTATCTAGAGAGATTTGACAAAACCGCCTCCAGGAAAAGACGACGAATGAGAAGAAGGGGAAGAGTAAGAGGAGGAGGTGGAGAAGAAGAAGATAATGATGATTATAATAATGATAATGATAATGATGATGATGATGATGATGATGAGGAGGAGGAGGAGGAGGAGGAGAGGAAAGGAAGAAGAAAAAGAAGAAGAAAAGAAAGAAAAAGAACAAGAAGAAGAATAGGAAGGGTGTATCAAAAGCCTCAGGTGAGAACAAATTTTCCACAGCTAAACATAATCATCTGTGACTGGCAAGAAAAATGTAAAAAAAAAAAAAAAAAAGCCAATAGATCGAAAAATTCAACTCCTTCACTGATAGACTCCCAAGTAAAAAAAGTCAACTATAGTCCTTTCACCTTAACTTGGCCAGGATTTTTGTCCCTTTGCAGCTTGTTTCACGTAGCTTTGAGGCATGACAATACTGTAGCTCTACATCCTTTTCATAGCACTTCTTCGTGACTAGGATCATATTCTATAGATAATTGCTTCTTACAACTCATTATTCGGGATGGACAGAGAGAGAGAGAGAGAGAGAGAGAGAGAGAGAGAGTCAATTTTAGGTCAAGCTAGTATGTAGAAACCGTATAATTCAATTACCTGACCCTAGGTTGACATCTGGGCTACTTCGACCGACCTTTTTGACCGAAAGTCAAGATGAAGTCGATGAAGTCAAAATGAAGCCAAGATGAAGTCAAAATGAAGCCAAGATGAAGTGAAGATGAAGCTAAGGTGAAGCCAAGGTGAAGTCAAGATGAAGCAAGATAAAGTCAGAGATGAAGCCAAGAAGTCAAGATTGAGTAATGAAGTCAAGATAAAGTCAAGATGAAATCAAGACAAAGCCAAGAAGTCAAGACCAAGTCAGGATGAAGTCAAGATAGTCGACATGAAGTCAAGATAGCCAAGATGAAGTCAAGATGATGTAAAGATGAAGTCAAGATGAAGTCAAGATGAAGTTAGATAAAGTGAAAAAGAAATAAAGATAATTCAAAGATGAAGTCTAGATGAAGGTAAGTGAAACCAAACATCTTAAAATGAGGGAGATAATGAACTGAACTGATAAGAGAATGATAATGGACGAAAGGAAAAGTGAACGAAATAGAAGGGGAAATGACGAAGAATTAAGAGACAATGATAGAAACGGAGTTAAGAGGAGAAAGACAAGTGAGCGAAAAAGAGAGGAAGAAAAAGTGAGCGAAAAGGATGGGAAAAGGACAAAGATAAGAGGAAATACAAGGCAGGATGACAAAGAAAGGAACTAAAACAAAATGAAAAAAAGGAATGACATGACGAAGAATTGTGAAAAGGATGAAAGATGATAGTTGAGCGAAGACATGTGGAGCTGAAAAACTATGAGAGAGAGAGAGAGAGAGAGAGAGATCCAAAACCAGCAAAACAGAGAGGAAAAAAAGGTTGCGAACGTAAAGAACTGAACGATACAAAAAAGAGAGCCAGACAAATAAAAGCGAAGATAAGAGAAAAAAAAAGTGAGCGAAAGTAATTGTCAGGAAAAGGGAGAGGGTGAACACAGAAAAAACCTGACGAAAGATTAAAAAAAAAAAACTGAACGAAAAATGAGACACCAAACAAGAGAGAGAGAGAGAGAGAGAGAGAGAGAGAGAGAGGTATCTTTCGCTTCTAAATTTTGTAGGTCAGCTTCCCTATACCCCTGTTTAATTGCTATGAAAACTATTGCTATGTATCGAGTTGAGAGAGAGAGAGAGAGAGAGAGAGAGAGAGAGAGAGAGAGAGAGAGAAGGATATACAGGAAAAGAAGGCAGAGTAAAATAAATAAGAATAAAAATATAATACAAAAGTCAAGACAGAAGATACAGAAAATGGATAAAGAAAATGGGGTCCGGGACAGCAGGTATAACTAAACCATACTGTCAGCCTCTCTGGACATCTAGGTACGATTGTCTGCTAAACTGGGTAGGGGCCTCTCTCTCTCTCTCTCTCTCTCGTTAATTTGCATATTTTCTGCACCCATCCCCCCCCTTTCTCTCTCTCTCTCTCTCTCTCTCTCTCTCTCTCTCTGTGCCAGCTAAAGTAATAAGTTTTCTGAGCGACATAAACTAGATAACGATAATAGTCCATGTTCTGTACTCTCTTTCTCTGTCTTGGGCCTTTTTTCGATCCAGAAGTTGTGCATTTTTAAGCCTCCTGTTATTAAACTCTCTCTCTCTCTCTCTCTCTCTCTCTCTCTCTCTCTCTCTCTCTCTCTCTCTCTTCATGACAGCAAAGATCAAATCACAGTGACTTTGTTTCCGACCCCATATTATCATATCCTACCTCACTTCACGACATTTCCACAAGCAGGGAGTTAGGTGGGTTAGGCTAGGTTAGGTTAGGTTAGATTAGGTCAGGTTAGGTTACGCTGGGCTATGTTACGTTAATAAAGGAAGGTTGCGAAAGATTGGTTGAGAGACGTTAGGTGAGGTTAGGTGTGGTCAGGGAAGGTCACGCAAAGTTAAGTTAGATTACGTTAGGTCAAGGAGGGTTAGGTGAAGGTTAGTTAATTAAAAATGATGAAAAGGTAAGGTAAAGGTAAGTTAATTAAAAATGATGGGAAAGGTTAGGTAAAGGTAAGTCAATTAAAAAATGATGGGAAAAGTTAGATTACTTGAAGGGAAAGCTTGAAAAACGGGGACATGACGATGAAAATGTTTGCCAAAAATATAAAGAGATAATTTAGGAGACAAACACGTAAAAAATATATATTCGACAGAGATGCACAGGCTTTTAAGAAGTACGGTCAACTGATATATTTAATTCTTCTCAGTAAAAACTGGACGTGAATCAAAATGAGCATATGCCTGTGACTTGGATTATAGATAGTGCAAATCAATGAAGGTTGCAGTTAATGAGAGATTGAGGCCAAAACGGAAATGAAATTGCCTGTGTAATGTGAGAGAGAGAGAGAGAGAGAGAGAGAGAGAGAGAGAGAGAGAGAGAGAGAGAGAGAGAGAGAGAGAGAGAGAGAGAGAGAGAGAGAGAGAGAGAGAGAGAGAGAGAGAGAAGAAAGTAAGTGTGAGAGTCAGAACTGGTACAGAAACGAAACAGTAAAAATGGAGATAGTAGAATGACAAGGATGAGACATAGAGTTACATAGTTACATAGATTCACACACCACACCGACCTTACGGTCCCTTCGAGGACCGGTCCGGCCTTAATACTAATACAGTACTATAATTATAGGAGCAGGAGAAAAAGATAGCACAGCAGAAGGCTCTCTCCCCCACCCTCCGGACTCTTCGGCATTTGCCGTACAGGAAACAGGATAGGAAGTAAAACCTTGCAGGACTGAACAACCTTAAGGAATTTTTATAGGATCGGCAGAAAGTAGAATATTATGGAAATGGAGAATCTAGGCATACAGCCACATACTCTATGCATGCACTTTTTTTTACTGTTTATATCTATCTATCTATAAGTATCTCTCTCTCTCTCTCTCTCTCTCTCTCTCTCTATCTATCTATCTATCTATCTATCTATATAACAGATGAACAGATGGTTCATCGATTATATTGGACCTAAAATATTGTTTATATTGATTCCTAATTTAGGTGTATTATGTTTAATAAATAAGTGAATGTAAACGCGAATATACAGTAATTGCTGTATCCCAAATAGACGATACCAATTGCGTCGAGATACATGTCCAGTCTCTTTTTAAGATATTTATGGTACCACTCTCAATCACATTCCCAGGGAGTTTATTTCATTCACTTACAACA
>NC_137069.1:42351929-42359429 GCF_032717465.1 Coenobita brevimanus
CCTCTATTATTGTCATCTATATTGTTGCTGCTGCTGTTGTTACTACTACTACTACTACTACTACTACTACTACTATTACTATTATTATTATTATTATTATTATTATTATTATTATTATTATTGTCAATAATTATTTTACCATAAAGTGTCATTATCTTTTTCACCAGCATCAACAGTAACATCATCGTTATCATTATCGAACCTTCTATGTAAACAACAACAATTACAACAACCATAATAATAATAATAATAATAATAATAATAATAATAAAAAATAATAATAATAATAATAAAACTGAATCTCTCTCTCTCTCTCTCTCTCTCTCTCTCTCTCTCTCTCTCTCTCTCTCTCTCTCTCTCTCTTTTGTATACACATGTTAAAACATCTACTTCCTCTGAATATTCCATACCTCAATATTTGGTAGTCATAATCATCATAGTACTCGCGCAGGGACGCTTATTAATATCAATAATCTCTGTGCAGTCATCTAGGAATAGTCTGATGATAATTAGCAGACAGACTTACAAGCAGAGAAATCGTATCAATTATACAGGCTCTAATATAACCTTGGTCACCTAATGGCGGCTCTGCATGCTGCTCAGTCTCCGGCAGCCTCCCACTTCAGTCCCTTATTCCTGAGGTCATACTCCATGACTTCGTCCCAGGTCTTTTTTAGCCTGCCTCCAGCAACCCTACCCCCAGCGTTCAAACTCCTCACTTCCAGCACCCAATTGCCATCCTCCATCCTCTCCATATGCCCAAAGTATCACAATCTACCCCTTTTCATCACAAAACCAATTTCACTTCATTCCTATCTTCCCTCTCAACTCTTCAATCATAAATCTACCCCCCTTCCCCTCCCCAGGAATCGCATCCAAGGACGCACTACACATATAGTTATTCATTGTCATTTCTGTACATCTGAACCTACGACTATCCTCTTACTTTACTGTCTAGGTATCGCTACCATGTAACATTATGTTACATGCCACATAAAAAGATTTACTGGCACGGAGGGAGAGCCCTCTCAATGTCAGGAGAGGCAACAGCTCCCTGAACTTCTTCCAACCACTCCTTACCCTAGCCACACAGCTAGCTCTAGCCCCACCTCCAGCACATAATATACCCCCCATATAACAAAACTCTTCCACACACTCTTGAGACTCACCAGCAAGACCAATTCATTCACGCCTGATAATCTCTACATGCTCTCCCTGACACAGCGAAAGCACGAACTCAGTATTATCTCGCAGCCTATCTCTATTACCACTACATCATTTATGTAGCCACTTCTAACAAATAATGTACAAGATGGAGCTACTTCCCACACCGTTGTTGTAAACTGCACATGGCCATTCTCCCTGTGCTTTGACAGTACCGCCACCAGCCCTAGATATCATCACTTTTGTTTTATCCACATTTAATCTCAAACCCACATGCCTCATTACGCCTCTCCACTTTCCTAAATCCTTCCCCCGTCTCCCTTTCATTCTCTGCAATCAACACCAAGCCATCAGCATACAACAGCTCCCACGGGAGTCTATTTCTGAAGTCACATGAGAGAGCTTCAAGCACCGTGACAAAAAGAAATTATCTTCTCGCGCTTATGAAAATGAAATCCCCATTCTCACTCTGTTCTCAGTGCTCTTCTATATGTGCAATAAAACAGGCCATGGAGGACAGTGTTCAACTGCTTTTAAAGGTCACTGCAGCATGATTCTTTTTTCTGTATATCAGTGAAATGACCCGCCAATATGAAGGTTCTATGTGCTGTTGTGTGTTTGGTCCGTGAGCTTGTGTTTGGTTCGTGCGCTAGTGTTTGGTTCGTGCTCAGGTGTGTGTGTTTGGTTCGTGGACTGATTTTTGATCTGTTCGTGCGCTGGTGTTTGTTTGGTTCGTGCGCTTGTGTGTTTGGTTCGTGTGCTGGTGTTTGTTTTGTTCGTACACTGGTGTTTGTTTGGTTCGTGCGCTGGTGTGTTTGGTTCGTGTGCTGGTGTGTTTGGTTAGCTGTGTTTATTGGTTCGTGCGCTGGTGTTTATTGTGTTTGGTTCGTGTGCTGGTGTGTGTGTGGTTTGAGCGCTGGTGTGTGTTTAGTTCGTTCGCTAATGTGTGTTTGGTTCGTGCGCTGGTGTGTGTTTGGTTCGTGCGCTGGTGTGTGTTTGGTTCGTGCGCAGGTGTGTGTTTGGTTCGTGCGATGGTGTGTGTTTGGTTTGTGCGCTAGTGTTTGGCTCGTGCGCTGGTGTTTGTTTGGTTCGTCCTCAGAGGTGTTTGTGACAGTGAAAGCAATGGAGTGAAGTTTATCTATCTACCGTATCTGTCTATCTATATATCTGTCCATCTATCTATTTATTTATTTATTTAGGGACTGAAATTTTAACCACAGTGCAGTGACTAGAGAAATCGCCTTTACTTCTCTGCATAGCAGACCAACGCCTACTTCTCCCGTTTCTGACATATTTTCTTAAGCATTTCCTTGGAGATACGAACAGTCACGGGCAAGAATACAGTTCCAGTTTTCAGTCGAACATTTATGAAACCCTTACCTAATATTCTGAGAGATATACTGGGCTCCGAAGAATACATTACTGTTTTTCTAAAGTTATCGCTCATTGTCTTGTTTTCTATTGTCATGGGGTGTATCGATATTTATGACCGCAAGTGTACCTTAGTGTATTTACATTGCGATTTATTCTCTAATACTTACAGCTATTGTTGTATGGCAGGTGATGAACTCGATTTACCAGAAAATAAAAATATACACAATTATTAATGGGAAAGTTATTAGATTTAGTAATATATCTATCTATCTATCTATTGCCAGACGCCTCAATCCCGTTTGGGGTGGCCACAAACAAATCGCCTCCAAGTCGCCCTGTCCCCCGCCATTTCACTGCCCTGCTCCCAACTCACACACCCCTCTCTCATATACCTCTCCACCCCATCCCTCCATCTCATCCTCGGCCTCCCCCTCCCTCTTCCCCTCTCCACCTCACTCACATACACTCTCTTCGTCAGTCTTTCACCCTCTATCCTCTCCACATGGCCAAACCACCTCAGTGTGTTGCTTATAACCCTTTCTATCACATCCACATCCACACCACAACGCTCCTTTATATCCTTATTCGTCAGCCTGTCTCTCCATGTGACTCCACAGGCTCCTCTTAAATAACTTATTTCCACTGCTCTCACTCTTGACTTGTGTCCTTCCAACAACGTCCAAGCTTCACTTCCGTACGTTAGAGTTGGTATCACAATACTGTCCTGTAGTAACTTTTTCACTTCCATGCTCACTTCTCTGTTTCTTATCACGGCTTTCAAAGAACCAGCAACCTTTCTTCCCTGCTGTACCCTTTCAAGCACTTCACCCTCCAAACCTCCATCCTTACTCATCACACTACCCAAGTACTTAAACGTACTCACATTTTCCAATTCCTCACCATCCAACCTCGCTGTACATTCACTGACTTCAATTCTCTCAAAGACCATCACTTTACTCTTCCCTACATTCACCTTTAGATTCCGTTTCTTACACACTCTCCCAAACTCATCCACCAAGTCTTGCAGCAGCAGTAGTAGTAGTTGCAGAGGTAGTAGTAGTAGCAGTAGTAGTAGTAGCAGTAGTAGTAGTAGTAGTAGTAGATGTAGCAGTAATAAATAATAATAATAATAATAATAATAATAATAATAATAATAATGATAATAATAATAATAATAATAATAATAATAAACAGCACACACAGTCAACCCGAAAATCTAACTTCTCAAAACATCCACTTGATGATGATGATAATGATGATGATGACTGTTACTACTACTACTACTGCTTATTTTGTACACACATACCAACAAATGACATTTTACTAACACAAGGAATTTTGTTGTAATAACATTTAATAGTAATGTAGGTTATTTACCGTATGAACATTATTTTTATAATATTCATAATTTTATATGACAAAACTCTCCATTTTCTGAACAATTTTTGGATTCAGATATTTCGAAAAATCGAGTGTGTATGGGATTTTTATTAGTAATAGAAATGGAAATAAATTATATGTGCATTTGTGTAACTGGGTCGATTAACTCTGTATATGTATGTAAGTAGGTAGGTAGGTATGTTGGTAGGTAGGTATGTTGGTAGGTAGGTATGTTGGTAGGTGTGTATGTATGTATGTAGAGTATATATGTATGTTTGTATGTAGGTATGTAGGTATATAGGTATGTAGGAAGGTATGTATGTATGTATGTAGGTAGGTATATACTGTAGGTGTGTAGGAAGGTATGTATGTATGTAAGTAGGTAGGTAGGTATGTGACTCTCGATTCTTGTGACAGGTGAGTCTTGAGTTTTTATTATTATTTTGATAATTGAATAGCAGTAGGAGTTAAAGATGAATACAGGGAGTTGATCTTGATTTATTATCTTCAGAGAAAGTCTTAAAGTTGAGCAGTGTATGTAGTATAGAGACTTAATACACTAAGTAAGTCTAGTTGGATCCCTCTTCTTGTTCACTCTCTCCACTACCTATCGGTTCTATAGCTAGCCTCCTTCTGAGCTCAGCTTCCTAAATTCTGGTGTAGCAGGGGTCGTGTCACGTGTGTTACACTGTGGTTGAAATGTTCTAGAAGCCTGTGTGTGAGTATGTGTGTATGTGTGTGTATGGTCACGAGGCGCTGTCGTGTGCCTATAAAGCATTCCTTGAGTTAGAGTATATAAGCATGTTTAGCATTGCTCGTTTCTCGCAGACACAATACCTGTCTCATCCTCTGACTTGCTGCTTCTGTCTGTCTGTCTATCTATCTATCTATCTATCTATCTATCTATCTATTATGATTTGTAATTATAATAGGGAGTCCTGACAGGTAGGTAGGTAGGTAGGAAGGTAGGTAGGTAGGTAGGTAGGTAGGTAGGTAGGTAGGTAAGTGTGTATGTATGTTGGTGAGTAGCTATGTCTTTTGTTTATCCATCTGTCTATCTATCTATCTATCTCTTTATCTATCTACCAACCTTTGTGTTTTATCTATCTTTATTTGTCTATCTAGCTACCTTTGGTTTTCTCTATCTATCTATCTATCTATCTAGCCATCTGTTTATCTATCTATCAGTGTCTGTGTATCTATTAAACACCAGTCATTAATAATACAAGTTCTATCCTACATTATAGTCTTCACCACATCATCATCATCATCATCATCATCCAGAGAGCAGTTCATTTTCCCAACTTCCTAACCATCTCATATTTAATCTCTCTCTCTCTCTCTCTCTCTCTCAGTTAATCCAGTCAGGGAATTTTGGCGTCCATGTCACCATGTTCTCGGCAAGTCAGGTCAGGTCAGGTTACGTGCTCATTATGGCAACCGGTCCCTTGGCCTGCGACGAGGCGAAATTGGTCACAGTCCGAGGAGAGAGAGAGAGAGAGAGAGAGAGAGAGAGGGAGAGAGAGAATCGTGTTTAGATCGAGCCTTTACCCCTCCTCTCCCTTCTTTCACCCTCTGTGCCGTATTGTCCCTCCATTTCTTTATGTCTTCTCTTCCTACTCCCTCCCTCCTCTCTCCCTTCCCGTCCTTTTTTTCTTACCTCCCTTCCTTATTCTCCCTCTCATATTCCCTCCCTCCGCTTTCCCTCTTCATTCACCCTCTTTTTTTCTTCCTTTCTCTTCCTTCCTCCTTTTTTTTCCCTCCCCCTCTCCCTCCCACCCTCTCCTCTCCGTTCCATACTCCTGTATCTCCTTCTCTTTCTCCTTCTACTTCTCATTTTCTTTTCTTCTTCTTCTTCATCTTCATCTTCTCCTCCTCCTTCTTTATTTTTATTGTTCATTATATCAGACAATCTCAAAAATATCAAGTCTTTTCCTTTTGACTTTTTGAACTCGTCTTTAGTGTTCTTTTCCTTATTGCCCTTCTTCCCCTTTTCCTTTCCCTCCCTTTATCTCTTTCTCCCTTTCCTTTACTTCGTCTTTTCTCTTTCCCATTTTTCTTCCCTTCCCCCTTTCTCCTTCCTCCCCCCTTCTCCCCTTAACACCCCCTTCCCATCATCCCCTGGTATTCTCTTTTTCCCTTTCCTTCCATCTATTCTCTCTCCTTTCCTTCCTCAGCTTCATTTTTCTCGCCCTTCCCTCCTCCTCCTCCTTTCCTCCCTCCTACTCTTCTCTTTCTCTCCCTTCTCTCTCCCCTCCCCTCTGGCTCCTTCCAATTCTGTTTCTCTTTCTCCAATTTTTTAAAAACTCTCACTCTCTCTCTCTCCACCCTTTTATAATCATCCATACGTTCTCTCTCTCTCTCTCTCTCTCTCTCTCTCTCTCCCATTCTCATCCAACTTACTGTCTATTCCTCTCCCTTTCTTTTTTTTCTCTCACTCTCTCTCCCTTCCTTCTCCCCCCCCCTCTCTTTTTTCCTCTTCCTTCCACTTCCTCAGGGACACACACACACACACACACACACACACACACACACACACACACACACACACACACACACACACACACACACACACACAGATATACATCTTTATACATACACATACACACGGGCACATACACCTAAACATTCAGATACGTGCACCTCCACATTCAGACACGTACAACTACATGTTCAGACACAAATTTATACACACACACACACACACACACACACACACACACACACACACACACACACACACACACACACACATCTCTCTCATCTGCAGCCCAGGAGCTCTCTCGCATATTTCTTCTCTTGTGTGACCAGCCGAGCAGAAAGCAACATGTATTTTCCTGCAACTAAATGCAACATGTAGCTAGATCAAAATTTACTCTGACTGCAGATATATTAAGCCTTGGAGAGGATTATTTGATTTACTCTCTCTCTCTCTCTCTCTCTCTCTCTTCTTCTTCTTCTTCTTCTTCTTCTTCCTGCTCCTGCTCTTGCTCCTGCTCATACTCTTCCTTCTCCTGCTCCTGGTCCTGCTCCTGCTCCTGCTCCTGCTTTTGCTCCTGCTGCTTCTCTTCCTTCTCCTCTTCTTCTTCTTCTTTCTCCTCCTCCTCCTCATCATCATCATCATCATCATCATCATCATCATTATCATCATCATCATCATTTTACAACTTGTGAAGCAAAGTATGAATAAGTACACGTATACTTGACACGTAACCAAAATTTAGTGTTCTTTTGCTAAATATAATACACAACAAATCCCAGTTACTTTACAATTATAACTTCCTCTCCAACAGTTGCTTTGAAGGTACGATTGACTTTCTAGTAATCAGGGAAGTTAGAGTTATAAGTTATGATTAGTTTACACACAATAGTTTTCCTAGTCTTGCACATCTAAATTCATCCCGTCCAGAAACACATCCACCTCTGGTACTGTCCAATCTCCCCCACACCCACAACCACCACTACACATACACAGCATATCCTAGGTGTATCACTTAACTTCATCCTAGTCTGTCTCTTCTGCTGCTCTGACACCCACACTCATATCCCACACCCACACCCACACCCAGCACTACACCTTTA
>NC_137069.1:42364429-42381929 GCF_032717465.1 Coenobita brevimanus
GATCTCTAATAGGTTTATATTCTCGGAGTTAAGGAAGCTCCCTAACACCTTTTCCTTACTAATTTATTTTTGGATACGACGGGCTAATATTGATTTGTACGTTATTTATGCTGAGTATTGTGATAGAATGATTTATGTAACACAGAAGAGGACGGCAAGGTGTAATATGCAAAATAAGCCGCTTAGGAAGTGGTGCTACGGAACTTCCTTAAACGAGGAATATAGGGGCCCTTGACCTTACCATTTTGTTCCTTCCGTTTTCTTGAAATTCCTCTATACCCCTTGAGGAACATTAATCTACTTTATTTCTCTCTTTCTCTTCATAACTCGTCTCTTTGGCTCATGTACCATTCTTTCTTTCTCTCTCTCTCTCTCTCTCTCTCTCTCTCTCTCTCTCTCTCTCTCTCTCTCTCTCACGTCTAAACACCTGATACTCTGCGAAGAATAGTGGCTAATGTAGTAATTTTTGTTCCTTTTATTTAATCAGTTGGCTGAGTGCAGATCTTGTTACCTGTTTGAGAGTGTGTGTGTGTGTGTGTGTGTGTGTGTGTGTGTGTGTGTGTGTGTGTGTGTGTGTGTGTGTGTGTGTGTGTGTGTGTGTGTGTGTGCGTGCGCGCGTGCAGTAACGATGTTTTAATGTGAACTGCGGTAGTGGTCGTGTGTAGTGGTAGTGGTAGTGATCGTGTGTAGTGGTAATGGTAGTGGTCGAAAAAAAAAAAAAAGTACTACTACTGTTTAACATAACCCAGCGACATGCCAGAACAATACCCTCCATACCGCTGCACCAGGCCTTAATAAACAGCCCAAGAATGTTGTCAGTACGGGCTGTGGGTATTAGTGCCGCAGTGGTGATGTGTGGTGGTTTAAGGAACGTATGAAGGTTATTCTCTCCCCCCCCCTCCCACACACACAAAATGTAGAATGAAGTATATAAGCAAATAATTCTCTCTCTCTCTCTCTCTCTCTCTCTCTCTCTCTCTCTCACACACACACACACACACACACACACACACACACACACACACACGCATAATGAACTGTGTACGTAACAGGGTAGCACCAACATTGCACATTTTGTTGGTAAATTCTTGTAGCACTTCGCGTTTTCCCATATTTCATCGTCACATTTTCTTATCGATTTTCGCGAGCGTAAAATTGTTGTAAAAATAGTATTAGCAGTAAAATTCTTGACTGGCAGTAAAGGAACTTAAGAAAGTCGCATAACTGACACTTAGGAAGGAGTGAAGGGGAGATGGAAGGGGAGAGATGGATGGATGGATGGATGGTTAGGTGGATGCATAGGTGGATGGATGGACAGATACACTACAGATGGGTGGGTAGATAGGTAGGCTGGAGTGAAATGAAGACACAAGGTGACGGATGGATGTATGAATAGACAGGCAGACAAATACAGATAGACAGATAGATAGATAAATGGGTAGGTAGGTAGGAATGAAGTGGAGAAAGACCAATAGATAGATAGATACACAGATAGACAGAAGGATAGATAGGTAGATAGAAAAATAGTTTACTCAGATTAATAGCCAGATAGATAAATGTTGATCAATAAACTTGCAGAAACAGGCTTATCTATTTTGATCTATCCAGCTGTCTTTATCAATATATCTGCCTGTCTCTACAGATAAAGATAGACAGGTACTAAACAGATCTATGACAGGCAGAGAGAGACAGACTCAGACATAGAATATAACTGATGGATACACAGAAAGGATGACAGACATACAGACAATCGAAAAACAGAAACAGATAGAAAGATAGATGGAGAGATAGACTGAGATATATAGACAGATAGATAGAGGACAGGTAGATATACACAGACAGATCAAGATTTTACTCACATACTTGGGCGCACCCAGAGGGGGGGGGGGTTGCCCGGAACACCCTCCCTATCAAAATGAATGATCTGTCATTTATTTTTGTTGTTGTTATTATTATTATTATTATTATTTTTTAATTATTATTATTATTATTATTATCATCATTATATTGATACTCTTTAACACCATATATTATTTTTATTAATTTACATAGGTAAATAATACTTTCTAAGCAGCTGTACGTAAAAAAATTAAAACCAAAATTGAGCCCTCCCCAGAACCAAATTTCTGGCTACGCCCCTGCACAGATAGATGCACTGGATAGATAAAAAGACAGATCAGACAGAAAGCGGAAAAACAGACAAAGAGGGAAATGGTAAAAGTGAAAGTTTAACTCGAGTTGAATTAAGTTAGTGGATGAGAATTAATGGAAAGGAGAGAGAGAGAGAGAGAGAGAGAGAGAGAGAGAGAGAGAGGCCATATCCAAATCTTCCAGTTCTCTCTCCCCCGTCAGCTGAATACTATTGTCTGAAGGTAGGAAAAATAAAGAAATATAATCATATGAGTGAACGGTGTAATCTTTTCCATAAAATGATTTTTTCTTGTAAATTAATAGCACCAGACAATTTATTCAGCAGACAGGGGCTTCGCAGTCGAAATTAAGAAATAGAAATTCAGTTCAGACTTTTTTCTTCATTTTTTCCATTTTTAAATTTTTAATAATGTTTTTTGTTTTCGTTAATTCCGTTGTTCAATTTTTCAGTTTTTTTTTTTTTTTTTTGCTTCATTACTGTATTCTTGTTTCAATCACGTCTTTTCTGTTTGTTTTTTTATTCTATTTTTCATTTTTTAAATTGTTTTTTCTGCTCCTCATTTATCCCGTTTTCTGTTCTTTATGTTTTCCTGTTTCATTTAATCCATTTCTTAATTTTCTGTTTTCTGTTTTTTTCTTATCTTTATATTTTTCAATTATGTGCTTTCTCTTCCTCATTTATTCCATTTTCTATTTTCCTTCAGTTGTGTTTTTTCTACTTTTCATTTATTCCATTTTCGTTTTTTCCAATTATGTCTTTTCTGTTTTTCATTTATTCTATTTTCTATTTTTTCAGTTATATTTTCTTTTTCATTTATTCCACTTCTCTGTTTCTTCAATTTTTCTATTTTCCTATTTTTGTCTTCTTTGTTTTGCATTTACTTCATTTTCCATTTTTTTCATTTTTTCATGATTAATTTTCATCCATCCATCCATCATCCAATCCTACTGTACGTTGTCCCATGAGGAGCGTAGGAGCCCGGGGCTAGGCAAGTTGGTCCTGACATTTAAGATGAGAGTGAGAAGCCTCACTCATTCCTGAGTGGCATTACGCGAGCAATAAACCTCAACCATCCCTTGGATATGAACCTTCACCGCCTCAATCCGATTGGAGTGCCGTAAATACCACTAAACTACCAGGCTCCAAAATTTGGTTATATGGTTACCACCCAGCATAATAAATGGTTTCCTGGTGTACAGGAAACCATTTGGCTTGTCACTCAGTGTAGAGTCACCCACAGGCAGAAGGAAGAGGAAAGAATGAAGGAAAGAAAAAGAGAAGAGGGAGTGTAAAGTCACCCGTAGGCAGAAGGACGAGGAAAGAATGAAGGAAAGACAGAAGAGGATGGAAGGAAAGAAGGATGGAGGATAGGAAAGGGCAGACACCCGAGAGCAGCACTACATCGAGTGAGTGGATGGCGAGCGCCCCCACCTACCACTATGATTAATTTCCAATGCAAAAAAAAAAAAAAAAAAATCATTTAGATTATCTTTTTTTTTGTGTGTGGGACGGCATAATGAAATTTCCTTTTTTTCCTTTTTTTTTTTTTTCTAGGGAACACAAGTCTCTCATGTACTGTATTGTCGGGGTAGCCGTGTTCTCCGTGGCCTGTGGAGGTTTCCTGACTCCTCCTCCTGCGCGATTTATTCCGTTTATTTATTTATTTATTTCCATATTTATTTATTTCCTTTTTTTTATTTACTTATTTAGTTATTTATTCATTCATTCATATATTTATGTGTACATATTCATTTTTATTTACTTACCTATCTACCTATATACTTTTATTCATTTATTTATTTATTCATTCACTGGTTTTATTTATTTCTTATTTATAGTTCAGATATTCATTCATTTATTCAAATTTAATCATTCACTTATTTAGCCATTCTCTCATTGATTCATTTTAATTCATTCATTCATTTTTCATTCATTCATTCACCACTCCTATCTCTCTATTATTTATCTTTCTACTAACCTTTATCTCCATGTATCTCCATTTCTCTTTGTACAGTAGCACCTTAACTCCTTCATCTCACAACCTCTTGAAACCTATAACGTCTTTCAGATTTTTAATTCCATCTACCAGGCTTATTTCAAGTATTCAGTATGGACGGTGGGTGTTAGCGCCGAAGTGGTGACATTTGGAGGTGTACGGTACTTAGAAGGACTGCTGGCCCTCAGGGAACGGACTCCGAAACCTATGCCCAGAGTCAGACACTTACAAAAAACAAAAACAAAAATCATCGTTTATGCGAGTCAGTAATATTCCAAGCCTAATCGGATAACGAAATGACGGATCGGGTGGCGTAAAGTATGAGGTGATAATTCCTGCGTTATGGGAGAGAGAGAGAGAGAGAGAGAGAGAGAGAGAGAGAGAGAGAGAGAGAGAGATTTGACGGTAATATCTGAGTTATATTAGATGCTAGGGAGTAAATTTATGAGTGACACTGCGTAACTTCAACTTTTTTAACCCAGAGAGAGAGAGAGAGAGAGAGAGAGAAACAATGATTTAATGAACCTGAGTACACACACACACACACACACACACACACACACACACACACACACACACACACACAAGAAAAAGAAGCAAAGTGCACAAATAAAGCAAAGTGGCAACCTATCGACAACACGTGTAAAAATAGGACAAGACGGGAACCAAAGTGTCACGGGGTTTTCTAAAATACAATGCTTATATCATTTTAAATGATAATAATGTTCAATAATATTGAAGAGCAGGGACAATGATTGTTTTGCTACATCAAGCAATGATTCTTTACGCTGGCTTACTTCGCCGATTTTCTCAGAACGAGAATTTATAAACTTTCTCAACAGTACACAGCAGAGACTATTTACTCACAAATGCTGATTACTAGTACTGTTAGCCTCTGGAGAAAGTTACTTCACCCCTGACAATAAATAACTAATACTAATAATAATATCAGGTTCTTGCTGATGCTTAACTCCTAGGAGGCACAATGGATTTTAAGCTTAATACAACAAGACTGGCCTAAGTACCAGTTATGAATGGCAAACGTTTATGCAAGCTAAGAGCTATGAGATATAAGCTTAATTGCGGAGAAATGAAACAAGAGTTTACATTACATTAAGCTCAAGAAAAAGAACTGTTAAATTTATTGATTACAAAATAAATTTAACGTTACAATTCAAAATCAAATTAATGAGATCTCACTCACTCACTCACACAAGAGCTAAATTCTTACGCCTAGGAAAAACACCTTAATTAAACTCTTAAACCTAGGAAAATACAAAAAGGAAATACTGGTCGATGAATGCGGTGTATCACCAACTAAGGTGGGAGTCTGGAGACTGTAGTCTTGTGGAGTCTGGGTGCTGCTGACCTCTCTCTCTCACAGTTCTGGAGCACAGTACCTCACTCCGTCACAGCAAACACTCGACTCAGTAAACTTGTGAGAAAGAAATGGGAGCGATAGGCCGCATTTTTTAACGGTCGAGTGAGCGAAACGCGCCCAAAACAAATTGCTCAGCGGAAGCGCTAATGTCTCACACAGAGACGATCACGTATGACAATGAAAAATTGATTTGACAAAGCTTCCGTCCGAATGAGTGGTTAACTGAACGATAAACTGGGATTCCACTTGAATTCACGGTTTCCCACAAAAGCCAATGTCACTAGCCGACTCATGACATTACGCCCTATCAAAATCAAATCTTTTTTCCTTCAGAAAAAAGATTTCAATATGCATACATATAAATCCTAGCTCAGTCACACAAGATTGACACTGTGGTGTGTGTGCTATCCTGCTACAGGAGAAAGTCGCAGTCGCCAGTGAGCGAAAAAACCTCGTATTTACGTTAATAGAAGCAAGCTTGAGGGAAAAACTCTGTGACGATGGTGAAAATCCTGTACTCAGGTCAAACTGAGCGAAAAGTCGCTACATTTACACTGACAACTAATTGTTGTGTAGCGTGGTGTATGTAATACACGGTGTAGGTGTGACAGTTGTAGTGTAACTGTACCTACGTGTAAAATGACACAGTAAATAATAATATGGCGACGACGAAGGCAGA
Source organism: Coenobita brevimanus (assembly GCF_032717465.1). Lineage (NCBI taxonomy): Eukaryota > Metazoa > Arthropoda > Malacostraca > Decapoda > Coenobitidae > Coenobita > Coenobita brevimanus. Next base: position 42,370,638 of record NC_137069.1, read on the forward strand.
GGAGAAGAGGCGGCAGTGTGCGGCAGACGATCAGCTGGCCCGCACAGCAAAACTGCTACACCCATTGCTGTACCTGCAAAACCAATTAAGGTGGAGCATCAAAAGTGTCAATGAGACAAAATTCTTATTACGTTACAATTACTCTCTCTGCCTAGCAATCAGTACATGCTACGAAAAGTACGCTCTAGCTGAAAAATACAAGTGACAGCCTAAGCTTCGTACATTCGAGGTCGCCATTAATTATAGCACACGATTAGTGTCGGCAAGTTGAGAATCCTTGCGCAAACTCGGGTCTTCCATAGCCTCGAACTGCACACGGGTCCTCAACCTGTGCCTTAACCTACAGTACTTATATTAATATCGGGGAGCTGAGAATCCTTGTGCAAACTTGGGTCTTCCATAGCCTCGAGTCGCCTCTGCGGAGTTCTCTCTCGAACTTCCCCCTTAACCTACAGTACATAATATGTATGCACAGGCCCTGGACATAATGTGTCCTGCGGGGCCAGTGGGCGAGATGTCAGGTCTGCACCCACTTCACCACTATCCTGTCTCTCAACTGACTCGGAGATTACAGGTGTGGTTACGAACGGCACAGGAAGGACATGTCCCTGATTAGTGGTGTTACTTTGACACGCACTGCAGGAACGGACAAAACTATCTATGTCTCGTCCCATCCCTGGCCAGAAAAAGTCAGCTCGGATACGGCCCTGGGTCTTCCTTTTGCCCATGTGACCTCCTGAGGCTGAACAATGACCCCATTGTAACACTGCTAGGCAGTACTTGGCGGGAACGACAAACTGCAGTCAAACCTCGCCCTCGGGTGTTCGTGACTCACGGTAGAGCCGTCCTTGTTTACGAAGGAACTTGGCTCGACCTCCCCGTGAATACTTAATCACTCGACCCTTTTGTTTGTTCTGCACGGCAGCAAGTGTCGGGTCAGAATGTTGTTCTTGTACAACAAGTTGGCTACACATCAGATCTTGCGGCGATTCAATGATCACTGGGGTGACACAGTCTGGAGCCTCAGCCATGGCTCGTGTTACCGCAGCAGCCGAAGTCTGAGTAGCGTCATGTTCGGTGCAACTATCCTTGACACCATAAATGTTGCCTACTATGAGGTCAAATAAAGGTTCTGGCATGACAACTGCGAGTGTCGTACCGGTATAAAATGGAGATGCCATCTGGATACATGCCTCAGGAAACAATCTCACTGATCCATCAATAAGGTTTGCATTGATCTGTCGACCTGTATACTGCTCAGGCCGAACTAAACTCTGCTTGACAGAGCAACCTGAGGAACCATTATCTCTCAGGACCTTCACAGGAATGTCTCCCACAAACCCTGGTTGAACAAGGAAGGTAATGTCACCTGTGGGAGGGCCTGTGGAGGAAGCAGCTAGCCACTCATGAGGCTGCTGAATTGATGTGGCAAACATTGTGCCTTGAGAATTATATTGGGAAGATGGAACATTGGCCATCTGTGGAGGGGGGTTCACTGTCACTGGGGGACTAGTGAACTGTGGGGAAGTACCCACACTGGTAGGGACGTGACCACCGTGCTGCTGCTGAGGAATGAAGGCTGCATTTGCTTCCTGCCTCTTTTGAGCTGGTGGTGAAAAAGTTTGTCCCGACGGTCGGTTGCGTGGCTGATACTGCTGCTGATTAGGGTACTTGTTGTACCTCTTCCACTCAGGTTTCTGAGTGTTTTGCCCCTGGTCCTTCCACTGCGGTTTTGGACCTTGGCCATTATTCTGAGAATGGCCTTGTTGCTGGGGTTCAGTCTGAGACAATTTCCCAGATTTATCAGGTTTTCTGTTCCAGGTGTTTTGCTTACGAGTTTGATACCCGTATGCAGTAAAGAATGCGTCAGCCTTTTCTGCCATTTGGCCGGCATCTTTCACCTGGCAGATCTTAAGCTGTGCTAGGAGCTCAGCAGGCCACGACCTCTCTAGCTGTGTACGCAGCATAAGGTCAATTATCCCCTCACACGTGGAAGGAGTTTCATCTTTCTCCATCCACTCATTTAAGTTAGCAGTGAGACGATCAAGGAACTGAACAGCTGTCTCCCTGTCTTGGAGACGAGCTCGCATGAACTGAACTTTGGTGTCGTCTACTGTGAGACCATACGCCTTAATGAGTGCAGCTTTCATCATCTCATATGTGAGATTGTCTCCACGAATTCTGTGGAGAATATCGAGGGCAGGGCCCTCAAATAAACTAAGAAATTGGAGCCGCTTAGCTGCCTCATCCAGTTGATACATGTCTGCCATGTCCTCAAAACGAGCTCTGTACGGCTCGATTCGCTCGCCTTCCTTGTATGAAGGAAGCTTGATGCGTGGGGTCGCCAGGACATGTGCAGGGAGAACGCTCATGGAGCTTGGACCAACTGCACCAGATGTGTCTGAAGCCAAGGAATCTCGCTTGAGCTTCAGCATTTCATACTCGTGTTTTTCACGTGCTTCTCGCTCGGCACGTTCGTGCTCTCGTTCTCTCTCGCGTTGTTCACGCTCGCATTCGCGCTGTTCTCGCTCTTGTACTAGCTCGAGTTCGCGTCGTTTTTGCTCGTGTTCGCGCTGTTGTCGCTCTTTTTCTAACTTGAGCACCACGTTGTTTCTGCTCGTGTTCGCACTGTTCTCGCTCACGTTCATGTTGTTCGCGCTCGTATTCGCGCTTTTTCTCATGCTGCTCCTGATTATGCCGTGAGAGTATGTACTCTTTAATTTCAGTTGGGTCTGTAAGACCCATTTCTTTGGCTTCCTGTAAAAATACAGTGGTAGCCATGGCGCTAATTTATTAAGCATACGAAACTGAGTACTGACTGCTTCGCAACGAATGCTAATAACACAAGTAAAGAGTACAGACACAATCTAGTGGTGGTCAGTCTTACCTAGTTAGCTGGAAAAAAATAAAGCAAAAATGCCAATAACTGAGAAGACTCAATAATTAACACAATGGGTACGGCAGCTACCCAGGAGCAAATAAAATCGTCTAGTGTTACCAAAAATAAAGTACTAAATAGAGTTAAGTACTCTATGAATTAATAAAGCAAAAATTCACTTGCTAAATTAACGGTAAACACCAGTAAACTTGTGCCTATAAACTTTAATTATAAATACCTAAATATGAACGAGTGAGCACTACTCGTATCTCGTGAATTGCTTTAGAGCTAGGAGTTAATATCCTGAAATGAGGTCGCCAATTGTCATGGGGGGTTTTAAAATACAATGCTTATATTATTTTAAATGATAATAATGTTCAATAATATTGAGGAGCAGGGACAATGATTGTCTTGCTACATCAAGCAATGATTCTTTACGCTGGCTTACTTCGCCGATTTTCTCAGAACGAGAATTTATAAACTTTCTCAACAGTACACAGCAGAGACTAATTACTCACAAATGCTGATTACTAGTACTGTTAGCCTCTGGAGAAAGTTACTTCACCCCTGACAATAAATAACTAATACTAATAATAATATCAGGTTCTTGCTGATGCTTAACTCCTAGGAGGCACAATGGATTTTAAGCTTAATACAACAAGACTGGCCTAAGTACCAGTTATGAATGGCAAACGTTTATGCAAGCTAGGAGCTATGAGATATAAGCTTAACTGCGGAGAAATGAAACAAGAGTTTACATTACATTAAGCTCAAGAAAAAGAACTGTTAAATTTATTGATTACAAAATAAATTTAACGTTACAATTCAAAATCAAATTAATGAGATCGCACTCACTCACTCACACAAGAGCTAAATTCTTACGCCTAAGAAAAACACCTTAATTAAACTCTTAAACCTAGGAAAATACAAAAAGGAAATACTGGTTGATGAATGCGGTGTATCACCAACTAAGGTGGGAGTCTGGAGACTGTAGTCTTGTGGAGTCTGGGTGCTGCTGACCTCTCTTTCTCACAGTTCTGGAGCACAGTACCTCACTCCGTCACAGCAAACACTCGACTCAGTAAACTTGTGAGAAAGAAATGGGAGCGATAGGCCGCATTTTTTAACGGTCGAGTGAGCGAAACGCACCCAAAACAAATCGCTCAGCGGAAGCGCTAATGTCTCACACAGAGACGATCACGTATGACAATGAAAAATTGATTTGACAAAGCTTCCGTCCGAATGAGCGGTTAACTGAATGATAAACTGGGATTCCACTTGAATTCGCGGTTTCCCACAAAAGCCAATGTCACTAGCCGACTCGTGACACAAAGGTCAAAGGCCGGCCAGGTCGTTTCTTTATTGGACCTTGTTGCGAGGGTGTGTTGTGTTGTACGAAAGAAAAAGAAATATCGCTCAGTTTGGGGGTTAAGTCTTCTCTCTCTTTTTTCTCCTTCTTGCTATTATTTAAAGACTTTATTATGTCATCATCATCATCATCTTCACAGTTACTTCATTATCATCATCATCATCATCATCACAGAACTTTATTTCATCATCATCATAATCATCATCATCATACAACTTTATTCCATTATCATTATTGTCGTACAACTGCATCATCGTCATTATGAGCAGCAGCAACATCGTGCAACATTAATTATTCATCATCATCATCATAAAAAACTGACAAATATGAAACGGTAATTTTTAACGATGTTCCGAAAGCGTCTCTCTCTCTCTCTCTCTCTCTCTCTCTCTCAAACATATTGCTGAGTTTGGAGGTTATATAGTTTATTTTTTCTTCTTATGACCACGGAGTTATTCATTTAGCTGAGGTTAAGGTCATAGTTTATTATTATTAAGCTTCGCCATACAAATGGCTAGGCTTCTCGCTTTCGTCAACATTATTCATGGAAAGAAGCCAATATCCACCCAGTTCCGAAGAAAGGAAGTTCGTCTGACCCCTCCAATTACAGACCAATAGCTGTCACATCTTCTCTTGGTAAGGTATTTGAAACTTTAATTAATAAGCATATTGTTAAACATCTTGAATCCAACAACTTAATTAGTGATAGACAATACGGTTTTCGCCACGAAAGATCCACCATTGACATACTCAATCTCTTAACTCATACCATCCATCAATCAATTGATCTTTTTGGAGAAACTCATGCAGTAGCTCTTGATATCTCTAAAGCTTTCGACAGAGTATGGCACCGTTCCCTGCTGTCCAAACTCCCTTGCTATGGACTAACGTCTTTTGTTCCTTTGATTTCTTCTTATCTTAGTGACAGGAAAATAAGAGTAAAAGTAGATGATGTATATTCGAATTTCCACTCAATTAACGCCGGCGTGCCGCAGGGATCAGTTCTGGCGCCAACCCTATTTCTGGTTCATATTAATGATCTCTTATCTGTCACTCACAATTCCATTCACTCATATGCAGATGACTCAACACTACATAGTTCATTCACACCCAGACATCCATTTACAAAGTCTAATATCTCTACCTCTCTACTCAGTACAGCCATCTCCATAAATCAAGATCTATCTACAATCAGTGAATGGGGACAAAACAACCTTGTCTCTTTTAATGCTAGTAAAACTAAATACATACAGTTTACTAATAGACAGATATTGCCAGATTCGTACATTACCTTCAGTGCTACTAATATTCCCATCTCCAAAAGTATTGAAATTCTTGGTGTCTCACTTAACAGTGCCCTCAGCTGGACCTCTCATGTCAGATCACTTGCTAAAACCGCCTCAAAGAAACTTGGATTATTGCACAGAGTCCGTAACTTCTTTGCCAATGAGCAGTTAGCTATAATTTATAAGAGTCATGTGCGCTCTCAGCTTGAATATTGCTCACCCTTGTGGAATGGTTGTGGAGAGGCTGCATTAAGACAACTAGACAAAATTCAGAATAAAGCTGTTAGAATCATTAACAACCCTGCCACTACATATAAACTACCTCCCCTGCAAGTAAGAAGGAATGTTGCCTCCCTTGCATTATTTTACAGATATTTTTTTGGCAAATGCTCAGACGAAGTTGCGTCCATGGTGCCACCTCTCTATGCCTTCCCTCGTGCTACACGGGCATCTGGTAGCGCTCATGACTGGAATGTCACTCAACCATATTGCAGAACTTCTGCCTATCAGACTTCTTTCATTCCCCGAACTGCATCTCTCTGGAACTCGCTTCCCCAGAGTTGTTTTCCTCCAAATTTCAACCCACAACTGTTCAAGTCTAACTGTTACAGATATTTTATGAACAGAGGACACCAGTAATCTGGTGTATGGATTATTATTTTTTTTACCCATATGTTTTTCCTTCCTCCGTTCTGTTATTTATTAAAAAAAAAATATATATATATATTATTTCTCTTTGCACTTTTATCTCTTCGATCTTGATGATACCACGCATGAAGGTCCCTTACCAAGTCCTTGTGCCAAATATAAATGACCTTGACCTGTTGTTAAAGGTGATATAATCATTTTATTCCAAAAGTTGCATATTTTGAAACTGAAGTATCTCAGAAACTAATTGAGAAACAGCTATTTGGTCGATAATCCTGTGATAAAAATGTGTGCTGAATAATCCAGGCTTAAAATTTTGCCATTTAGCCTAGTGAAAAGTACATAATTCAAATTTGCTCAGCTTTTCTTTGCAAAACGTTTTAGAGAAAACCACAAAAGCTTTAAAGCTGTAACTTTCCAGATATATAGTTGTGGTCCCTCTTATGATCTGAAAGGAATATGGATACAGTTTGGCATATAGTTAGCCAGTTATTGAGACAAACGTACAATTTACACATACATTCTTCGACACCTTTGTCTTCAGATCTTATTGATGTTACACAAGAAGTTACATTAGGGTCTTTAGATCTTGTTTATATTGCACATACCTTTTATCCCTTATGGAGTCGCGATGCTTCCTTATTGTGGGTACACCATGAGGATAGGTACGGTAACTAGTTAATAATAATAATAATAAGAATAAGAATAAGAATAAGAATAAGAATAATAATATTAATAATAATAATAATAATAATAATAATAATAATAATAACATTATTATTATTATTATTATTATTATTATCATTACCACTACTACTAGTACTTGGAATAAATCACTAGATTATTATTTTGATTTTATTTAGTTATATTTTCAGTATCATGGGTTATTGTTAATAACGTGTTTTTTCTTTCTCTTTTTTTTTTTTTTTTCAAGTTTTAGATTGAGTGTTTTCTGCACGGAAAAGAGAATATCGCTGAGTTATTGCGTTTTCTTCATTTTCTTCCTACTCCTCCACCTCCTCTTTCTTCTTCTTCTTCTTCTTCTTCTTCTATTCTTTCTCTTCCTCCTCGCCTTCGTCTTCCTCTTCCACTTCCTCCTCCTTTTCTTCTACTTAAACGGTTTTGTTTAGCAAAGGTCAAGAAAGTCATTAACCCTTATTGTTTGGCTGCTGCTTGTTGGATAAAGTGGATATTGTCGAAACTTTGAATTACAGCTCCCCCCCCCCATCTCTCTCTCTCTCTCTCTCTCTCTCTCTCTTCTAACCACCAAACAATTTCAGGCCATGGTTAAGGTCACAGGTCAAGCTAGTTCATTTGTAATTGTAATGTCAACTGCTTCCCTGGAAAAGATGAAATAACTGAGGCTTTGGGAATATCTGTATCTATTTATCTGTAAATCTGTTTATCTGTAGCCAGAGCCCTTAATCCCGAATGGGGAGGCCACAAACGAATCGTCTCCATGTCATCCTTACCTTTACAATCAGGCTGCCCTCTCCCCACCTCACACCCACCTCTCCCTCATATGCCTCTCCTCACCTCATCCCTTCATCTCATCCTCGGTCTCCCTCTGCCCCCATCTCCACTGCCCTCCAGTCACCTAAACCATTTCCCTACCTTTCATTTCCGTTCCCTTTCCTTCCTTTTACTTGCTTTCCCTACACCCCCTCTTCTCTTCCCTTTCATGCCCATTCTTTCTCTTCCCTTATCTTCCTTCTTCCTTTCCCTTCTCTTCCCTACTTTTCTCTTCCCAATTACTTCTTTCTTTCCTTTCACTTCCTTTCATTGCACTTCTCATCTTCTTTTCCTATCTTCCCTTCCCTTCTCTTCCCTTCCCTTCCTATCCTTTCCTCTGCTTTCCTTTCCTTTCCTTCCCTTCCCCGCTTTCCTTCCTTTCCGTCCATTTCTTCATACTTTCATTCATCTCTCCTTATGTGCTTCTCTTTTTTACTCTCCCTCCTCTCTTCTCCCATTATTTTTCATATCCTCTTAGACTCTTCTCTTCTCCCTCCTCTCCTCTTCTATTTTCTGTTCTCTCTTACTCCCTCCTCATCTCCTCCCATCTTTTCTCCTCTCCTCCTCTATATTCTCTCCTTTCCTCCTCTTTTCCTCCCATCTTTTCTCCTCTCCTCTTCTATATTCTCTCCTTTCCTCCTCTTTTCCTCCCTCTCCTCTCCTATTTTCTCTCTTTCTGCCTTGTCTCCTCTCATATGTTCCCCCCTTTCCCCTCTCCTCTCCCATTTCCTCTCCTCTCACATTTTCTCTTCTTTTTCAGGCTGGAAAAATGTTATAAGTGGAGTACCACAAGGCTCAGTTTTGGGTAATATATTGTTCTTGTTTTATATATACGTTATTCATGAAGGCGTGTTTTGTAAAATATAAAAAATTGTTGATGATACGAGTATTGGTAATAAAGCTGATACCCGAGAACAAAGAATAATGATTCAAAGGGATCTTGATAAGTTGCTTAATTGGGCTGAAAAATGGCAAATAGATTTTAATACTGATAAACGCAAAGTTCTAAATATTGGGAATAAAAATGAAAACTTTAGTTGTACGATGAATTATTCTCAACTCATGAATGTGAACCATGGAAAGGATCTAGGAATAATTGTAACAGATGATCTGAAGCCAAGTAAACAGTGCACAGAAGCAATAAGGAAAGCCAGTAAACTAGTTGGATTTATAGGTAGATCATATGAGGTCAGATCGGAAAATATAATTCTTACACTGTACAACTCCTTAGTGCATCCACATCTAAAGTACTGTGTGCAGTTCTGGTCACCGTATTACATGACAGATAAAGAGAAATTAGAAAGAGTGCAGCGATGAGTGACAAAAATGATACCCAGACTGAGGAACAAATCACATGAGGAGTGATTGAGTTAAAGTTATTTAACCTATTAAAGTGCAGACTGAGGGGGGATCTAATTCAAGTATTCAAGATTATTAAAGGAACTGATAATATGGATGTTGACAAGTACATTACAACTGATCGTTCAAACTATACTAGAGGTAATGGGTGCAAGATTATTGGAAAGCATTTCCAGTCTAATGAAGCCAAGAATTTTTTCTTTAACAAGGTTGTTAACATTTGGAACAAACTGTCCAGGGATGTCTTTGATTGCAGTACAGTGGTCTGTCTATCTATCTATTGCCAGACGCCTCAATCCCGTTCGGGGTGGCCACAAATAAATCGCCTCCACGTCGCACTGTCCCCCGCCATTTCACTGCCCCGCTCCCAACTCACACCCCCCTCTCTCATATACCTCTCCACCCCATCCCTCCATCTCATCCTCGGCCTCCCCCTCCCTCTCCCCCCTCCACCTCACTCACATACACTCTCTTCGTCAGTCTTTCACCCTCCATCCTCTCCACATGGCCAAACCACCTCAGTGTATTCCTCCTGAACGCTTCCTATCACATCCACATCCACACCACAACGCTCCTTTATATCCTCATTTGTCAGCCTGTCTCTCCATGTGACTCCACAGGCTCCTCTTAAATAATTCATTTCCACTGCTCTCACTCTTGACTTGTGTCCTTCCAACAACGTCCAAGCTTCACTTCCGTACGTTAGAGTTGGTATCACAATACTGTCATGTAGTAACTTTTTCACTTCCATGCTCACTTCCCTGCTTCTTATCACTGCTTTCAAGGAACCAGCAACCTTTCTTCCCTGCTGTACCCTTTCAAGCACTTCACCCTCCAAACTTCCATCCTTACTCATCACACTACCCAAGTACTTAAACGTACTCACATTTTCCAATTCCTCACCATCCAACCTCGTTGTACATTCACTGACTTCACCTCTCTCAAAGACCATCACTTTACTCTTCCCTACATTCACCTCTAGATTCCGTTTCTTACACACTCTCCCAAACTCATCCACCAAGCCTTGCAGCTCTCCTTCGTTTTCACTCAATAACACAGTATCATCTGCAAACAACAGTACAGGGAGTTTCCAAACACTACACTCTCTCACTAGGGCCACTCCAACATCCACTACCCTACCTTGTACCTCTTTTATTACCCCATCCATGTACAGATTGAACAACCATGGAGACATGCCACATCCCTGTTTCAACCCAACCTTCAAAGAGAAAAATTCACTTAGTTCATCATCCACACGCACTGCAGCCTTAGCACCATCATACATACTCTTCACAGCATTCAACAACTTCCCATCTACTCCATATATTCTTAATACTTTCCACAATCTTTGTCTATCCACCCTGTCATATGCTTTCTCCAAATCCATGAAAGCCGCATACAACTTCTTTCCCTTCTCTAGAAACTTTTCCACTAAAGATCTAAGAATGAATATCTGATCTACACATCCTCTTCCATTCCTAAAGCCTCCCTGTTCTTCTCCAACTAATTTATCTGTTCTTTCTCTAACTCTGTCAATAAGTATCCTACCATACACTTTTCCTATTATACTAAGAAGACAGATGCCCCTATGATTACCACACACTTCTTTTTCCCCTTTTCATTTGTACAAGGGAATAATTATACCTGACTTTCCATCCTCCGGGACTCTACCTTCCCCCAGGACAATCTGCACATTTTCCACATCCATTCTACTACTATCTCTCCCCCATACTTCAGCATTTCACCACACACTCCATCAATTCCTGGGGCTTTCCCCAATTTAACTTTCTTCATTGCTTCCACAACTTCTATCCTACTGATTTCTTCCTGTCTTCTCACCTCCCTCCTTCTCCCAGCCATTCCCCAGCCACTTATACTCGCATTACTTCCATCCTCTATGTTCAACAATTCCTTAAAGTGTTCTCTACATCTGCTCACTTTTTCTCCCTTCACCACTAGTAATCTACCATTTTCATCTTTCACTCCCCTGCTAACTTCATTTCCACCCTGTATTACTCTTTTCACCTCATTCCAGAATATTTTCTTACAGTCCCTCCACGTTACACTCAAGTTCCTTCCAAATTCCTCATCCGCTCACTTCTTACTGTCTCTTACTAATCTTTTCACCTCTCTCTTTCTAAATATAACTCTCTCTTCCGCCTCTCAACCTCTTCCACGCCCCTATTTCTCATCCATTCATTGTATGCTTTCTTCTTTTGTGCGACATCACATGCTGCACA
>NC_137069.1:42386929-42399429 GCF_032717465.1 Coenobita brevimanus
GAATGAACTATGAAGTGTTGAGTCATCTGTATATGAATGGATGGGATTGTGGGTGACAGATAAGAGATCATTAATATGAACAAGGAACAGGGTTCGTGCCAGAACTGATCCCTGCAGCACGCCAGCATTAACTGAGTGGAAAGTGGAATATACATCATCGACTTTTACTCTTATTTTTCAATTGCTGAGATATGAGGAAATCAAAGGATATATATATATATATATATATATATATATATATATATATATATTATGCAAGGAAAATGGAACCTGGAAGCCTGTAAATTGTTCCCTCCAAAAAAAAAAAAAAAACAAGATAAGAGAGAGCCAAATTCAAGATCCGTTCATTTAAGAAATCCTGTACGGTACACAGACAAACAGATAAACAGACGCAGGGGAATACACACCCTCCTCTAACTTCGCTGGTGAAGGAAATTAAATATAAAATACCGGAGTGAAGCGTCTTTACACCTTTAGAACGAAAGTACACAGACACAGACACACACACAGACACACACACACACACACACACACACACACACACACACACACACACACACACACATCACTATTTAAGTCTAACACACAAACACACACACACACACACAACACTAAGTCTAACAATAACACACACACACACACACACACACACACACACACACACACACACACACACACACACACACACACACACACACACACACTATTTAAGTCTATCAATAACACACACACACACACACACACACACACACACACACACACACACACACACACACACACACACACTATTTAAGTCTAACAATAACACACACACACACACACACACACACACACACACACACACACATACACAGACACACACACACACACACACACACACACACACACACACACACACACACATACACACACAGACACACAGACACACACACACACACACACAGACACACACACACACACACACACACACACACACACACACACACACACACACACACACACACACACACACACACACATACATCACCATTTTAGTCTAACACACACACACACACACACACACACACACACACACACACACACACACACACACACACACACACACACACACACACACACACACACACACACACACACATACATCACCATTTTAGTCTAACACACACACACACAGACACACAGACACCACACACACACACACACAGACACACACACACACACACACACACACACACACACACACACACACACACACTAAGAAGGCAAGGTGAAGGGTGGTAACACACAAGCAGGCTAATAACAGTAATTCAGAGATAAGAATACTGTATTTACGAGACCGGAGCAGACTGGGAAACAGAGTTAAGAGAAGGGAATTACAGCTAAGTCTCAATGTCAGCATGATACAGGATTAGAGGCAGGGGAAACAGCAATGTAGAATAGTTAGGGGGAGGGCAACGAAATAGCAGGGGACACGGCGACATGGAGGCGATTTCTGGTGGCCACCCTTAGGGTGAGGCCACACTGCACGCGATTTGCTGGGAGGGTAGCGGTTAGGGTGCCGCTAAGCGAGTTCGAAGCACTATGAAACACACAGAAACATTGGAGACTGGCCACACTGCACACGCCCAGCGGGTTCCCGCCAAGCCAACCCGTGAGGTAAACCGCCTTGTTCGTGGTTATCGCCTAGTGGGCAGTGCCTAGCGGGAGGTTACACCGACAAGTATTGCAGCAGACCTTGGGCAGGGATGAGCAAAGAAGAATAATCACCGCCGTGTACCAACGAAGGGCGTTGTGGGACCCCAGCCACCCATTACACAAGCACACAGGTGTACTGAAAAAACACTGGGACGACATTAGTTCCCAGTTAAATATAACAGGTACGTATAGGTTGTGATTCAGATCTGTGGGGTCACCAATCCCAGGTGAATACAATATAGTAAGAAGAATTGATACTAGAGAGTGGGTCATAAGTTTGCATACATACGGGAAATACGTATATACTTCACTATGTTCATAATAAGCTACTCCCACCAACACAAAGTTCACCACTAGTACACTTCACTACACGTGTTAAAAACCATATGTAGTATGGAATGTTATGGGCCACCCTGTATATTTGTATGAATACTAAGTATACATGCAACCCATCTAGTGGGTTATAAGGTTATACAGCTGATTGTATTGGTAAACCAACCATTCACTGGTGAAAATCTATTTTTGATGGAAAACGGTATACTCATATATATTTATATATACCAAACATACAACCAGCACAATAAAATACTGAATACTACATAACAAATTAGAAATAATATTAAAGTATATGTAGTTGTAAGTTTAACACCTTTATTGTATTTACAAGCATTCGATATTGAACATGGATAACATATGTACATATCATATGGTATATGTAATGCAGGTACAGTATGCTTGATGTGTAACAATCACATCAAGTGGTAATATGCTTTTACTATTTATAGATCAGGTGAGGTATGCAGTCCAGTATAAAAAATATATATTGGTAATGAAAACAAGCCATGTACATAATACAGGTACACAGTCCAGTATGATAAAATATACATGTAATTTATATAAGCCATGTACATAATACAGAAATTACATAATGCATTCACACTGGTAAAGTATATCATGTGATATTTTATACTTAACTAGTTATTACTTGTAGCCAGAATATTCTCTGGTAAAGCATAGTCATTCTGCCAGGGGACAGCTCCAATGTCATTGAAATAGGTTACAAACATTTCCCTAGTTTGTAAAGCGTTGTCATTGATACGACCTTGACCACATCGAGGAAGTATGCGCCTTGGAACTGCTTGTTCAGGAACACCCAAAGTATGTGGGTCAGGACCCTCTTTTACCAGTGTGTAGTTGTGTAAAACACAGACAACTTTCACAACAGCTGGTGCTGTTTTCACATCAGCCTCAATGGCCGTATGTAACACACGCCATTTGCTAGACATAATCCCAAAAGCACACTCAACACTCCTACGAGCCCTTGATAAGCGGTAGTTATATATTCGCTTCCTGTTGTCAAGTTGTCTTTGGGGAAATGGTCTCATGAGATAGGGGAAAAGTGGGTATCCTTCGTCAGCTACTATGACAAAGGTAGCATTGATATTGGTGTCGGGAAGCAGTTGTGGGGATGGGACATTTAGTTGTCCGTTTTCCAACAGTTGGTAGAGAGATGATGACCTAAAAAGTCCCGAGTCACTCTGTCGACCTACCCCTCCGACATCAACGATGAGAAATTTGCCTTCAGCATTAGTCACCGCTTGGAGAGATAGTGAGAAATGTTTTTTTTAGTCGAAATATTTAGAACCACTCCTTGCAGGAGACTTTATTTGACAATGCTTTCCGTCTAAACTGCCTATGCAGTTGGGGAAATTGGATTTATGAAGAAACGATTCTTCTGATGCGAGCCATGCTTCTTCTGTTGGATATGGTAAATGTTCCTCTTGGAGGACCTCCCAGACAGCGTTGCATGTTTCCTTAACAACAGCAGCCACAGTGCTTCTCCCAACATGGAAACGTAAAGCAAGTGATCGGAAGGATTCTCCTGTAGCCAGGTACCTAATCAAAAGAAACATAATGTTACGTAGGAAGCGCCCACACACTCTTTGTTTAGAGACAATCACATTCAACATAAATTAATAATTAAGATCCATACGGGCTGTGGAAGGTAAAAGTACTAATGAGCAGTAGCCTCGTATTATTTAATCATAGGTTCATGGGTCAGGCCACGGTATTTATGGTTTGATTACCTCCATACCAAATTTATCCAAAGAAGTGTTTTCAATTCCGTGGGCCCCTTAACACGTTTGTCCTGAGGTATTGTCCCACACCATACATGACGAATTTCACCGTAAACTACAACCCCTTCCCCTCCTGTGCACTGCGTTGTTTTTAGGCGGTACAATGTGTAATTACTACGTTACTATGTGCCATCTAAAGGAACAACATTGTACAGTACATAAAGGCAATGCATGTAATAAAGCATGTTGTTACACAGTTCAACATTCCTTTCAATATCTCTTCACGAGTCACGACTATGACCTAGCATTGTATTGGTTCACGTAGCAAGATAAGGTATGAAATGAGACGGATAAGATAACATTTTACCATAGAGGTAGAGTATTAGTATTATCTTATCACCGAACCTGAATCATAATTGAAATAGTATATACGGGACATTGGTCATGGAGAATGGAACAAAATAAACATGTACGGCATTATGCACATGTGTATCAGGGAAATTGCTGTACAGTGTTTTCACACTGAGAATAACACAAATGCATCACACACGTGCAATCAATGTTTATATATACTCATGGTCACACTCGATAATAGCACGATGTCCCATTCACATCCACATAACGCCACTGTTCGTTTAGGATAGCACAGTAGACATGCTAATAATTAAAGGCAAATTAATGTGTATGGATATTATGGTACACATGACACTGACATTATCCATCGTCTTTTATAGTAAAGGCTGCGAAAGGGGAAAGGAAGAACCTACGGGACTACTACAGAACAGAGCTGATGAAACGGGGGGATGCAACATCTGGAGCAGGTGGTGAAGAAGTGGTAACAAGTACATGGCCCTATTTTCGTCAGATGGTCTTTATACGTGACATCCTTAGGCCTGCCTCTAGAAGTTCCAATTTAGAAACTGATGAAACAGACTCAGTACTTGATGATGACGACGTCAGTATCAACGTAGGAAACGAAGCACAGCTTTCACAAGCAGCCGATGAGGATCAATGCGTGTCACCTCCAGGCCAATGCCTCCATCACATTCATCAAATGATATTTTCAGTGGACCATCAACATCTAGAGATCATAATGGTGAAAAAGGACCTAAACGACCTTTATCGATTCGTGAACGTATCGACAAAAGGAATGAAGAGCTTATTGCCTTAGAGAAAAGGAAACTGGAACTTCTGGAAAAGGACCAGAAGGAGACAGAGGATGACGATGTACACATCCTGCACAGTTTGCTACCCTTCATGAAGAAACTGCCCGATATACAACGACTTCGCCTTAGGTTCAAAATCCAGACTCTGGTGCTGGAGGAACTTGAAATGTATGAGAATTCTCCCCTTGGCATTCGTCCAAATTCTCCAGCTTCTGATAACATCAGTATGCACTCTCAACCAGGCAGTTCGACAGCACAAGAAGACTCCAGTGTTTAGATCACGTAAAATGATGAATGGACTGTTCAATAATCACAAATAAAATTAATATGTGATATTACATAATGCATAATATGTTCTTGGTATATGATTTATAGTATTACAGGTCCAGGCACACCCAAACGTTAGACTCAGCATTGACAATGCTTGGAAAGCTGTTTCCCACATGTGTTCGTTACATAATTAGTGTCAGGACAGGCCTTCTGGGAGTTATGGTAGCTTTATTGGGTGTAGATGTGAAAATTAATATTCCGTATAGGTGAATCTCTATATCTGAGCGACTATTGTGTATCGTAACAATTATTTATGTTTAGTAGATTCATATTCAATGTTGTAAAAATTAGTTCTCATTTCTGTATTATATTTCATATATGCTAAATATATGTGGTTGTCCTTTATGTGCAAAGTTTCTTACCTCAGTGTAATAACCAGTCTCTCTTCTGGTGTAAATGGTTCTCTGAAGTTGGTTGATATTTTGGTCAATCGCTGGTCCAGTTTAGACAGCAAACAAAAAAAAAATGATTATTTCGTCATCCGTAGATACTCGAAAAACTTATCTTCGTACATACGAGCCTGCCTGTAGACACGGCTGTATTCACCACGTAGTGTTCGTTGCATGTTGTATTCATGAATCCAGCAGGATCTTCCGACATTCAGGTCATCATATTTCAGTGACACATGTTCAGTCAAAAGCAATTTTCTCGAAAGTTTTGACAGAGGCATTATCACTGCCTAGGTCTGACCAGCACTCAACGTTCATTCAATCCCTACTGAGTGGGTGGCGGAGCGCGCGATGTTCTTGCGTTCAGTGTTGGCAGGCCGACTTGTCCCTATAGTCCTCCTCGCGCACGTTTGGTTCTGTGGTGTGGCTCGCGTCTGTGTACAGTGTTGCCACGTTTTCTATACCGTTATCTCTCTCTCTCTCTCTCTCTCTCTCTCTCTCTCTCTCTCTCTCTCTCCTGGCGGGAAATGTGAGCCACCCTGAGTACTTTTGATTCTTTTATAAGTTATTTATAATTGTGCTTTCATTTGTTAATTTGGTTTTGTTATATTTAGTGATGCCTACAATGCATTCAATGCATGCCTCTCTCTCTCTCTCTCTCTCTCTCTCTTTTATTGCAAGAGACATTTTTGATATTTTCTTTTACATAATATTGTATATATTGTAAATTTGACATCATTTCCACACCACCCTTGAGGTATTTGTCTTGGCGCGCTTTTTTTAAGAGGTGTCCCCAATAGGCCTATTCCTCTATCTCTCACAGAAGGCAGAAAAACAGAAGAAAAAGAAGGGAGAGAAACATGAGGAAGAAAAGTGCGAAAAAGAGGATAGAAGAGTTATGATGTATCCTCATCAGAAGATGTGAGAGTGATAGTGAAAGAATCGATGCAATGGTCAATCACCACATCTCTCTTTTCATCATCCTCTTGCAGTTTTTCTGCGTGCCTCACAGCATTCTTCCAGTTGTTTGCCGTGACGTTATTGAGTGACTCATGGACGAGTGGCTTCAGATATGCAATTCTGAACGTATTTCTCTTTGACACGTAGCCTTTTACCTGTGCCCAAATTAGCTCGATTGGGTTATATTGGCAGTGGTAAGGGGGTAGGCGTACAACCCTATGTCCATGTTCTGAGGCCGTCTTATCGATTACGTAGTTTGTATCGGCAGCTGCGATGTGGCGAGTCACAAGGTGCAGGAGTTGCGTTTTGAGGAGACCGTCTGGCACTGTAACACCCTTCTTCTCCAGCCATTCTCGGATCTCCGCTTTCTTCGTTGCAGTAGTTGGTGGTTTATTTATTTTTCTGGAGTGATAGGATGCATTATCCATCACTATAACAGAAGATGATGGAATGTTGGGTAACAGTTGATTCTTAAACCACTTTTCAAAGGTGTCCGCATTCATCTGTTCATGATAGTCTCCTACATTCTTTGCTTGGAAAACAAGGGTTGCTCCAGGAACAAATCCATCTTTGGTTCCTGCGTGCAGCAAAATCAAGCGGGAACCCTTCCCTGTGGGCACCCTCACTCCCATGGCCTTGTTTGCACTGCTGTCTACCCAGCATTTGGACACAGAGTAATTTTGATTGATCCATGTCTCGTCTAAGTAGACAATGGTTTGGCCTGAACTTCTAAGCTCCTTCATTTCTTTCAAGAAAATGCACCGTGCATAAGTTATGTCATCTCTTTCCATTAGGAATCTCCGTCCATCAACATTTGAATAACGAAAACCGATTTTCTTCAGAACTCTTCTTAATGTCTCACGGCTGCCAGGATACGAAAGATTGATCTTAATTTCTGCATAAATTTTTTCAAGTGTTGGGATTTCCTTCCTCTCATAAAAACTCAGAACTGTTCTTCGTAGCACGCCTTCATTAAAGTTATCAAAGAAATCGGTCATTGGTGCTACAGGTTTCCTTTTCTTGGGGGACTTAAACTTGGGACATTGCATCTCCTCATTCTCTCTTGCATCTTTAGAGATTTTTTCAACTGAACTCTCGCTAATCTTTGTTGCTGCAGCTGTACGAGAGACGACCTTTGATAGGCCATGAAGAACTACTCCCATCTCCTTCTCCTCCTGAAAATACTGCCTTACATTGAAGACAATTTCTTTAGCCTGGCTGTGTAGAGGCGAGGAATGGGCTGATTGAGCTGCCATTCTGTCTGTGCAGAGGACATAAAGGAAGTGACACGAGGTCACCCCCAGGTAGCTATCTGTCAACGCCACCGACTGGGTGTGGAAGTGTTGCCGCTCGCGAATGAATAATTTTTTTTTTTTTTACTTGGGTATTGGCATATGCCTACTATTTTGTCCTACATATTAGCTTATGATTATAAATGTGATTATTCCTCGCCCTTAAAATTATGGTAAAAGCCAGTAAATGTGAGCATTTTTCCCAAGCAACACCTGTACAAGCTATGGTTGGGTCTACGGTACTTTATTTTAGGCCAGATGGGTGTGTAAGTATTGCCACTCACAAGAATTACATGAATTATTTCTTTTACTTTGGATATTGGCATATTTCTTCTTTTTTCAGGCTCATTATCTTATATCCATAACTGTGATATTATTACCCACCCTAAAACTACGCTAAAAACCATTAAAAGTGACCACAATATCTTTTAGCAACACTGGACAATATGTATGCCATGTTTCTGTGTGACTGTATAAATATTTTATGCATAATAAGATTACTGTTGATTCATCCATCAAAATACACAAGTGTAAGTTTTATTCATCTGAATTTATCGAATTTGTGATGCCTTGTACATAAATAGCTGCCGTTTCACATCGCAAGTTGGGGAAACGTGGCACCATTGTCCAAAGGTGTGGGCCACACCTAAGCCGCTAACCGGCGGGAATCAGACTATAGCCGCTATGCCGCCCTCTACCCTCTACCCTCGCAGCAAATCGCGTGCAGTGTGGCCACGCCATGACTTTCCTCTACCCGCTATGCAGCCCGCTACCCTCTACCCTCCCAGCAAATCGCGTGCAGTGTGGCCTCACCCTTACAGGATTAAGGCGTGTGGCTATAGATAGATAGATAAATAGATAGAACAACTTTATCTATGCAGTAAATGGCGTGGATATATGGCCCCACATTATTGTTATTATTATTGTTATTATTATTATTGTTATTATTATTGTTCTCCCTACGTGTCAAGTTGGGCTGGTGGAGGATTAGTGCCCCTACCTGTAAAACAATTAACTCTAAGCCCTTGGCCACCCCGTTTGGGATACATGGCGTCTGGCAATGAATGAATGAATGAATGAATGAATTATTATTATTATTATTATTATTATTATTATTATTATTATTATTATTGTTGTTGTTGTTGTTGTTGCTTTATTATTATTATTATTATTATTATTGTTGTTGTTGTTGTTGCTTTATTATTATTATTATTATTATTATTATTATTATTATTATTATTATTATATCATCAATATTATTATTTTGAGGAGCTGAGAGATGTAAACTGGGAAGTTATAGGTTTTACAGCGGTCGGGAAGTCAAACAATGCATGCATAGACTTCTTTGACCCTAACATATTGTCCTTCTGAGGTCAACAAGAAAATTAAGAAAGAGGATACAAAATAATAAATCGACATACACCCTGCATAAACGGTTAGGGGTGACGTTGTGAAACTGATGCCATATTTTTCACTCAGTTGGCATGAGCGATAAAATATGGTACTGAAATAAGACGTATTATACACTGTTTCAAACCTTTCCGTTCCAAATCCATTAGGTATCCATTAAATGAACAACAGTACCTTTTTCGCTCACCGTACATTTTCTAAACGACTTGTGTACTTCTCTGGAAATAAGTACATCAGTGGAACAACGATGACTGTGCTCTTCTACTTACATTTCTGCGAACGGTTACAGAGGAAGGCAACTTACCTGTAAAAGTAATATATGTAATTAGTAAGAGAAAGGATACTATTTTAAGTTCACATACGTTTGTGCCAATTATAATAAACAATCAATCATGGTAATTGTAATGGTAGCACACACACACACACACACACACACACACACACACACACACACACACACACACACACACACACACACACGCACTCACGCGCGCGCTTCAACGTTCCATTTGCCTAGTGATAGGACTTCCACCCACTACTTATATTTATTCGCCATTACAACTTGTATTCTAACCTGTAACAAGAAGGAGAAGTATGAGCAGGGAAGCAAAATGTGTGTGTGTGTGTGTGTGTGTGTGTGTGTGTGTGTGTGTGTGTGTGTGTGTGTGTGTGTGTGTGTGTGTGTGTGTGTGTGTGTGTGTGTGTGTGTGTGTGTGTGTGTGTGTGTGTGTGTGAAATAATAGTCTGTGACAGAGGTAAGGTGCAGGAGAGGTACGGGTGTTGGGGGTACCTAGATTAATAACAGTACAGTCGTTAGGCCAGGTGTGGTGGAGAGAAGGTAGGTGTGGGGAGGACAAGGAGTGCTTTGGTGGTGGTGTAGTGTTGTGGGAGGGATGTGGTGTTTGTGATACAATTGTGGTGGTGGTATGACAGTCGTGGTGTACTGTGGTGTGGTGTGATGGTGATACGGAAGTTGTGTTGGTGGTTGTGTGGTGTGGTGTGATGTGGTGTGGCGTGGTGTTATGTGGTGTGGTGTGGGGAGTGACCAAGACAAGTGTGGTGGTAGTGGGGCACGTGTTGATTAATAAAAAAGAAGAAACCCAAGACTGAGGGGCTGAAAAAATACCTCTAAGCAAAGGAAATGGGTGAAATAGATAACCAAAATCAAAATTCGTTCATGTCGAAATTACTGAGAACACAACACATGAAAGACTGGAGGTAATAGACAGTGGGAAAGATATAATGAGAAACAGCTTCAGAGCTGATTGGAT
This sequence comes from Coenobita brevimanus, assembly GCF_032717465.1. Classification (NCBI taxonomy): domain Eukaryota; kingdom Metazoa; phylum Arthropoda; class Malacostraca; order Decapoda; family Coenobitidae; genus Coenobita; species Coenobita brevimanus. Next base: position 42,397,521 of record NC_137069.1, read on the forward strand.
GCATAGGTAGGTAAGTAGGTAGGCAGGCAGGTAAGCAGGTAGGCAGGCAGGTAGGTAGGTAGGTAGGTAGGTAGAGAGAGAGAGAGAGAGAGAGAGAGAGAGAGAGAGAGAGAGAGAGAGAGAGAGAGAGAGAGAGAGAGAGAGGAAAGCAAAACTGAATCCAAAAGGTGTGGGTCAGGTGGAAAAGATGAAGGATAGGTATGAGTGGGTATGTGTGAGAAAGTGATTGAGTGTGAGAAAGTGAGATAATGTGAGAGTGCACAGAGACAGACAGATGGAATGACTGAGTATTAAAGAGACAGATAGATAGAGACAGAGAGAGAGAGAGATGTAAATAGACAGACAGACAGACAGAAAGACACAGACAGACACAGACAAACAGATGGACAGACAAACAGGCAGATAAAGAGGCACAGAGAGTTATAGATAGACAGCCACATATAGACAGATAAACAGACAGAGATAAGTAGATAGCTAGATATTCTATTAATCACAAGAAAGTTATTTAATACCCGCACCCCATAAGAAAAAAAAAACAGGGTTAAAAAGAAGGTAAACTTAATCTAAAAAGGTAGGCCAGGTAGGACAGGTGTATAGCCAGGTGAGGACGGCTTTCTCACCTGTGGAATGTGGACGGGGGTGGGAGAGAGCAGGATAGAATTACCTTTTATTACATCACCTGTCCTCACTCCTACCTCTACTCCCTTCTTCATACTAATATCCACGTTAAGCCTTCATCCTTTCATATTTCTTCACACTGCTTCATATTACGTTCATACTGACTCATACTACGTGCATATTGCTTCATTCTTATTTCATATTGCATCACCTGTTCTCACTCCCATCCCTACGCCCTTCTTCATACTAATTTCCACCTTAAGCCTTCATGCCCTCACATTTCTTCATACTGCTTCATATTACGGTCATACTGCTTCATACTAATTTCATACTAGGCTACTAAAATCCACCTTGAGCTTTCCTTTCATACTTCTTCACAGTGCTTCACATTACGTTCATACTGCTTCGTACTATGTTCATACTGCTTCATACTAAATTAACAATGCTGCATACTACTTCATATTACATCATCTGTCCCCACTCCTACCCCTATGTCCTTCTTCACACTAATTTCCATCTTAAACCTTCATTCTTTCGCATTTCTTCACAGTGCTTCACACTGCACTCATATTGCTTTATACCAACTTTACACTGCTGCATACTACTTCATATTACATTACTATATTTCTTTACATTGCGTCATACTAAGTTCATACTACTTCATATTTAAGATTACATCACTATAGTCTTCACACTGCTTCATCTTACATTCAAACTACTTCATACTAATTTCATAGTGCCTCATACAAATTTCATACTGCTTCATACTAATTTCATAATGATGCATACTACTTTCTATTACATCTGTATATTTCTTCAGTACTTCATATTACACTCATACTGCTCCATACTAATTTGATACTGCTTCATACTAATGTCATACTTCCTCATACTACTTCATACGGTTTCGAGAGAAAACGGCCCCAGTTGAAAACGGCCTTCACCAAAATGGCTCCACTTAAACCAAAACGGCCCCACCCTATGACCAAAACGGCCCCACTCGATGCCCAAAACGGCCCCACCCAATGACCAAAATGGCCCCACCCTATGACCAAAACGGCCCCACCCTGTGGCCAAAATGACCCCACCCTATGACCAAAATACCCCACCCTATGACCTCTCCTTGTACTCGTATTTTGTGCATACTGCAGTGTTGCTACTTAAACCAAACCCTAACCTAACCTAACCTAGTCTAACCTAATATTATATCTGTGAGATCAAATTAGCCCTGTGGTCTGAACTTGTCAGTGAGCGGGCATATATATGAAAATTTGCTGTAGAAGAGTTGTAA